>NC_080700.1:17178198-17481229 GCF_030445035.2 Dasypus novemcinctus | reverse complement strand
CCGATGATCATGGTAGAGACCATGTGCTGTTCATAGCTTTGTGACAAGATTATCAGGATTATGGTAATGTTTACTCAGAATGCAAAGGAATTCTCTTACAGATTATATTTCAGCCCCAGGCCATCCTGAGACACAGTTATGGAAACATACATCAATTCATGTTAGAGACCCTGATAAATCTTCTTTTCAATTCTGCCATTTTCTTCTTTGCTTTTATTTATCAGGAGGTGTACAAAAGCAACTAGCAGTGACTTTCATGTTTGCCATTATGTCCTTCTCTCATCCTGAACATTTTTCTTTGGATTCTTCAATGGCGTTGAGTGATCTCTTGTTGGAGATGAAAGGAATATCCCTGGAATCCACTCACAGAAGGTCAGTGCTCCATGAATCCCCTTGCCCAAACTCCTCAGAAGATGGATGTTCACAATGAACACTTCCTCACCAGCTTCGACTAGGGCCATAATTTCCTTCTTGCTAACTTACACTTCTGGCTGTAAACAACTCCCAACCTATAAGGAAGCAAAATTGAACCTCTCCTGGACTTATTCCTCCAAATCACATGAAGATTCTTGTGTTGGTGGAGTGTAGTCATGTATTTCTCTTCCTACTGACCTTGACTAGGCAGGGAAAGTTTAGCTCTCCCATTAAGAGCAGCTTGCATCATCTTCTAATGCTCAGTATTTTGCATGTCAATCCACAAAGGGCCATCAAGATATCAAAAGCTATACTAGACCATTGTGCCATACTCTCTGCAGCCATTTTTAACTATGCCAACTAGAAGTAGGACTTGGAGTTGTCCTGGGTGATGCTGCAGGGACAGTTACTGGACATTGTATGTCTTCCCATGGCCTACTGGATGGAACATGGGAGAGTGTGGGCTATGATGTGGACCACTGACCATGAGGTGCAGTGGTGCTCAGAGATGTAGTCACCAAATGCAATGAATGTCTCATGATGATGGACGAGATTGTTGCTATGGAGGGAGGAGTGGGATGAGAGGGGTGGGGGGTATATGGGGACCTCATATTTTTTTAATGTAATATTAAAAAAATAAATAAAGACAAAAAATATTATTGGGAGAACAAAGGGCAGTTGGAGCTCTTTGGAGGGCTTCCCTTCTCACTTAATGCTCTGCAGTCAGGGGTTAAATGAGTTTCTTTAATGTAAGTACCTTAAAGTAACTGAGTCATAAAATTTATACTATTTTCTGACAGCCTGCAATCTATTTAAATTTTATTAATGTGTGCCTAAAATTATTTTTAAAAGACAGAACTCTTGCTACGTCCTGTAAATATTCTTGGCACACCCAATGATAGGTAACCAGTACTCTACCTCCTAACATTGCCTGGATGTGCATACTTGTTTAGCATGCAGAATCTTACAAGATAACGTTTCAAAACTGAGTTTTGAATCTTAAGTAAAACATGAAAAACAAATAAATATGGAAAATAAGACTGGCTGCAAAGAGGAACCAGGGTTCAAAAGAACTTAATATCTGCTATATTCTCCCTTCCCCTTTTTAATTTGGATATTGGGCATGCTGTAGTATATTTGTTTGGGAAATAGCATGATTCTTATGTTAATTTAAATGAGAGCTGAAAACATGGATATCCTTCAATTACGTCTAAGAATGCATATTTACAAGGCTGGGGTATAGTCTTAAGGAAAACAGGGAAAAACTAACAGAAAACCATGCCTGGGCTCAACATTAATTCAGTTAACTTTTGTTATTGTTGATATATATGATTTAACTAGAAAATATTTACAGCTTTTTAAAAACATTACATATTGCAGAAAATTGCCTAATGACAGCCTTGTGTATGTTTAACTCACATTGTTTAATTTTACAATAAAACGTATATCCAATAAAGTGAATAAAAGAAAAAAGAAATACAATAGCCATCCTATATGGGGCCCAGCTCTTTTCCACTTAACATCCCGTAGATGAACAGGGGAACTTCTCTACGGATCCACTGCATACCTTCCATTGGGAGAGTTAGGAGTTATGCCTTTCCAATTTGCTCCTTTACTCACTTCCCAGTTTCTAAGACTGGCCATAAGCATGCTTCCTTGGGAGCAATTGAATGCTGTTTTTTCCAAGAATGAGCTTGCATATTACAGGGAACATGTATTCCAGAAGTATCTTAAAAGCAGTAAAATCAGAGATGTGAAATGATGGAGGGCTTTGAGACAGTCATACCAAAGGAGTAAGAATTATGAATCAAATTAATAAGCTTTGTGTACCTATTCTTGTGTCTTAACTTTTTGTGCTTGTCTGTCTGTTCAGTGTACATTTTAATACCTCTGAATGACAATATTAAATTGATAAATGAAAATTCTCAAAAGTATTCTCTTCAAAAGGCCAAAAAATTAAACTAAATAAACACTTATATAAATAAATAAGAATGTACTCTAATAACATAAAGTAATATTATGTGTGTTAAATATTTGAAATTATGGAAATTGTAAGTTTTGACTAATGAAATTGCTACAAAATTCTTTTAAAAATATTTTCACCTAAATTCAAAAGAATAGTTTATTTTTCTTCACAGACTATGATTTTGAACATGAAACTTAAATGGATACTGAAAGAAGTAAAAGGTTTGTGGAAATACTGACTAAAATTTGATAGCTTATTTCAGGGAGTTTGTTTTGTCCTAAGATAAGAAGGCTGGTTTTTACAAAATCAGAATGGAAGTTTGTAGGACAAAACTGGTAGAAGGTATTGTAGGAGGTAACATTAAGTAAGGGAATGTGTTCTATAGTCTATATGGCTTTGGATAATTACAAGAAGTTTATAGAAGCCTTGTCTAAACTGAAATTGTAAATGGCTAATTCCAGGAAGTCATTGTTAAACAGAAACTGAATTGATAACAAAAAGTAACCTCATGACAGGAAAACCTGTCATAGGCCACCTCTATCTGCATATTAAAGTGGTGGTAGGGAAAGAATAATCTTGATTCCATTGGAATTCTTAGGTTTTCATAAAATAATGGAGAAAGTAATTTTTCCTGAATTGCCAATATAAAATACCTATTAATATAAATCATGGTAAAGGTGTAAAAGTGAAAAATAAGTAAGGAAATGTTGAAGTTCCTTTGATACATTTATAAATTGAATTGAACATGTTTGGAAACATAAACTTAAAAGGGATTCTTTAACCCTCTGTTAATTAACACTGTATGAGTAAAAGTTTCATCTGAATACTTAAAGATTGTAAAAAAAATTCTGGAAATTTAACAATGTTTCAGCATAGTATTAGATAAAAGCATAATGTTAATCATGGTTTTAATTATTTTTTAAAAAATATTATGTGTCACAGAACCAATGTCTCTACCTGGAAATCAAGAGGCAGATATTTGGTTCCTATTCATCTGATTTGACCCACCTCTGCTAAAGAAACAGCTCTATGGCTGCAGAAAGAGTGGCCTTTGGGAGCTGACAGGGGTGGTGCATAACAATAGTTAATTGTAATTTAAAGTAACACCACTACTGTATGCAGCAGTCCTAAATATTGCTAGTCTGCTCCAAGAAATTAATATCCAGTTATGTAACTGTCACTTTGTTTTAAAACTTGCTAAGAGTTTCTTTAGTAACAACTCCTTAGGCAAGTCAAGCCAGCTTGCATTCACCTTCATGTAGAGAGGCCAATGGTGAATTTTGCACTGCTTCCCCAAGGCAGTGTGCACAGCCCAATCATCTGTCCTGGCCTGATGGCAAAGGATCTGGATGTATGGAAGAAACATGTGGCTGTAACCTTATTTTGTTATATTGATGATATTATGCTAACCAGTAATTCTTTTTCAGAATTAAAAGAAACATCAGAGACAACCAGTTGGGACTAGCTCTGAGGTCCCTACTGTTCTGTCAAACTCTTAAATGTTGTTAAAATATAATAACTCCCACGCCACAAACTCTAAAGCTAATGGCCTTTCTGGGTTGTTTGGGGACTGAAGTCCCTTCATCCCTCATTTAACTCAGATATTAAAACTGTTGTATGTGTTAGTGAGGAAAGGTTTTGCATGGAAATGAGAAAACTCCCAGCAGGCTGCTTTTAAAAAAGTTAAAGAAGACAATAACACAGACTCAAGCAGTAAGGCGGATGGACCTTAACTTACCCTGTGAATTGGATGTGACTAGCACTAATATTGGTTTTTGGTGGAGTTTATGGCAGAGGCAACATTTTAAACAAATAATCCTTGGCTTTTAATCACAATTACAGGAAGAGAGAAAAGTAGAGTATAGCCCCTTAATGAAGCAACTGTGTGCAGCATACCAAACCATGCTGTAAGTAAAAGGCTTAACCCATAGTGTCCAGTCACTCTGAAAACAGCCATATCTATCCAGGGGTAGATTGCAAATACTAGAAACAAGACAGGAACGATGAAGTGCATGAACCACCCTCTTCAGGGAAGAAATCTGTAGAAATCTGTAGAAAAACATCATATCTCTGACCATTCCTCTAACACCCCTCTCAGAACTGTTAAAGCAAATGCCCTCATGAAGATACCATTAAAATCCAAGAAGGAGCAAAGTAGCTCCACAAGATAAATGAACATCATAACTACTGAGCCCTGTGGCTGCACTTTCAGCTGCCTTTTACTCACCAACAGCTCAAAACATCACCCATGAGAGTCCATCCTGCTCACTCCAATGACTGCATTACTTAAATTACCAGATGGGACATATGGACTGAAAGCACAATGGCAAGTGGATTACATCAATTCCCTCCCACTCTCAGAAGGGGCAAGGTGTGCTTTCACTACTGCAGACAAAGTAGCAGGACTTTTGTAACCAGCCAGCTACTATTTGCTGCCTGGAAAATGTAAGTGCCCTATATAGAAATGCCAGCTCAAAGTAACAGTACCAAAAACATCTATTTACCATTCACCTCACCCAGTCTTAAATTATAAATCAAATATTAATTGAACTTTTTATTAGAAAAATGAATAGCCTTTTAATAAAACAATAAAAGTCAATAAAAATCTTTCAACAATGAACTAAATTTAAACTCAGCTCTCCAGTTAAAATGCTAATAGCAAATCCAATGTAAGCAACTGAATTTATGAATTAAAGTACCAGCCACCCTACAGCCCAAAAGGAAAAGTAATTTTAGTGGACTATTGTCAATGCCTAAAACTATACAAACAAGGGAAAAATAAAATCATTTTAACCATATGCCTATGCAGCACTGCTTGTTGGGAATCTTAAATCCATGAAAATAAAAATAATTCAAAACACTGTCATGAAATCATTTAATAATCTAAAGTCTCCTGTTCACACTGAATCTCTGTGTCTATATGAATGCTTCTTGTGCCTAAACTGATATTTAATGTCACTAAATGAAACTGAAAATTGTCAGTTGTGCAGTGGCATTCCCAAGTCTCATGTTCCCCAGAGACATGGTCTCCAGGTCCATGTCCCTTAAGCCCCCATAGCTCACACTCCACAGACCAACATATCCCAAGTCCACAATATCCCAGACTTCCCTTTCCTGAATCCGGTGCTCCCTGAGGTCCAGGATTACCCTATCCCTTTGGTTTGGGGCTGACTCCATGAGTGGGAGGGATTTGGTGGGAGATGCAGAAGGGACAAAATAGTGCAGGTTCAATTTTCTGGTCCCCCTCCCCCTCCTTTTTCTTTATTTTTGAACTAGGGGGAGCATACCCGCTGGCTTTGGAAGAGCCTGGGAAGAAAGGAAAGGCAAATCTACTGAGAAAATTCAATTTACCTAAATGCACTGGGATAGGGAACTTAGTCTGGGAGAAGACGGAGTCAGAAAATCAATTAGCCCTCCTGTAGCACATCTAAGGGAGAGGGACTGTAAGACATGTTTTCCAATCTTCCAATAGCATATTTGGGGTTCTTGGTGAAGTGTGGGTGCTCCCTTTCTGGAAATTAAGAGGCAATGTTTTCTGTGGTGAGATGGATCACCAAGGACCCACTTGAATCTCCTACCAGACCCCTCACACAGCTTTCCTGCTGCCCTGGGAGAGAGGGAAGTGAAGAAGGGGGAGAGGGGGAACATCAGACACCTAAGCATTTTATTTAACTGCAAAGAGGATTCCTTGCTTGAAACATTATCTGCTCTTTATTGTTTTTTTTCCTTGTTTTTCCATCCTCTTTATCCCCCCACGACCCTTTCTTCTCTATTCTTTTCTATCTCTTTTTCATTTTCTTGCTTGCTTTCCCCTCCCATTTGTTTCCCCCTTTTTCTTTCTAATTTTTTTTTATACTAGGTACTGCAGGGAGCACTTCACAGTTGCTGTGTTTCCTTATCCTTGATTTCCTCTTTTCTGTGTGTACTGATTGTGGCTACCAACACTATCCCCATTCCTCTACATATTTCTATCCTCCATCATTTATTCTTTCTCTTACATTCCACCTCTCTTTATTTGGCCCCCAAATTTCTGACTTTTTATTTCTAATACCTTTGTTCTGTTTTCTGTCTTTCATTCAGTCTTTATGTTATTGTCCTTTCTTTTCCCTTTACCACTCTCCTGACCACACTGGCCTTTTAATTCATGCTATATTCCTCCCCATATTCAGTTTACTGTCTCATTATAGGTACACCACTTTTCTTACTGTTATAAGTCTACACAGCTTACATGAATCTAATATCCATTCTCCTAGATCTCACATGGCTCCTCTGTTAACATTTACTATCAATACTACTATTATACTTTTTTTTTCTCATTCCTTTTACTTTCCCTGGCCCTAATATTTTCCTTCAGGGGAACTTAGCCAATAACCAGGAGATAGAATAAGAAGTGACAAAGAGAAGACTTAACATACACACAAAAACAAAAACTAATTAAACCCCAAGACTAGACAAAGAAGCTAAAGAAATAAATAAACCAATCAAGATAAAATGATGACCAGACAGCAACAAAAAACTACAAACCAAACCAATAATTGGAAAAACATGGCCCAATCCAATGAACAAACTAAAAATGAGGAAGAGGAGGAGAACATTGAACATGTAATTAAAGATCTCAAAGTATATACTAGTGACCCATTTGATAAGTGAATGAAGAGATTAAGAATATGAAGAAAACACTAGGAAAGAATACAGAAGAAATTGCAATAATAACAGCAGATTCAAAGAGCCAGAGGAAAGGATTAGTGATGTGGAAGACAGTACATCTGAAATCAAATAGATAGTAGAACTGGTTGAAAAAAGATAGAGAAAAAAAAAAACAGCAGGGACTTAGGGACCCAAATGACAATGCAAAATGCACAAATATATGCAATAGAGGCATCTCAGAAGGAGAAGAGAGGGAAAGGGGACAGAACGGGGTGTTGGGGAAATAATGTCTGAAAACTTCCCAAACCTATTGATGGAGATGTGTGTACATGTCCAGGAAGCACAACGCACCCCAAACAGCATAAACCCCAACACGCCTACCCCAAGACATGCACTTGTCAAATTATCCAATGCTCAAGACCAAGAGAAAATACTGAAAGGAACCAGAGAAAAGAGAACCATCACACACAAAGGAGGCTCCATAAGATTAAGTGCTGATTTTACATCTGAAACCATGGAGGCAAGAAGGCCATGGTATGACATAGTCAAGATGCTAAAAGAAAAGAATTTCAAGCAAAGAGTACTCTATCCAGCTAAGCTAGCATTCAAAAATGATGGAGAGTTCAAAATATTCACACACACACACACACACACACACAAACAGAAATAGAATCCTCCCCTTCAATAAATACGAAAGGGGGCTCTGCAGGAAGAAAGAAAAAACAACAAGTGAGACAGAGTGAGAGGAGAGTGTAAGAGCAACTAAAAAGACAAAAACAGAAAAAGAAAATCAAACAGAATATGGCAAACACAAATCCAAAGAAAATATGACTAATATAAGTAATTCTTTGAAAGTAATAACGCTGAATGTCAATGGATTAAACTCACCTGTCAAGAGAATCAGACTGGAAGATTGGATAAGGAAATATGACCCATCTATATACTGTCTGCAGAAACACATCTTAGACCCAGGGATTCAAGGAGGTTGAAAGTGAATGGCAGGAAAACAATCTTACAAGCAAACAATAACCAAAGAAGGGCAGTAGTAGTTATATTAATATCAGACAAAATACACTTTACATGTAAAACAATTGTGAGAGACAAAAATGAGCACTATAGATTAGTGAAAAGGATAATCTTTAAAGAAGAAAGAACAATCATAAACATTTATGCTCCTAACAAGGGTGCCGCTAAATACATGAGGCAAACACTGGAAAAACTAAGTGAAGGAATGATGCCTCTACAATTATAGTGGGGGACTTTAATACACCACTATCAACTTTGGGCAGAACATCTCAAAAGAGAACCAATAAAGAAACAAAGACTTTGAACAATATATTAGAGGAGCTGGACCTCATAGACATATACAGAACATTACACCCAAATACAGCAGGATATACATTCTTCTCAAGTGCACATGGATCATTCTCCAAGATAGACCACATGCTAGGCCACAGAAAAAGTCTCAATGAATTCAGAAAGATAGAAATCATACAAAATAATTTCTCTGACCACAGTCAAATGAAGCTGGAAATCTGCAAGGGTCAGAGATGCAGATTTGGCAACAAGATATGGAAATTAAACAACACGCTTTTAGAAAAAAAGTTGGTCAAGAAGGAAACCACAACAGAAATCAATAACTACCTTGAAACTAATGAAAATGAGAGCACAACATATCAAATCTTATCAGATGCAGCAAAAACTGTACTGAGAGAGAAATTTATAGACATAAATTCATACATCAAAAAATAAGAAAGAGATAAAATTGAAGAACTGCACACTTGGAGAAATTAGCAAAAAACGACAAACAAAACCCCAAAGAAGAAGAATGAAAGAAATAATGAATATCAGAGCAGAACTAAATGAAATAGAAGGTAAGAAAGCACTTGAAAAAATAAACAAAACCAAGAGCTGGTTCTTTGAGAAGATCAATAAAATTGACAAACCCTTAGCTAGACTAACAAAGAAAAAGAGAAGATGCAAATACACAAAATAAGAAATGAGAAAGGAGATATCACCACTGACTCCACAGAAATAAAGACTATAATAAGAGGATACTTTGAAAAACTATATTCCACCACAAAGGGCAATTTAGAGGAAATGGACAAATTCCTAGAAACAAATAAACAGCCTACAGTGATGAAAGAAAAAATCGATGATCTCAACAAACCAACCACAAGTGAAGAGATAGAAACAGTTATTAAAAAACTCCCAACTAAGAACAACCCTGGGCCAGATGGCTTCACAGGTGAATTCCACCAAACATTCTGGAAAGAACTAACACCAATCTTGCATAAACTCTTCCAAAAAATTGAAACAGAAGGAACATTGCCTAACTCATTCTATGATGCCAACATTACCCTAGTACCAAAGCTAAACGAAAACACTACAAGAAAGGAAAATAACAGACCAATCTCTCTATTAAACCTAGATGCAAAAATCCTCAACAAAGTACTTGTTTATCATATTCAACAACACATTAAATGAATTATATAGCATGACCAAGTGGATTCATTTCTGGTATGTAAGGATGGTTCAACATAAGAAAATCAGTTAATGTAATACACCATATAAATAGATTGAAGGAAAAATCACATGGTCATATCTATAATGTAGAAACAACATTTGACAAAAATATGGCACCCTTTCTTGATAAAAAACACTGCAAAAGATTGGAATAGAAGGAAACTTTCTGAATATGATAAAGAACATATATGAAAAACCCACAGCTAACATCGTTTACAATGGTGAAATCCTAAAATCTTTCCCTCTAAAATCAGGAATAAGACAAGGATGCCCACTATCACCTCTTCTATTTAACATTGGCTTAACAGTACTTGCTCGAACACTGAGCAAGAACCAGATATAAAAGGCATTCAAATTGGAAAGAAAGAAGTCAAAATTTCAGTATTTGCAGATGACATGATCCTATACATAGAAAACCCTAAGAGGTCTACAACGAAACTTCTAGAACTCATATGAGGTTAGTAAAGTGGCAGGTTATAAGATCAATGCGCAAAACTCAGTAGCAGTTTTGTACACCAATAATGAGCAAGCTCAGGAGGAAATCAAGAAACAAATACCATTTACAATAGTAAATTAAAAAATCAAATACCTAGGAATAAATTTAACTAAGGATGTAAAAGACTTATGCACAGGAAACTACACAACACTGTTCAAGGAAATCAAAGAAGACCTGAATAAATCAATGAATATTTCCTGTTCATGTATTTGAAGACTGAATATCATTAAAATGTCTATCCTACCCAAAGTGATCTACAGATTCAATGCAATCCCAATAAAAATCACCACAGCATACTTTAATGAACTAGAAAAACTAACTATGAAATTTATTTGGAAAGGAAAGAAGCCCCAAATAGCCAAAGACATTGGAAAAGAAAAATGAAATTGGAGGAATCATAGCACCTGACTTCAATACATACTGCAAAGCTACAGTAGTGAAAACAGCATGATATTGGCACAAGAATAGACACACTGATCAATGGAACTGAGATGAGAGTTTTGATACAGATCCTCATATATACAGTCGTATGATATTCAATAAGGCCACCAAAACCACTCAACTGGGAGAGAATAGCCTCTTCGACAAATGGTGCTTGGAGAACTGATATCCATATGCAAAAGAATGAAAGAGGATTACCAACTCACACCTTCTACAAAAATCAATTCATGATGGATCAAAGACCTAAATATAAGAGCCAAGACCATAAAGACCTTGGAAAGCAAAGTAGGGAAGCATCTATAGGAACTTGTAATAGGAAGTGGCTTCATGAACTTCACACCAAAACACGAGAAGCAAATGAACAAATAGATAAATGGGACTTCCCCTAAATCAAAGCCTTTTGCATCTCAGAGTTTGTCAAGAAAGTGAAAAGGCAACCAATGGGAGAAAATATTTGGTAACCATATATCTAATAGGAGACTATATCCTGCATATACAAAGAAGTCCTATATCTCAAAAATAAAAAGACAAACAACCCATTTAAAAAATGGGCAAGTGATTTAAAGAGACACTTCTCCAAAGAAGAAATGCAAATGGCTAAAAAGCACATGATAAAATGCTCCAAATCTCTAGCTATGAGGAAAATGCAAACCAAAACTTCAATGAGATGCTGTCTTAATCCCATAAGAGTGGTAGATATCAGAAAAACAGAAGACTATAAGTGCTGGAGAGTATGTGGAGGAACGGAAACACTCACCACTGCTGGTGGGAATGCAGAAGGATCCAGCCATTCTGGAGGACAGTTTGGCGGTTTCTCAAAAAACTAGCTATAGATTTGCCATATGATCCAGCAATTCCACTGCTGGGTATATACCCAGAAGATCTGTAAACAAGGACACAAACTGATATATGCACACAAAATGCTCATAACAGCACTATTCACTATTGCCAAAAGTTGGAATCAACCCAAATGCCCATCAATAGATGAATGGATAAATAAAATGTGGTATATACATACAATGGAATACTACTCAGCTATAAAAACAAATACAGTACAAACACATGTGATAGCATGGATGAATCTTGAGAACCTTATGTTGAGTGAAGCGACCCAGGCATTGAAGGACAAATACTACATGACCTCTCTGATATGAAATAAGTAAACCAAGTGGTCTCAGAGAGCTTGCAAATGGATGATAAACCTAAAGGTAGTTTAGGGGTAGAGAAAGTTTGTGAGCTGACAGCTACTTGGGTGAAATCTATGATAAGCTGGATGTAAGTATTTGTACAGGGAAGGAATAAAATGGGGGCATAGGGATAACTTTGGGTGGGGCTGCGTGGAATTTAGGGGGACTGGGGATGGGAGGATGGGTCAGATTGCTCAAGAAATTGGGGATAGGGTGGGGGGAACATTTGATCATGGGAGATGGTCAAGTATGTGGTTGAAATTGTAGTGCAGAGAAAACTCTTTAGAGAATGTAATATGGAAGGTTGCCTGTTTGGGATGCTTAATGGGGGGCATCTGAGACAGGGCAAGCTTCTGGGGAGTATGTGAGTTCTCATTTTGTCATAGTGGATTATATCATTGGGTGGAGACCCATACAATGAGAGTGAAGGTATATGCACATCCTGAGGAGGTCTGATGTTCTCAAACAGAGGGAATTGTATCTCTTGAGAGAATCAGTGGCTCCAAATGGGTTAGGGCAGTCAACTATGTCAAGCCCTCAACATTTTTGCAAGTATCTCTGAATATGATCCCTCAAGTAATGAAGATTGATTGTCATGGTGGGCCCTGAGGGGAGGGGGAAAGAGTTGTTGAATACGTGGAATCAGGGTAACTGTGGGGCAATGGAAGTGTTCCACAAGATCATGCCATGATGGATATAGGTCATGTTAAATTACACCAAAAATGTATAAAGGTCTATAGGCTAAAATGTAAACCATAATGTAAAGCATAAGATAACTAAAAATTTAGAAAATTGTATAGTCTAAAATATAAACCATAATGTAAACCCAAGTGGAACCATGTTTGAAAGCTATTGTTTCAATATCTGTACATTAGCTGCAGCAAATATAATATGAACATGTGAAAAGATCACTGTTGGGGAAGGGATAAAGGGTTTGATGTTTGATATGTGGGAGTACTATATATTGTATATATGAATTACTGTGACCTAAAACTTATGTTAATAGAAACTTAATAATCAGGGGAAGAAGAAAAGGAGGTAGACACTGAGGAAGAAATGGAAGAAATTGCCTTGCCACTGTACATGCAGGGCAACACCTGTAGCAGTGATGAAAGGCAAAATGTCAAAAAGAAAGCTTTTTCATTTTTTCATTTTTGGTGATACCCCAGTTTATTTTTCTTTTATTTATTTTTTCTAAATTTCTATGTATTCTATATCTAACCTTTAAATCCATCACTATATTCCTTTTTTCTATTAATGGAACCTGGCAATATATTGGGCTTCCTTTTTGAAGAAGTTTTGGACTACAGAGAGTTTCAACTATGGCAGGGGAGGAGAACTTGTGTGGGGAGTCATTGGTGAGGGGCACACAGTTGGGAGAGAGTTTTGCAGGGCATGTATACAGGGTACATAGAAATGTTTTGATATTTTCATAGTGGTTTCAGTTGGAAATGACAGATGAGAGAGTGCTGAGTTCCTGATCAGGGGAGCTCTATCACATTCCCCAATGGAACAACAACAATCCCCCAAGTGCAATGGCAAAGACCAATAAAGATGGATGGTCCAGTGATGAGCCCTTGATACTGATGGCTCTGATTATGAGCCTGTTTGCCTGAAATATCAACTAGGCCTATAGCTATGGGGTGCCTAAGAGTTACCTCCTGAGAGCCTCCATGTTTCTCAAATGTGGCCACTCTCTAAGCCAAACTCAGCATGTAGATGCATTGCCTTCCCCCCAGCATGGGACATGACTCCCAGGGATGAGCCTCCCTGGCACTGAGGGATTACTACCAAGCACCAGCTGATGATATAACTACAAAAAGAGCATGAACAAAGACATCAACTCAGACTGGCAGAATATCTCAGCCTACATGTAATATCAGGTGTTCAAAACTGCTTTTTGACTTTGGATAAAACAAGTGAGTTTATATGGCTAAGAGTCTCCAAAAAAAAGTCAGGAGGTCATCAGAGGGTGATGCTTATGCACACCTCAGCAGGGTACCAGAGACAGCCAAGGTAGATGGAAACCCAGGTGCTGGTTCTCCTGAGGACTGCAGAGACCCACAGGTTCTATGGTCAAGGCAGAGGCTCTAGAGTTCAGGGTCATGTTAGTTGGCCCTACTTAGGAGTTTGTGTTCCTGAGTGTGATGGAGTTGGACTCAGATATAACCTTTCTACACATGCCTCTTCTGTTACTTTTACCAGACCTGTGATTGGCATTTGGGTTGGTGTATACTCAGGAGACCTGAATCTCTGAACTGTCCGTGTGATGGCTGGCCCTGGGCCTCAGCAGACTTGCAGCTCCTACCCTCTGGTTTCTTGGACTTACCCTGGCCATCTGACAGGGAAGTGAGGAGGGTCAACCACCACACCAGGGAGCCAAGAGTGCCTACAACTGCAAGCAGGAGAATTGCATACATCATCCATGTGGAATCTAAGCCCCCTCTTGACATAGAGGGGCACTGGACATAACCATACCAGGGTCCACAGGATGGAGGAATAGAGTATGGATTAGAGTGGACTTACTGGTGTTCTGCTGGGGAACTATTGTGATTAGTTAAGGGAAGAAATTGTAGTAGTGATGTGGAGAGGGTCGCCATGGTGGCTGCTGATGATCGGGAGAGGGAAGAAGAGACATGGTGTGGAGGCATTTTCAGTATTCGGAGGTGTCCTAGGTGGTGCTGCAAGGATGGATGCTGTACGTTGTGTGTCCTGTCATGACCCACTGGGTAGACTGGGGGAGATTGTGGACTACAATGTGGACCACTGTCCATGTGCTGCAGCGGTTCTCCAGAATGTATTCACCAGGTGCAGTGGATGTGCCACAATGATGGAAGAGTTTGTTTACGTGGGAGGTGTGGTGTGGGTGGAGTGGGGGGTATATGGGGACCTAATATTTTTTGAATGTAACATTTAAAAGAAAATAAAGAAGAAAAAAACGTTAACTGTTTAGTGTAGTGCACATGTTAACTGGACTTTAAAAGAAACTTTACATGGTTATAACCATCTTCACAGAATATGGTCAATGCTAGGATATTCTGTGGTATCTGAGGTTAAGCATGGAACCAAATTGTGAGTTTCACTCAACACATAACTATTCATTTGCATGCACATATACAGGTTTATTTAAATCCCTGATATACCTATATATTACCTTTCAGAGAAGGTACATAGGGCCACTGGCTCAGCATGTATATTCCACAAAGAACAAGGCAACAGCTTTACTAAATCAGTGTAATTATGGGAACAAATTACATAATGTAAAATAGAGGTCCTTCCATAAAGCTTAAGATTTAGAAGAAGAGAAGGCAATAAACAAAATTCCCATGAAACCAAAATAAGTCCACACTGGTCTTGAACTCTGAACCCCTGAGATGAACTATAGTCCCTAAACATATGTACTTGGATCCAGGTATGTCAGAACACTTCAGCATGATTCCAACTGGCTCATCATCAACTTCCTGCTGTATTCATAGGCCAATACCAGTGCTCCATTGGCAGGGAATGTGCGAATCACAGAAAGCTTCAGTCCAGAATATAAAGCAGTTATTCCTTCATTTTTCACAACACTTAGAAAGGTTCTAATAAATCCTGCCTGTTTTCCAGCCATGGAAAGGACCTGAATTCTGGATTTGATACAATCCACTGGGTATACAGTTACCCAGAGGCAAACTCCACCAACTCCACCACTTAACATCAAAGGGACAGGGCCTAGTTCATTTTTTGATCTCCCTGATGCAAAAAATGATCGGCTCAACTCATAGCCACAAAAGAATAAGAAATAGCCTGGAACTTCTCGAACTAAAGTGCTGGAAAGACCATGGTAGAAGCCCAATGGGCCATCCTTTCTAAGGATGTCCATCATGACAGACCAAACTGTATTATGGCTTTTGGCGATCTTTCCCGATGTCTCCATTTCATACATTGTCTGTAGGCGGCACTTGACCAGCTCAGTGGGACAGATCACGAGCGCAGCAAAGGCAGAAGCAAAGGAGCCAGCAGCAGCATTCTGTAGGTCACTCAGCTTTGCATGCTTGTCCAATCCAACCATCTTCCTCACGACCTGCTGGCAGAAGCCATAGCACATAAAGAGGATGGAGTGCTCAGCAATGTTGGCGATCAGTGCTGGGCTGGTCCCTTTGTAGAAGCCCCGGAAGCCCACCTGGGAGTAGATCTTGAGGCAGCAGTCTGTGAGCCCCCTGTACAGGTGAGGGAACGTCTGCATCTTCACTTTCATTGTGTCAAATGGCTGCCCAGTCAGTGCGCATGCTGTGCCCCCTGCGGCCCCTGCTGTAAGGTCGATGGCAGCTTGGATAGCAGGATGACACTTCATGTTCACCACTAGTCTTAGTTTCTGGGGAAGAAAATTCTCTGTGGTTTATGATGGACACTTCATAACCTCCTTGCCAAATGCCTGGGTGGCTGTGTCTCCCTCTACCGCCTCGTCTAGGTTCTTACTTCCCAACCAGTGGGGTGTTTATAGCTTCTTGTTATTTAGTGAGCATCTGAATATTTTGTTCTTTAGAATTTAGTTCCTTTAGATTTAAAAAAAAAAAAATATGGAATGTTACTTCGTTGTATTTATGGTTATTATATATGAAATATAAAATATTTTGTCAATTTATTCCATGTTACCTTTGATTCTACATTGAAAACATCCTAAATGAAGACTAGTGGGGACCTTCTTGCTGTAGATCCTCTAGAATAATTTCCCAGCACAAAATCCACAAAACAGAGAGACCTGTGGGAAAAGATTAATATTGAGACTTTTAGAAGAAATTAAAGGACACAATCTCATTCCGTTACTTTTATCTACATGATTACTTTACTATGAAGGTAAAGATTGCTTTAAAGAAGACCTACCCTATTAGTTGTATCTTCATTGTCATCTGAATTAATCAGGGTATGTCTTCTAGGTTACAGGAATAATGATATTATCAACTGCATAAAAAGAAAGTCCTCCATGAAATGATTCTTTTTCTAGGGCAACAAAAGATGATCTGAGTACTGGAATGTGGTAAAAGCATGATCAGTAAGTCTTGTTTTCCTTGCATTTTTGGTCTGAGTTGTTCATATGGAAGAAAATGTTAACTACTACCAGGCAGTCTTTACTTATTTTGTAAACGATTTTGTTAATCAGAATATAATCATTGGATTTGACTGCAGGCATTTAGCCCCAGGCTGTCTGAGGTTAAGTTAGGTTACTGTGGACATACAGTTTCTCAGGATTCATAATTCATTAGTACTTTTCAAAGGGAAATGCCTAAAATCATCAAGGGAATAGCTATACCAGTAGGAAGGACTAAGAAACAAATGCATGTATAATGATAAATTACATGGGTGACCAAAAAGAAATGAACTCTGTGTTTAGATCTGGATCAACATCTTAGGTTCTGTTTCCATGTAGTCAAGGTCAAGGAAGGTAATTGAAGTCACACTTTTTTGAGACAGATGTGGTAAATACTCAGAAGAACATGAGAAATATTCTCAGTACAATCCTCTTGAAATGAATGTATGTGGATTATACTGGAATAAACATCAGGTAAGTTAGAAGCTGATGTTTAGATAGTTAATTCAATTCTATGAAGCTTCTCTTTATGGTAGGAGAACCTGAAAAGGTGGTGTAATTGTGCAAACAAAGTATATGAAGAGGAGATTTTGAAAATGGGGTGTGGACACTCTGATTATCAAAATGATAAGTGACATTGCAGGTAAAATCTAGGTGCAAATGTTAAGAAATCTGAACAGGGGAGACAAAAAAATTCTGTTTTTCTAGTCATGTAATTTTTAACATTACTAAAGAGTTCTGAACCTTTGTTTATTTAATTTTGTTAAAGAGGTAAATAACCTTAATCAGCAGGTTACTTTGAGGATTAAATAACCAAATACGTAAATATCCAAAAAACATTTAAGATAACCACTCTTTTTCAGGGCTAAAGTACAAATGAGTAAATTAATCTGACTTCTGTTTCTTACAATGTTATCTTTTGTCCATGAAAGCTATGTATTTATTAAAAGTGTTTTGGGGGGAATTTACTGTACAGAATACCCTTCACACTTATAAACTATGAAATGCAGGGATGTTACCACTGTGGATGATTAATATAGGATAAGATTTCAGCGGCAACTTTATTAAAATATCATATTGTGGAAATTGATTTTCTCCCAAATTCTTTCTACATTATCTGGCCCTCCTAATCTCTGAGACATGATCCAGGTACTTCTAATATTTTCTGATGCAGAGGATTTTCAGGACTAGATTTGCATGATAGGGGCCAACAAGCTCTCAAAATGGAAAAGTCCTTGAATTGATCAACCCCATAATAAAATACATTCTTGAATATTTTGGGTGATAGTCAAATCCAATGGAACACAATCTAGAATTTGGTGGAAGAAAATGAAATTGTTTGACATAGATCAAACAATATCAGAGACCAAAAAATCAGAGTCTCATAGCTTCATTCTCCATTCTCAACTTTGTTCACCTAGTGCTTATCTGCTTGTGAGTGAAAATCCAGAGGGAGACAGTTGTCAGCTGTACTATTGCCAATGTAATCACTGGTTAGTAGGGAATTATTTCTACTGAAATTGTATATATGTTGAAGATCCAAGAGAGAAAATAATCATGGGTATTTGGAGGCCCCAAGGAAAAATTGGGAGGTCTCGTACATCTGGAATGGTCAGGCTAGGACCATCCTACAGTACTACAATCTCAGGGGTCTGTGGTTTGTCCTGCTAGCTGTCTGTACTTATACCTTTTGGTGGACACCTGAATTATATACAGTTGAGTGAGCAGCACATATTGATTCTAAGTTCTGCATGATACCTGTGTTCTGGGGAATGCTGGACTTTATGCAAGGTTCTCTGCCATTTTAAAGAAGAATAGACCTATGACTTATGTTTAGATAGGAAGCACTTTACACATAAGCTCATTGGCCATCTCAAAACTCACAATAGGTTGTAAAATGATTTCATAGATGAAAAGAAACTGAGGTCATATGGGGGAATAATCTAACCATAATTATGGTATCATCGTGGCAAATCGTAGCTATTGTATGCCTTGTTATGAACCTGTAAATTTACTTGAAACTGGTGGAAAAGGGTGTTTTATGAATGCTCAAGTGCAAATTTTATAGCACCATTTGGAAGTTATAAGGACCAGTTTATTACAAAATTTCAAGGTAATATCATAATACATATCTTGTGATATTCTTCTATAATGGTGTTTTAAATATTCAATATGTATGTATGTGTTCCTGTGTGTGAAACACAGATGATCATTCAGCACTGGGAATGGACTGACTTGAAACTCAAACTCAGTTTGAGCTTTCTGTAAACAGTCACCACTTCCTCAGTGCTGTTGTCTCAAATATTCTACTCTGGACATTGGTATAGATGACCCTCTATAAATGTGAATGCCCATGATGTTTTTAGGAGTAGTAAATTTAAAAGATGTAATTATAAACTTCACCCAGGAAGAGTGGACCCTGTTGGACACATCCCAAAGAAAGTTGTTCAGAGATTTTATGCAGGAGAATATCTGTCATGTGGTCTCAGTGAGTGAGTCTCTAAAATTTGTCTATCTATGAGTTCCTCTATTTTCTTAAGAAGAAAAAAAGTTTGTGAATATTTCTTTTTCTAAAAAAATCCATTTTATTGATACATATTAATAAACATGCAATTCATCCAAAGCATACAATAATGGTATTTAGTATAGTCACATATTTGTATGTTCATCACTTCAATCATTATTCAATCATTATTGGAACATTTTCATTATTTCAATAAATAAAAACTGGAAAAACAAGAAAATTCCTCCCTTCTCAATCACTCTATACCTCCCCCACTGTACATAGCTGGTGTTTCTGGCTCTTTATTCCAAAGTGTATAATCAATGGCTTTCAGTATAATCACAATGTAGTATGTTTACCATCATAAAAATTTTAGAAAAATTTCATTACTCCAAAAATAATGACTCCACACCTCCTATCGTTCCATCCTGAGATCTATATAACCACTAATCTCACTTCATCTTTATAAATTGATTTATAATTACATTTCATATAAATGGAATAATACAGTATGTAATACTCTGTGTCTGGTCTCCCTCACTTAACAGAATGTTTATTTTTTGGTCTGATATTAATATTTGTAGTATTAACTTCCATTTGCTCAGCTACAAAGAAAACCAGTCATATATACATTTCTATGCATATTATATTTCTCATAATATATTTATATTTCACATAATATATTTAATTCTTAATAGGGGAATCATTCTGTATTTTTCCTTTTGTGTCTGGTTTGCCTCACTCAACATAATTTACTCCAGGTTCGTGCATGTTGTCATATGTTTCATGACCTGATGTCTTCTAACTGCTGCATAATATTCCATCATGTGTATACTCCATAATTTTTAAACTATTCATCAGTTTTTGCACACCTGGGTTGTTTACAACTTTTGGCTATCATGAATACTGATGCTATGAACATTCTTGTGTGGAAATCTGTTTGGGTTAGTGCTCTCAGTTCTTTTGAGTATTTAACTACCAATGGTAATGCCAATCTCATGGAAAGTCTATATTCAACTTCCTTAGGAACTGCCAAACCATCCTCCACAGTGGCTGTACCATTCTACATTCCCACCAACAGGGAATAAGAATTCCTAGCTCTCCACATTCTTTCCAACACTTAGAGTTTTCTGACTTTTTAATAGTGGCCAGTCTAATAGGTGCAAAATATCACATTGTAGTTTTCATTTTCATTTCCCTAACCACTAGTCATGTTGAACATTTTTGCATATTTTTCTTCACCATTTATATTTCTTCATTGGATAGTTTTTGTTTCCAGGCTTTTGTCCATTTTAAAATCTGATACTTTGTCTTTTTATTTTTGAATTGTATGATCTCCTTACATATCATGGATATTAAACCCTTATCAGATATGTGATTGCCAAATATTTTCTCCTATTGACTTGACTGCCTTTTCAAACTTTTGACAAAGTCCTTTGAAGTGCAAAAGTGTTGAATTTTGAGGAGGTTCCATTTATCTGTTTTTTCTTTGTTGCTTATGCTTTATGAAACTATCACCTACCACAAGATTTTGTAGATGTTTTCCTACATTTTCTTCTAGGAGTTTTATGACCGTTGTTTTTATAATTAAGTCCTTGATCAATTTTGAATTAATTTTTTATAAGATATGAGGTAAGGTTCTTCTTTCTTTCTTTTGGATATGTCTATCCAGTTTTCCCAGAAAAAATTGAACAGACTGTTCTAGCCTAGCTATGTTGGCTTAACAACCTTGTCAAAAACTACTTGACTGTAGATGTGAGAGTCAATTTCTGAGTTCTTGATTCAGTTCCATTGATCAATCTGCCTATCCTCATGACAGTGCCATGCTGTTTTTACCACTATAGTTAAAGTAATATGCTTTAAAGTCAGGCAGTGAAGAGTCCTACATTTTTGTTCTTTTTGAAGACATTTTTGGCTATTTTGGGCCACTTACCCTCCCAAATAATTTGATTATTGGTTTTTCAATTTCTGCAAAAAAAAAAGATTTTTGGGAATTTTTATTGGGGTTGCATTGAATCTGTAAGGTCGTTTGGGTAGAATTGCCATTCAGTCTTCCAATCCATGAACATGGAATGTCCTTCCTTTTATTTAAGTCTTCTTTGGTTTCTTTTAGTGATTTTTCTTATAGTTTTCTGAATACAGGTCCTTTATGTCTGTGGTTAAGTTTATTCCTAAACATTTGATTGTTTCAGTCACTATTATAAATGGAATATTTTCTTCTGATTTCCTCCTCAAATTGCACATCAGTAGTGCATAGAAACATTATTGAATTTTGTGTATTAACCTTTTATCCCACTACTTTTTTGAACTAATCTATTAATTTTAGTAGCTTTGTTGTTGGTTTTTCAGGACTTTTTAGATACAGGATCATGTCATTAGTGAATAGTGAAAATTTTACTTCTTCCTTTCCTATTTCAGTGCATTGTATTTCTTTGTTGAGCCTAATTGCTCTAGCTAGATCTTCTAGCAAAATATTGAATAATAATGGTGACAATGGACATCCTTGTCTTTTTCCTGATCTTAGTGTGAAAGCTTTCCGTCTTTCCCCATTGATTGTAATGCTAGCTGTAGGTTTTTCACATATGTACTTTATGATTTTCATAAAGTTTCCTTCTATTCCTAATTTTTGGGGAGTTATTGTCAAGAGAGTGGACTGTATTTTATCAAGTGCCTTTTCTGCATTAATTGAGAGGATCATGTTTTTCTTCTTCAATGTATCAATATGGTATATTATACTAATTGATTTTCTTGTGTTGTAATACCCTTGCATACCTGGGCTAAAGCTCACTTGATTATGGTATAAAATTCTTTTAATATGCTTTTGGATTCTGTTTGCAAGTATATTTTTGAGGATATTTGCCTCTATATTCTTTAGAGACATTGGTCTTTAATTTTCTGTTTTTGTAGTATCTTTATTTGGTTTGGTAGTAGGGGGTGGTGTTGGCATCATAGAATGAGTTTGGTAGCAGTCTTTCCTGTTCCATTTTTTGGAGGAACTTGAACAAAAATTGTTATTAGTTCATCTCTGAATGACTGGAAGAACTCAACTCTGAAGCTATCTGGTCCTGGGCTTTCATCTTCAGGTTTTTTATGACTATTTCAATACTTTCACTTTTGATTGTTTTATTGAGGACTTCTATTTCTTCTAAAGTCAGTGTAGGTGGCTCATGTATTTCAAAAATTCACCTATCTCATCTATACTTTCTAGGTTTTTTTTGGCATACAGTTCTTCAAAGTATCCTCTTATTATTACCCTTATTTCTGTGGGGTCTGTGGTAATATTCCCTTTCTCATTTTTTATTTTATTTGTGCCTTCTCTCTTTCTTCTTTGTCAGTTTAGCTAAGGGTTTGTCAATTTTGTTAATCTTCTCAAAGAAATTCTTTGTTGCTTTTTATTCTCATTTTCACTTTTTTTTTCCTACTGCTTGGTTTGGGATTAAGTTACTCTTTTCCTAGGTGTTCCAGGTATCAGTTAGAGCATCAATTTTAATTCCTTCTTCTTTTTTAACATAATCATTGAAGGCTATAAATTTCCCTGTCAGCACTGCCTTTGCAGAGTTCCTGAGGGTCTTTCTTTCTTTCTTTCTTTCCTTTCTTTCTTTCTTCTTTCTTTCTTTCTTTCTTTTCTTTCTTCTTTCTTTCATGTTACATTCAAATATATGGGGTCCCCATATATCCCCCACCACCCTCACTCCACTCCTACCACATCAACAACATCTTTTGTCATCATGCAACTTTCATGGCATTTGGTGAATACATTTTGGAGCACTGCTGCACCACATGGGTTGTGGTTTACACTGTAGTTTACACTCTCCCCCAATCCACCCAGTGGGCCATGGCAGGGCATACAATGTCCAGCATCTGTCTCTGCAATACCACCCAGGACTACTCCAAGTCTGGGAAATGCCCCCACATCATATCTCTTCTTCCCTCTCCATACCCTCAGCAATTACGTGGCCACTTTCTCCACATCAATGCTACAATTTCTTCCATTACTAATCACAATAGTTCCATAGTAGAACATCAGTAAGTCCACTCTAATTCATATTCTATCCCTCCAGCCTGTGGACCCTGGGATGGTTATGTCCACTCCCTGTCTATATCAAGAGGGGGTTTAGATTCCACATGGATGATGGATGCAATTCTCCTGCTTGCAATTGTAGGCACTCTTGGCTCCCTGGTGTGGTGGTTGACCTTCTTTACCTTCCAGTTAGCTGGCCTGGATAAGTCCAATAAACCAGAGGGTAGGAGGTGCAAGTCTGCTGAGGTTCAGGGCCTGGCTGTCACATGGACAGCACAGAGATTTAGCTCTCTGAGTATACACCAACCCCAGTGCCAACCACAGGTCTGGTAAAAGTAACAGAAGAGGCATGTGTAGAAAGGTCATATCTGAGCCCAACTCCATCACACTCAGGAACACAAACTCTAAAGTAGGGCCAACTGACATGGCACTGAACTCCAGAGCCATCCACCATGATCGTAGAACCTGTGGGTCTCTGCAGGCCTCAGGAGAACCAGTACCTGGACTTCTATGTACTTTGGCTGTCTCTGGGACCCTGCTGAGTCATGCATAAGCATTATCCCTCTGATGGCCTCGCGACTTTTTTTTGGAGACTTAGAGCCATATAAACGCATTTGTCCTTTCCATTTCCCCCTTTTATCCAAAGTCATAAAGCAGATAGGTTCGACTATGGCAGGGGAGGAACACTGGTGTGGGGTGTTATTGATAGGGGGCATGCGGTTTGGAGAGAGCATATATACAAGGTACATAAAAGTGTTTGGATATTTTCATAGTGGTTTCCATTAAAAATGACAACTGAGGGAGTGCTGATTTCCTAGCCAGGGGAACTCTATAACATTCCCTAGTGGAACAGCAACAATCTCCCAAGTGCAATGGCAAAGACCAATAAAGATGGATGGCCCAACAATGAGCCCTTGATACTGATGGCTACGATTATGAGCCTGTGTGCCTGAAAAATGAACTAGGCCTAGAGCTGCAGTGTGCCTAAGTGTTACCTCCTGAGAGCCTCCATGTTGCTCAAATGGCCACTCTCTAAGTCAAACTCAGCATGTAAATCCATTACCTACCCCCCAGCATGGGACATGACTCCCAGGAATGAGCCTCCCAGGTGCTGAGGGATTGCCACCAAGCACTAGCTGATGATGTAACTAGAAAAAGACCTTGAATAAAAGGGTCAACTCATTCCAGCAGAATATCTCAACCTACATGTAATATCAGGTATTAAAAACTGCTTTATGGCCTGAGGGTTTTGATATGTTGTATTCACAGTTTCTTTCATCTCAAGATATTTGCTAAATTCTCTTGCAATTTCATCTTTGACCCACTGATTGTTTAAAAGTGTGCTGTTTAATATCCATACATTTATGAATTTTCCCTGTTTTTGACCATTATTCATTTCCAGCTTTATTCCATTATGATCAGATAAAGTGTTTTGGATATTTTCAGTCTTTTTAAATTTGTTCAGACTTGTCTTATGACCCAACATATGGTCTATTTTGGAGAAGGATCCATGAGTACTTGAAAATGTATATTCCGCTATTTTGGGGTGCAATGCTTTATAGATGTCTGTTAATTCTAATTCATTTATCATATTATTCAAGCTATCTATTTCTTTATTTAGCTGTTGTCCTGATGGTCTATCCAATACTGAGAGTGGTTTATTGAAGTCTCCAACTATTATTGTACAGACATCTATTTTTCCCTTCAGCTTTGCCAGTGTGTGCCTCATGTATTTTGGGGCACTGAGGTTTGGTGCATAAATGTTAGAATAGTTATTTCTTCTTGTTTAAATTGTCCCTTTTATTAATATATAATACATCATATTAATATTATATTAATATTATTAATAATATAATATTAATATATTATTAATCCCTTTTAACAGTTTGGCATTTAAAATCTGTTTTGTCTGTTATTAGTATCATTACTCCAGCTCTTTTTGGTTACTGTTTGTGTGGAATATCTTTTTCCAACCTTTCATTTTTAAACTGGTTGTGTCCTTACATTTGAGGGGACTCTCTTATAGGAATATAGAGATGGCTCATATTTTTTTACCCATTCTGTCAGTCTTTAGATTGGGAGCTCAAACCATTAACATTCAATGTTAAAATTGTAAAGGCATAACTTACTTCATCCATTTTGACATTTGGCTTTCTGTTGTTGTATCATACTATTGTCTTTTTTTTACACTTTCTAATAATCTCCACTTGTATACTCTCCCCCAAGTCTCTTGTCCTTGTTTTTATCCTTTCAGTCTGCAGCACTCCCTTTACTATGTCCTTTAATTCTGGTCTTTTGGTAACATATTCTATCAGTTGCTGTTTGTTGGTGTAAACTTTGAACTCCCCTTCTATTTTTATGCGCCCCCTTTGCAGCTTTTTGCTTGCTGTCTCCTCTCTGTGTCCATTTGCTGTGCATTCTTCTGTGTCAGTATTTATTTTTTTAATTTATTCCCTCCTCCTTGTGGCTTGCTTGCTGTCTGCTTTCTGTGTCCATTCGCTGTGTACTCTTCTGTGTTTTTGATCATCTCCCTTTTGTGTGTGTCACCTTGCTGAGCCAGCTCTCTGTGGCACTTGTGGGCTGGCAGTACTCTGCAGCACCCAGGCCAGTTACTCTCCACAGCATGTGGACAAGTGTACCTTCACAAGGAGGCCGTGGGATGTGAACACAGGGCCTCCCAAATGGTAGACGGGAGCCCAACTGATTTAGCAACAGCCACTTCCCTTCCCTTCAGTTTTAAAGGACAGGTTTGCCAGATACAGAATTCTTGACTGGCAATTTTTCCCTTTCAATACCTTAAATACATCATACCATTTTTTTCTCTTCTCTATGGTTTCTGAGGAGAGGTCAATACATAATCTTATCGAGTTTGTATGTGATGATTTGCTTTTCTCTTACTGCTTTCAAAATTTCTTTATCTCTGATATTTGCCATTCTGAATAGTAGGTGTCTCAGTGTAGGTCTGTTTGTATTTATTCTGATTGCAGTGTGTTTTCCTTCTTGGAGATTGATATTTATCTTTTTCATTAGGTAGGGAAGTTTTCCATCATTATTTCCTCAAATATTCTTTCTGTCCCTTTACCATTTTCTTCTCCTTCTGGGACACTGATAATGTGTGTATTTTTGCATTTCACATTGACATTCAATTTCTTGAAACCCTGTTCCATTTTTTCCATTCTATTCTTTCTCTGTTCTCCTGTCTTTTCCAGTTGAAGTTCAGTCTTTGAAACCACTAATTCTGTCTTTGAGCAATTCTAGTCTGCTCTTATATGCCTCTAATGTATTTTTAAAGTTACCTTAATTATATAAATGTTACAGAGAATATACAGGGGATTCCCATGTGCCCCACTCCCCACATCTGCCACATTTTCCCACTTTAGCAACATCTTCATCAGTGTGGTACATGCATTGCATTTAATAAACACATTTTAGAGCATTACCATTAGGCATGGATTATAGTTTACATTGTAGTTTATACTCTCTCCCATTTGTAGGTTATGGCCTGATATATAATGTCCTGTATCTGTCATTTAATGTCATTCAGGATGATACTCAAGTCCAGAAATGCCCCTGTTACACTTGTTTTTCCCTCTCCCTAACCCTAGAACATCTATGGATCACTGCCTCCACAACAATGGTATTACTTCCATTGCTAAAACCACAATAAGTCTATAGTAGAATACTAGTAATTTATTTTAGTTATTTAGTTTAGTTTAGTTAGTTTGTTTCCCAATTCTGAGGAATCTGGGAAGGTGACACCCACTCCACCATTAATTGAGGGGGCTTTGATCCCATACATCTGATGCATGGGAATCTCTTGCTTGCAGTTGTAAGCACTCTTGCTTCTAATGTATTTTTAATCTCATCCTTTGTGTCATTCCTTCCCATAAAGCCTGTTACTTTTCTTTGCAGACTTCAAATTGTCTTTATGCTCACTCAGTTTCTTTTTAATATCCTTAATCTCTTTAACCATATTTTCCTTCAATTCTTTAAGTTGATTTAGCAGAGTGTGTGATTATCATTGATTAATTGTTTTAAATCCTGAATTTCTGCAGGGTATTTGGTTAGTTCCTTTGGCTGGGCCATCGCTTCCTGTTTCCTAGTACAGCTGGTAAAATTTTGCTTATTTCTAGGCATCTGATAGTCTCATGAATTTACTCTCATGGCCAAGTTCTTTCTCTTGCCTATTGTTATTATTTTTTCACAGCTCTTCTTTGTTATTTGGTTCAACTTATCCTAAATCTCTTAAAATTGGCCAGATTAAGTTATCAAAATCATGCCAGGAAATTACCAACATGGCAGAGAATTTCTCCCAGGTGTGTGGTAAAAAGAGCTCTATAAGCAGTTTCTGTCCATGTAATTTCCAGCCCAGCCAGTAGACAGCACTCATGGAGGTGTATCTCTCTTGTTTTCCTTCGTTTTGTTTTGTTTTTTCTGTCTAGACCTGAGATTCAAAGCAGGCTCCTCTGGGTGAATTCACTGAAGAAAATCCCCCTAACTCCTCCCTCTCTTTTAACTTGTAACCGTTGGCAGGGAAAAAGATGTCTGCTCCCCATTTCCGTCAGCTGAAATGAGCCAGGGGTTTTACCCATGCTGAATATATCATGGTGGGAGGAGTTCTCCCTTGCAGCCAGGAGGTTTAGTAACTCACAGTTTGCTGTTTTGACTTCTTCATCTCTCTGACCCTCACCCTCTTGGGTATTGTGAAGCACTGTCCTTGTCTGGTTACCTCAAAGCAGGCCCCTCAGGCAGCTTTAAAAAAAATAATATACTTTAAAAATTTATAGATACTTAGATTACATAAATGTTACATTAAAAATATGGGGAATTCCATATGCCCCGCTCTCTACCCCTCTCATACTTTCCCACATTAACTACCTCCTTCATTAGTGTGGTACATTTGTTACAATTGATGAGCACATATTGGAGCATTGCCACTAAGTGTTGTTATAGTTTACATTATATTTTAAACTCTCTTCCACAAAATTTTGTAAGCTATGACAAAATATATAATGACCTGTATCTATCATTGCAACATTATTCAGGAAAATTCCAATGTTCAAAAAAATACTTCCATATTACACCTATCTTTCCCTTTCCCTCCCCTAAGAATGTCTAGTAGCCACTGCCTCCATATCAATGATAAAACTTCTTCCATTTCTAGAATAACAATAAGTCTATGGTACAATAACAGTAAGTCTACTGTAGCCCATCATTCATTCCCCAATCCTGAGGGTTCTGGGATGGTGATGCTCATTCTGCCTCTAATTGAAAGGGGAATTAGATCCCCTGGGCAGATGGATGGGACTGTCTTGTTTGCAGTTGTAGACTCTCTGTGTTCCTTGGGATGGTCATTGTCTGTCATCATTTCCTTGTTCATGGTCCTGGGTGAGTCCAATGAACTGAAGAGGAGATGTTGTAACTCTATTGAGATTCAGGGCCTACCTGGCACATGGAAACCTCAGGTAACTTTTGGCTCTTTCTCTGTTCTGTTGATTTTGTGTGAGAGCAGAGCATTATCTGCCTAATCCAACATCATCTTCCCACAATTCTCAATATTGTTTTATTTTTTTTGTCTTTATTTTTTTAATATTATATTAAAAAAATATGAGGTCTCCATGTACCTCCCACCCCCGTCACCCCACCCCATAGCAACAATCTCCTCCATCATCACGAGACATTCATTGCATTTGGTGAATACATCTCTGAGCACCGCTGCACCTCATGGTCAATGGTCCACATCATAGCCCACACTCTCCCACATTCCATCCAGTGGCCCATGAGTGGACATACAGTGTCCGGTAACTGTCCCTGCAGCATCACCCAGGACAACTCCAAGTCCCGAAAACGCCTCCACATTTCATCTCTTCTTCCCATTCCCCACACCAGCAGCCACCATGGCCACTTTCTCCACACCAAAAGCAGTGTTGATGCAAAACACCAGAAATCTGTTGGACTTTATAAAGGGTATTTATTTGGAGTAGAAGCTTATAGTTTATAGTTACAGACCATAAAGTGCAAGTTACTGCTTTCACCAACATCTGTTACCATGTGTCAGAGCAACAAGGCTTCCAATGTCTGCCAGAGCTCAGTCTTCCTTTTCCTATTAAGGCTACAATGTCATGTCTTCTTTCAATATCAGCCATGGGTTAGGATAAGTCTTATTTCTCCTAGGACTTGTTCCTCTCCAGGCTCAGCTGTTCTCTTCTCTCCACAATCTCAGCTGTAGATGATCAAGCAAACAGTTTTTCTCTCTTCCTGGGACCTCTGCAATTTCTAATGGAAGCTCTCTTTCCTCATATATCTCATATTTCTTGTGTGTTTACTTCCTGGACTCCAGGACCAAAACTCCACCTTGCTTCTCTGCAGTGCATTTTCTCTGTGAGTCCCAGCCCACCAAGAGGGTGGGGAATGAACAACCTGCTTACATAACCCAATCTAAGTATTAATCATTATCTAATCAAGTAAACATGAAACTTCTGAATCCAATGTAATATAATATGCCCAGAGGAAAAGGCCAGTATACAAACATAATCCAGTATCTATTTTTGGAATTTATAACAATATCAAACTGCTATAATGCTTTTGTATTTTACTTTTATACTTTCTATGTATAAAATATTTATACTATTTTATAACATGTACAATTATTTATAAGAAAACTTTTTCTTTACTTACAATTTATATCTAGTTTCCAACCTACTAGAATGTAATCTTCTTGAACAGAAGTTCCATGTTTTTCTTCTACTCAATGTCTAAATTTCAGTGCAATGGTGGGTATTCAGTGAATGTTTTCTGAAAAAATAAATAAGTAAAGTAAATATGTCCTTAATAATTATTATACTCTAGGGAATTCATGTGAACACCGACAATAGTAATGAAAACAACAGGTACATTCTTTTCCACATAATCCATTTTGAAGGAACTTATATTATGGGATTATTTTTGAAAATAATGAATTATTGTGCAAACCTAGAATTTCTCCTCATTTGAAATATGGATGGTTCTGCAATCTTTCTTTGAACTTGGGCTTCAACAACAAGAGTTCCTCACTGTATTGGGGCAACATGATCAAGAGATTACACTTTAATGATGAATGGTTGCCAATATTCTGTCTTCCAGGTACTTATTCCTTGGCTGGCATTCAATGTTTACTTTATCTTTGGTCATTGTAGTAGTTTGAAGCTGTTATGTAACTCAGAACAAGTTCTTAAATCTAATCCATGACTGTGCATATGAAACCATTGTAATTAGGATTTTTAAAAAATTCTGCTGGTAATTAATTATATATTTTTCAAGAGCATTGCTGTTTTTCAGCAACTATTTTTATTGTTTTTTTAAAAAGATAAATAGATCACACAAAACGTTACGTTAAAAATGTAAGAGGTTCCCATATATACCCGTCCCCACCATCCCCTGCTCCTCCCACATCAACATTCCCTTTCATCAGTGAGGCACATTCATTACATGCAGGAGCACTGCTATACCACATGGACTATAGTTTACAGTGCATTGCACACTTTCCCCCAGTCCACCCAGTAGATTATGGCAGGATAAATAATGCCCTTCATCTGTCCCCTCAATATCATTCAGGACAACTCCAAGTCCCAAAAATGCTCCATATCACACCTCTTCCTCCCTCTCCCTGACCTCAGCAACTCCTATGGCCACCATCTTCACATCAATGATACAGTTTCTTCCGCTGCTAGAGTCACAACAGTTCTATAGTAGAATACCAGCAATACCGTCTTGTGGACCCAGAGATAGTGATGTCCACTCCACCTTGAAATCAAGAGGCGGATTAGATCCCACATTGATGATGGATGTGATTCAACTGCATGCAGTTGTGGACACTCTTGGTTCCAGAGTGTGGTGGTTGGCCATTCTCACTTCCCCATCAGTTGACCAGGGTAAGTCCAATGAACTGGAGAGTAGGTGTTGGAACTCCATTGAGGCTTAGGGCCCAGCTGGCACATAGGCAGTCCAGACATTCAAGTCTCCTGAGCATACACAAACCCCAGCACCATTCACAAGTTCAGTAAAAGTGACAGAAGAGGTGTGTAGAGAGGTCACATCTGAGTCCACCTCCATCACAAACAGGAGCATAAATTCCAAAGTAGGGCCCATTGGTAAGGCAATGAACTCCAGAGTCATCTGTCATGACCATGGAACCTGTGTGTCTCCATAGCCCTCAGGAGCACTGGAAACTGTGGTGTAACTACTTTGGCTTTCTCTGGGATCCTGCTGAGACGTGTGTAAGCACGACCCCTCTGATGACCTTCTGACTCATTTTGAAGTCTCTTAGCCATATAAACTCATTTGTCTTTATCATTTCCCCCTTTAATTCAAGGTCTTTTTCTAGGAGCATCACCAGCTGGTGATGGTATTAATCCCTCAGTGCCATGTCACACACTGGAGGGAAAGCAAGGCATTTTACATGCTGAGTTTGGCTTAGATTGTGGCCACATTTGAGCAACACGGAGGCTCTCAGAGGTAACTCTTAGGCACCCTGCAGCTCTAGGCCTAGTTTATATTTCAGGCACACAGGCTCATAAGCATAGTCATCAGTATGCACTTGGGGAATTATTTTTGTTTCATTGGGGAATGTGACAGAGCTCCCCAGGATGGGAACTCAGCACTCCCTCAGTTGTCATGTGTTACTCTATCCACTATGACAATACACAATAAACCTATATGCATGCCCTGGAGAACTCCCTCCCACCCATGCAACCCCCATCAATGACACCCCACACCAGTGCCCTTTCCCTGCTAGTTGAGCTCCTCTGTGACCCAAACTTCTTCAAAAATGAAGCTTTGTATATTGCTAAATAATATTAGTAGGAAAATGAAATAGTATGGACAGGTTTAAAGATTAGAAATAGAATACATAATAATTTAAAAAACTAAAATAAAGTAAAAAATAAATTAGGGTATTAAAAAATGAAAGAATATCATGAAACTTTGTTTTTGGCATTTTGCCTTTCATCAATGTAATGGGTGTTGCCCTGAATGTACAGTGGCAAGGCAATCTCTTCCATTCCTTCCTCAGTGTCTACATCCTTTCCTGAAATTTTTGGTTTAATTTTATCTTCTAAAAAGTTTTATATTTTAAATTTTTTACACTTCTTTATTAAAGTTAATAGATCACAAAGAATGTTACATTAACAGGTATAAAAAAAAAAGAGGTTCCCATATACTCCACCCCTACCCCATCAATTTTGTAAATTGTATTTCTTTAAGATATATACATCACAAAAAAGTTACATTAAAATATGAGGTTCCCATATGCCCCCCACACCTCCTCGCCACTCCTCCTATACTAACAACCTCCTCCATCATTGTGGCACACTCATCGCACTCGGTGAACACATTTTGGAGCACTGCAGCACCACATAGATAATAGTTTAACCTGTAGTTCACACTCTCCCCCAGTATATTCAGGGGGTGATGGCAGGATATATAAAATCCAGCATCAGGCCCACGCGCAGTGCTGATGCGCGCATGGAGTGCTGTGCCACGCAGGGGTGTCCCCCGCGTAGGGGAGCCCACGGAGCAAGGAGTGCACCCCTAAGGAGAGCCTCCCAGTGTGAAAGAAAGTGCAGCCTGCATAAGAATGGCACCACCCACAGAGAGCTGACACAAGATGACGCAACAAAAAGAGACAGATCCCTTGCCTGCTGACAACAGAAGTGAACAAAGAAACAAGACACAGCAAATAGGCACAGAGAACAGACAACCGGGGTGGGGGGAAAGAGGAGAGAAAGAAATTAAAAATAAAATAAAATAAAAGCCAGCATCTGACCCTGCAATAACATTTAGGATAACTCAAAGTCCCAAAAATGCCCTCATATCACATCTCTTCTTCCCTTTCCCTGCCCTCAGCAAATACTGTGGTCACTTTCTCCACCTTAATGCTACAATTTCTTCTATTACTAGTCACAATAGTTTTATAGTAGAATATCAGTAAGTCCACTCTAATCCATATTTTATTCCTCCATTCTGTGGACCCTGGGATGGTTATGTCCACTTCATCTCTAGATCAAGAGAGGGCTTAGATTCCACATGGATGACAGAAGCAATTCCTCTGCTTGCAGTTGTTGGCACTCTAGATTCCCTGGTGTGGTGTTTGACTATCTTCACTTCCCTGTTAGCTGACCTGGGTAAGTCCAATGAACCAGAGAGTAGGAGTCACAACTCTGCTGAGGCTCAGGACCCAGCTGCCATATGGGCAGTCCAGAGATTCAAGTCCCCTGAATATGCACCATCCCTATCACCAACGATATGTTCAGTAAAAGTGACAGAAGAGGTATGTGTAGGAAGGTCACATCTGAGTCCAGATCCATCACACTCAAGAGCACAAATTCCAAAGTAGGGCCCTCTGACATGGCACAGAACTCCAAATCCATCTGCCATGACCATATACCCTATGGATCACCATAGCCTTCAGGAGAACTAGTACCTAGGGTTGTATCTACTCTGGCTTTTTCAGGTCCTGCTGAGGTATGCATAAGTGTGACCCCTCTGATGACATCCTGACTCTTTTTGGAAGACTCTTAGCCATATAAATTCATTTGTCTTTGCCATTTCTCCCTTTTATTCAAGGTCAAAAAGCAGTTTTTAACATGTGATCCTATATGTAGGCTGAGATATTCTACTGGTCTGAGTTGACCCTTCTTTTCAAGGTCTTGTTCTAGTTGCATCACCAGTTAAAGATTGGTAGTAATTCCTCAGTGCCAGGGAGGCACATCCCCAGGAGTCATGTCCCATAAGTTGGGGGAGGCATCTGGTACAGGGGCAAGTTTCCAGGGAGTGTGTGAGTGCTCATTTTGTCATAGTGTGTTATATCATTGGGTAGAGACCCATACAATGAGTGTGAAGGTGTACCCACATCCTGGGGAGACCTGATGTTCCCAAATAGAGGGAATTGTGTCTCTCAAGTGAATCAGTCACTTCCAATTAGTTAGGGCATTCTAGTATATCAAGCCCTCAGTATTGTTGCAATATCTGTAAATCTGGTCCCTCAAGTAGTGAAGATTGATTGTCACTGTGGGCCCTGAGGCGGGGGGGGGGGGGGGGGGAGAAGTATAGAACAGATGGAAGTAGGGCAACTGGAGGGCAGTGGAAGTGCTCCACAAGATCATGCAATGATGGATATAGGACATGTTAACTTACACCAAAAATGTATAAAAGTCTATAAGCTAAAATGTAAACCATAATGTAAAACGTAAGGAAGCTAAAATTTTTGAAATTTGAACAGTCTAAAATATAAACCATAATGTAAACCAAAATGGAACCATGTTTGATAGCTATGTTTCAAAATCTGTACATCAGCTGCAGCAAATATAACATGAACATGTGAAAAGATCATTGCTGGGGAAAGGGGGAAAGGGTTTGATGTGGGATATATGGGAGTCCCCTATATTGTGTGTGTGAATTACTGTGATCTAAAACTTTTTTGAAGACAAAATTAAAAATTAGAATAAAAAAAAAGGATATAGGCACTGAGGAAGAAATGAAAGAAACTGCCTTGCCACTGTACATACAGGGCAACACCATTACAGTGATGAAAAGCAAAATGTTTGAAACAAAGCTTTATAATGCTTTTCATTTTATTAATACACCAATTTATTTTTACTTTATTTTAGTATTTCTAAATTATTATGTATTCTGTTTCTAAACTTTAAACCCATCACTATATTTCAATTTCCTATTAATCGAATTTAGCAATATATTAGGCTTCATTGTTGAAGAAATTTTGGACCACAGAGAGGTTCAACTATGGCAGGGGAGGAGCACTGGTGTGGGGTGTTATTGATGGGGGACACATGAGTGAGGGAAGTTTTCCAAGGCATGTATACAGGGGACATAAAAATGTTCTGATATATGTTGGATATTTTTATAGTAGCTACAGTTACAAACATCAACTGAGGGAGTGCTGAGTTCCTAGCCAGGGGAGCTCTGTCACATTCCCCAGTGGAACAACAATAATCAACCAAGTGCAACGGCCAAGACCAACAAGGAAAGATGGTCCAATATTGAGCCCTTGGTACTGATGACTATGCTTAGGAGCCTGTGTGCCTGAAATATGAACTAGGCCTAGAGCTGCAGGGTGTCTAAGAGTTACCTTCTGAGTGCCTCCATGTTACCCAAATGTGGCCACTCTCTTAAAAAGTTTTAGATCACAGTAAAGTCACCTATACAGTATAGGGGACTCCCATATACCCTTTTCCCACTTCCCCAGCAATGATCTTTTACATGAGGATGTTATATTTGCTATAGCTGATGTACAGACATTGAAACATAGCTACCAACCATGGTTCCACTATTGCTTACATTATGGTTTATATTTTAGACTATACACTTTTCTAAATTTTTGGTTACATTATGGTTTACATTATGGTTTACATTTTCTACTATACACTTCTATAAATTTTTGGTGATATTTAACATGGCTTATATCCATTGTTGCACACACTTGTGGAACACTTTCATTGTCCCCCAGTTATCCCCACTTCCATTCTATTCCTCTCTCCCTCTCCACTCAAGGCCCACCATGACAACCTAGCTTCACTGCCTGAAGGATAAGATCCTTAGATACTTACAAAAATGCTAAGGGCTGGGCATAGGGATACAATTGGGTGGGGCTTTGCAGGCTTGAGGGGGCTAGGGTTGGGAGGATGGGTCAGATGGTCCATGCAATTGGGGGGAGGTTTTGGAGGAGCATGTGAATATGGGACAGTGTCAGGTATGTGGTTGAAAATATAATGTTGAGAAAACTCTTTAGAAAATATAGTAAGGGTTACTTGTTTGGGGTGTTTGATGGGGGTAGCTGGCACAGGGTGTACCGGGGGCAGGTTTCTAGGGAGTGTGTGAGTGCTCATCTTGTCTTATTGTATTAGATCAAAGGGTAGAGATACATACAATGAGTGTTGTACCCCAATCCTGGGCAGACTGATGTTCTGAAACAAAGGAAAGGATGTCTCTCAAGAACATGGGTGGCTCCCAATGTGGGGGGACAGATTAAAGTGTGCTTGGGATATTTTGATGAGATTACTTTGATTAAGGTGTGCCCACCTCAATCAGGCTGGGTCCTAATTCTATTACTGGAGTCCTTTATAAGAGAAAATTCAGACAGTGAGAAAGGAGGCTTTATGTAGTAAGAAGCTGAAATCTGTGAAATACTAAAGAATAGAAAGTGACCAGGAAATGCCACCATGTGATACGATAAGGGTCAAGTGTCGACAGAAGCCAGTCCCTGAACACCACAGTCTTGAGGAGAAAGGGCTGTCTTGATGATGACTGGATTTGGACAGTTCCACAGCCTCAAAACCATAGTTAATATATATCCTTGTTTCAGGCAATCCTTTTAATGGGATTTGCTGGAGCAACCTAAGAAACTAAAATGAATCTTGGTATCAGGAGATGGGATGTTATTATTGCAAATACCAAAAATATGGAAAAGACTTTGGAATTGGGTAATGGGTAGAGGCTAGAAGAATCGTGGATTGATTGATAAAAATGCCTAGATCACATTAAAGAGACCATTGGCAGAAATATGGATTCTAAATATACTTCTGATAAACCCTTAGAAAGAAATGGTGCATGTATTATTGGAAACTGGAGAAATTGTGATCCCTACTTGAAAGTATCAGAGAATTTGTGTATTTACCTGGTATGATTTCCAAGCATAGTGTGGAAAGTGCAGCCTGGTTTCCACGCAAACTCATAGCAATATTTGAGAGGAATGGGATAATCTGAAAACTGAACTCCTGGGGAAAAAGAAACCAGAAATTGATGGTTTGGGAAATTCTGAACTTCTGTGAATCAAGTCCCCAGAGAATCCTAACTGTCACTGTTTTATAAGGTAAAGATTGGAGGTGCAGTTATCTAGGAAGGATCTGTAGAAACTCTTTCTAATAGTTTGGACCTCTGTGTGCCACAGGCAAAATTGGCTAGAGTTTTTTCTAGATCTGTATGAATGGAACTACTACCAGCCCAGATTAAAAGGAATAGTTGGAAGAAAAAATCTTTTCAAGGACAGATCAATGGGTGCTCAGGTATGAACCCAAGACATCTTCTCAGATCAAGAGAAAACAGGTCCACACATGCGTGAAAAAGGTAAGTCTGTCCCGGGAATTTGAGTGCTGTCCATTGTTCATAAGGAGTGTGCACTCTGCACTGTTCTGATAGACTGCAACCTGTTTCCTCAGAATTTCAGACACTTTGGCTGCCACACCACTATTCTGAGAGAGTTGAGCATATTCCCTGGGTATTATAGACAGACTGGTCACCACCCCAGTGTTCTCAGAAGGTGAATCCTTCACCTTGGGGTTTATAGAGAGCATGGCTGCTGCACAAGATTTTAAAAGGGTTGGGATGCCACTTCTTCAATCCTGGAGAACCAAACATCATTCCATAGATATCTCTTAGACCTTGAAGTCTAATTATGTCCTGAAAAGCTTTGGAATTGTCTGTGACCCACGGCCCTTGTTTCCTGTATAATTTCTCTCTATGGAATTGGAAACGCTTATCCTATTTCTGTCCCTCTATTTTATATTGAAAGCAGATAACTTCTTCTCTAGGTTTCTCTCAGTTGTGTCCAGAAGGTAGAATGTGGTGGTGTGAAGTTGTATGTATCCCAGAAAAACACATTTTTTAAGTCTCATCCATTCCTGTTGGTGTAAACCCATTGTAAGTAGGACATTTTGATGTGGTTACTTTAGATAACATCATTCGGGATGGGAATGTATCCTAGTACTGAAGTATTCTATAAGAGAATAAAATTCAGACACAGAGAGAAAGCCATCAGAAGAAGCTGGAATCAGTGAAACCAAGAAGAGGATAAAGAGCCAAGAGGCACTGCCATATGCATTGCAATGTGACAAGCTATGGGCCAAGGGTCACCAGCAGCCATCCCCAATATGCCATACTTTTTGGAAAGAAGAATTGCCTTTATATTGCCTTGATTTGGGCATCTTCCTGGCCTCAAAATCAGTATCTAATAAATTTTCACTGTTAAAGTCCATTCTTTTCATGGTAACTTGCTTAAGCAGACTAGGAAACTAAAACAGTTACCTTGCTCAGAACTCAAGATTTCATGAATTTTTCCCCCATAACCAGGACAACCAGTCTGCAAATTTGATGGCCATATCTAATGCTAATCTAAGAGTTCATTGTTTTTTCAGTTGTTTCAGGCAGGGAGACTGACCTTATAAAATAAGAAATGCTATCCATCTAGCATAGTTGCAGAAGAGACATATCTATCATGTCATTTGTAAGTTTTGTGCATGTGAATGCTGATATTCCAGGTAGATACCTAGGAATGTAATAAATTAGGAGTTCAGTTCAATCATTTAAGTGTAAATAAGTTGGTTTTAAGTGCTAATCTAGAAAAAAATTTGTGATAGTATGAATTTAGAAAAAAGTTAACTTGAACACAAAAGTATAACCTGGGCTTTATGAAAAGATAATTCCATAAACATGATTCATGTACTTAATCTTTGAAACATTATAGTCTTCAAAACTGATGAAAGTGCTCTGCAGTTGTGATACTACAAAAAAGAGTATCTCTGTGCATGAAAGAGAAAAACATTTTATATAACTACCCAGGGAAAGATTTTAGTTGGAGACTGTCACTGAATGAGTAGTATAGAATGCACATGAATATGACTTGATTTTTATGGAGAAACATTTTATAACTTCTCATCTCCTTCCCAGAAGCAGAAATCTCATACTCAAAAGAATTGCATTACATGTAGTCAATTGCCAGATTTTATTCACTGATGCAGAGTGACTCAACATGTGTTACCTCACAAAAGAAACCCTACTTCAGCAATCTGTTTGGGAAAGCCCTCAGTGGCCAGTCATCTTATAATCAACAAAAGCAAATTTCCAACAAAAGTAAATCGTATCTGTGTCATCTAATTGGTAAACCATTTATTCAATGCTCTGGCCTCACACAGTACAATTGAATTCACATCAGGGAGAAGCTATATGAATGCCATCTATGTGGAAAAGCCTTCCCTATATTCTTCCCTAAGACAACCTGAGAGAACTCACAAAGGAGAGAAACCCTTTGGTAGTCATCTATGTGGGAAAGTCTTCACTTAGTATTCTGCTCTAAGAAGACTTAAAAGAACTCACACTGGAGGGAAACCTTATAAATGTCATCTATGTGGAAAAGTCTTCACCTATAATTGTAGACTTAGATGACATGAGAGGACTTACACTGGAGAGAAACCATATGAATGTCATCTATGTGGGAAAGCCTTCCCTTATTTTTCTATCCTCAGACAGCAAGAGCGAACTCGCACTGGAGAGAAACCTTATAAATGCCATCTATGAGGGAAAGCCTTCACCTATGATATTAGCCAAAGATGACATGAGAGAAATCACAACCAAAGGAAATCTTAAGAATGCCATATATATGGAAAACCCCTCACTCAATGTTCTGTCCTGAGACAAAAAGAGAAAACTCACTGGAGAAATACCATAAAGATATCATCTATGTGGGGGAAACAATTTATTTTTGTAACAAACATGAGAGAATTCAACCTGGAGGGAAAATCTGTGAATGCTATGTATAGGAAAGTTTCAGTCAATGTTCTGACCTTAGATTAGATGAAATAGCTCAATACAAATATTTTGAACATGGAAGAGATGCTAGCCCTTAGGTTAATCTTTAACATACTAAAGAAGCCAAACACTGAATAAACATTTTGTAATTAATCTGGTAGAACTTTTTGTCATCCTCACTACTTCAATTTAAGCCAATTTGTAACAGAGAGAATTAATATGCTACCTTTATAGCTAAACCTTTAGTAGATGGTCTGATGATTTACTACATGAACACTCATAATATAAACGTAATGAAAATGGGAGAGTCTTCATTCACTGTTCCAACTGATAGACAAATCTGAGCCAGAGGATGAAGCCCCTGGAAGGAGTGTCAGATAATTCATGCTGGAGATGTTATTCATGAAAAATCACACAAATTCATTTTTTTACACAGCAACACTTGTAAGGAAAGTGAGAATTTACACTGTATTAAATTCTTTTCAGTTTTGTGAATGAAGGCATGACTTCAGTTATCATTTATTCCTTAGCAGTAATATTCTTATGTTGAGAAAACAACAGTTCTAAAGTCAATTGTATTCATATAAAAAATTAATAGTGCACACAATTCAGCAGAGTCAAGAATTTTGAAGATGTTTACAATTGAAGTTATGTATAATAACAATGTAGAATTATGAAGTAACCTAGGTATACTGAAAGATGAATTCTTTTAGAAGTAATATGAAGTGAAATTAATTCAATAGATTAGTACTTGCATATATGCAAGCAACAAATATTGTTGCTGACAATTTAACATGTTGGCTGAATTCTAGTTTTGTTTTTATGCATTTCTAAACGCAGATTTGAATCAACCAGAAAATAAATTTGGAATGTTAATTCAAACACTTAGAACTCAAAATTATGATTCTTAACTATTACCTTATTATTATATTTGTTCATAGCAAGGAGGAAAAATTGGAAAAAATCATACATTAGAAATAGAATCTTATAGTTCATAAATGTTCCTCTTCAAATACAATTTTATATTGCCATCAATATTCAGAAAGGAATTAAAAGGAAACTATTTAAATAAACTAAAATACATCGATCATGGAGAATTGTGGTTTCATTGCCTAGAGAATTCCCCAGATTCCAGAATCTGTCATTGTGTCATTCCATACATTTAGTATTTTATTACAAAAAGAGCTTTGCCAACAAGAACGTAGAGATCACACCAAACAATTACATGAAAATACATCAAAGGCGTAGGAAGTGGTCAGTTTTCAGAATGCCAGTGTTCAGAGAGTCCGATTTTCAAAATGTCCAACTTTCAGTAGGAAGGAAACCTCCCACCTCCAATTTCAATAAAGGGAGGCTTTCCCATAATACCACTGCAGCTCAGACCACAAACCACCCTTGGGGAGTGCATTCAAGTGGGAGAATAGAAAGAGTGGCTGGATATATTGAGATTGGGATTTTGCATTTGTAGCCTAAGCATAGAATTCCTTAAACCTCCACTCCCTCGAAGTTAAATATTTGCCGACACACATTCCAGCACTTTTTCTTATAGTGAAGTCTTCAGTGCATGAATGCCTTTCTATGGGGTCACTATCCAATAAGTTCTTTCTCATGATCATTATGTATTTGCTATTATATTTGTTTTCTATTCTAGTGTCCTCTCACTCCTTTGCCGCTGGGCAGGACTGCATTTCATTGGATCACTTGTGCTGTAAATCAGGAATCCAGGTCTGATTGGAGTCCAGTCAGATAGTGAAACACTTTCCAGAGGTGTTTCTCCATATCTACAATAGTGGTGCCTGATGTCACAACCTGCATGAGAATTGCTTTCCCATATCCAGAGTATGTGTTTATATATATTTTTCCTATGACAAACTCATTTCCTTCAAGTTTTGCAGTTTCCTCCTTGAATAAAGAGTTATCATCTATAGGAATGACTTTTGTCTTCCACTTTATTGCTTTCTCTAATGAGACTGTGATTTTTACCACTTGTGTACCTGTATCTAAGGTATCCATGATGATTTGCACACCCCCTTTCCCCCAACCCTCTAATGGGGACATAGGGTTTCTGATCCCTGGTGAAGACCCAGTTTCTTGGTTCCAACTCTAAGCATTCTTTTTGAATAGTAAGATGAGGGTACAATTGATGGGGATCATCTTTCCTATCCAAACAATATGCTCACCATCAGAATTGTCTTTCTTACCATCCTGGATTATACATAAGATGGCCTTAGCAATTCATGTGTTCCTCTTTCCTGGGCTGTATCTGGTGCTTGTTGGGCAGCTCTACAGAGCTGTACATTTTTTCCAGGCATATAAGCCCTCTTCCTCCTACTCTTTTATGCAGTGTTATAAGGCCTTATTTCTTAGAGAGACCACCTTCTGCCCCATGATGTTGGCAGCTTTTCTACAGGGAAACCATCCAATTCTTCTTTGTCTATCTCCTGCTCTGGTATCCAAAACCAAATTACCCTGTGGTTGGCTGATCCTGTCTCCTCCTTTGTCTCTCCTTGGTAGTTCTTTGTGTTCCTTTTATTGCCTTTCTGGCAGAGCTTCCCATTTCTGGGCTTCAATCTTCCTGGCCACCTCAACGAAAATGACTGATGCTGTGCTGCTAATTACACCCCAAAGCATGGCATTGGGGTGGATCTTTTCTACCACATCACCCACTAATGTTCCTGAGGATAATAGAAAGGATATGGGAGTGTTACCCTGGGCAGGCCTTCACTTTATTAATGCCTTCAATGCCATAGAATGTAGGACTGTTTCATCAACACCCTGAACAAGAATGGGATGATGCAGCCACATGTCTTTACTTGAACTGCAGTTATGGCTTCATGAACAGTGTCCAGGGGATTTTTTTAATATACATTTAATGCTATCTATTTTAAAATTTTTAAATTGTTTGTTCCCTCCCAAGACGGCTTCTTCATCTGTCTTATTGTTTCCTCATCTTCTTTAAGAGGCACTGGGAATCAAATCTGGGACCTCCCATGTGGGAGGTGAGTGCCCAAATGCTTGAGTCACATCTGCTTCCTGCTGTTTGCATTGTTTGCTGGTTATGTTGCCCACTCATCTTCTTTAGGAGGCACCAGGAACTGAACCCAGGTCCTCCCATGTGGGATGTGGACACCCAATTTCTTGAGCCACATTTGCTCCACTGAGATTTATTTTTGAGACATCACCCAGAGTTGGACATATCACACTCATGCTCCTAACCTTCCAGACTAAGAGTGTCATGTGTTTGCCTCTATCCCTGTCCTGTTGGTTGTCTTGCTCCATGCAGACAAAAAAACATTTCAGCAGCATGTCAGCGGTTAGCTTCCCCAGGAGATGTCTGAAGAATCCACATGTGCTAAAGAATCCACATGAAACTCTCCTATCTTTTGCCTATATCTGTCATTTCACTAATTTATTTAACATTCAGGAAAATACGTCATTGGTTTCATTGTAAGCAATGCAAAGATGGTTCTGTGTTGATTAAGTCTTACTTTGGACCTGTAAACAACCTTCATTCAGTGGAGTTCCCTACATAGGATCCCAAACTCCCCTTGGGAGTCATCTCAACCATTGAAACACTTTGTGGGTCAGCAGGTGTCCAGCAGCCTGATTATAATTTCCCTACTCTTTCTAGGATCCACCTCCTGCCTCTCGTTTTGTATTCACATGGATATTGTTTACATCTCACTTGTGCTCATGCAGCCAGAGGGACGCCAGCACTTCAGTCAGTGAATTACCCACCAGGGAGATGGTACCACCCTGGAATGACTGAACTGATGGATCCTTACACCTCCACCATGCCACGGAGTGCTTTGTTGACATACAACTTTTGGGTCAATTACCACCTATAAGGGAGGAGCTTCACTACAAGGAGGAGAATGAAGAGTTCATTCAGGTGTTGGGGTCATAAAGGAAACACATATCTCTGATACTGGATGGAATATTAACTCAGAAGGGAAAAAGAAAAGTCAGCTTCACTAGTGGAATTTGATTCCCCATGATCTGACTTCAGAGTTGATGCAGACAAGTGGTCCATACCACCCCTCTCATGTACTGTAGGCAAGGGACCTGGCTCCCTCCCTATCAGGAACAGATGTTACCAGAGGGGTGGGCCAGCTGCTATAAAATAATGCACCTACTTGGCCAAGCAGCCTCCAGTGAATGGTTACATGATGCTCTGGGCAAAAGGGCGAGGCATGTTCCAACAGGTCACCATCTGCTAGGAAATGTCCTTTATCTCCAGGCATCCCAGAAAAAGAATTGAGCCCATATTTATTATCCCATTGCAGTGGCCAGACTAACATATGTATGCCTAATCTCAGGTTTTTTTTGTGAGTCTCAGGGAAGGAGGACTGACCTCACTCAGGGTATCTATTTTACTTTCCATATAATCTGTAACAAGTTCATTTTATTTCTCTTGATTGATGCTTTTTATTTGGAGTAGATACATAAAATGAGAATTTATGAGAAGCAAATTCTCTTAAAGACACATAAATTATAACTATTCCTTCAGGCTGATATTTATTCTTTTTTTAAAGATTTATTTATTTATTTATTTATTTATACCCCCACCCCCACCCCAGTTGTCTGTTCTCTGTGTCTATTTGCTGCATCTTCTTCTTTGCCACTTCTGTTGTGTCAGGGGCATGGGAATCTGTGTTTCTTTTTGTTACGTCAAACTTGTGTCAGCTCTCTGTGTGTGCGGCACCATTCTTGGGCAGGCTGCAATTTCTTTTGCACTGGGTGGCTCTCCTTAGAGGGCACACTCCTTGCGCATGGGGCTCCCCTATGCTGGGGACACCCCTGAATGGCACGACCCTCCTTGTGTGCATCAGCACTGCGCATGGGCCAGCTCCACACAGGTCAGGGAGGCTCAGGGTTTGAACCACGGACCTCCCATGTGGTAGACGGACGCCCTAACCACTGGGCCAAGTCCATTTCCCTGATATTTATTCTTTATAGTATTCTCTATAGCCGTCTTCAATTGAAGTTTAAATGTATATTTATTATTTAGCCACTATGAGAAATTTGGTTAGAAATGCAGATTTTAAACCTCATTCCGGTTGATGGCAGAATTCAATCCTTTGTGACTGGTGGAATGAGACACCCATTTTTTTTTTTTTTTTTTTGGCCAGTTGTCAGCACACACATTCAAACTTTTTTCCCACAATAATGAAATGGAATTTCATGGGGCTATATCCTAAGAATGTCAATATAATGGTCTCCATACAACTTTATAGAACACTAAAAAGTCTTGATAATCAATATTATGCTGCTATTTTCTCTTACAACACACACCATCCTTTAGGAAATATGAAGATTCATATATATTCTATCAAATAAAATCTATATGAAATGAATAGAATTTAGGCACCAAATACAAAATCTCTACTTATTTTCTAATTTTGCTATTTTTCACCTTGATCATTCATAAGTCTCTCCCTGTCCACTGAGGAACTAAAAAGTGTAATGAAAGAGAATACTCATATGCTGAGAATCAGAGTGCATATTTTGTATTGACAGCTTAGTTGATTTAATTATCTAATTAATATATAAAATGGTTTGTATTTTAAGGGCACCATAAAAGTATCCTAAATATCTTTCAATTTATCTTATATGAATATCTAAGGGGTTGCTCTTCTATTCACTGTGTTCTCCTTCCCAAACCTATCAAAACTGGCTACAGTGACCATGCATTTTCAGTTAAACAAGTGTCCAAGATTATAAAAAGACAGGTGTTAAAAAAGACTCACCAGGCGGACTTGGCCCAGTGGTTAGGGCGTCCATCTACCACATGGGAGGTCCGCGGTTCAAACCCTGGGCCTCCTTGACCCATGTGGAGCTGGCCCATGTGCAGTGCTGATGCGCACAAGGAGTACCCTGCCATGCAGGGGTGTCCCCCGCATAGGGTAGCCCCACGTGCAAGGAGTGTACCCCATAAGGAGAGCCACTCAGCGTGAAAGAAAGTACAGCCTGCCCAAGAATGGCGCTGCCCACATGGAGAGCTGACACAGCAAAATGACGTAACCAAAAGAAACACAGATTCTGGTGCAGCTGACAACAACAGAAGCAGGCAAAGAAAGAAGACGCAGCAAATAGACACAGAGAACAGACAACGGGGTGGGGGTGGGGTGAATAAATAAATAAATCTTTAAAAAAAAAAGACTCACCATTGATTGTTTTCTTTTTTTTTTTTTTTTTTTTAATTTTTTTATTTTTTATTGACTTTGTAATAATATTACATTAAAAATATATATGTGAGGTCCCATTCAACCCCGCCCCCCCACCCCCCCTCTCCCCCCCCCCCCAACAACACTCGTTCCCATCATCATGACACATCCATTGGATTTGGTAAGTACATCTTTGGGCACCTCTGCTTCAATAGCATAGATCTCCAGAGGTGTGCCAAGGTCTTTTCAGGCTGTCGCTTCCATTTGAGGTAGAAGTTGTTGGTGTAGAACACAATCCCACCTTGCTGATAGGCAATTTTATGAGAAGTGATATACTGTGTGCCATAATCCATTATCAAACCATTTTAATAATTAAATATTTTTATTTTTAAATATATACTGCGATATTGTGATTTTCCACAATATATCCCTAATTTATGCCCATCTGAGCCATTAATTGGGAACTCCAATCAACTCTTTCAATAGGTTCCCTATTATATCACTTACTCTAAGAAACTGGAGATTCCAACACACTGTTTGGTGTGTTCGGCACATATTTTCCCATTCTCACATTTCTAGTTTCCACATTTTCCTTAGGTTTCTGCTTATTTCTCCATTTCCTCTTGGCAAATGGAAAAAGAAATCCTTTTCCTAAGACTGTAAGATCTGTGCAAATCTCCAAATGAGAATTTGCTCAATGACTCAGTCATTTATCATAATATCCACTTTACCAATAAGGGAAATTTAGAGAACAGGTGATTTTGTGAATGGATTAAACAAATGAAATTGGTAGAACATAAATGCATATCAAGAAATATTGAAAACAACTTTTAAACTAATTTGTTTGTGTATACCTGAATTTTTTTCCTTGCTGAATTTCTTTTTTCTTTTTTCTTTTTTTAATTTTTTATTAGGGAAGTTGTAAGCTTACAAAACACTCATGCATAATGTGCAGAATTCCAATACATCACCCTTCCACCAGCACCTTACATTGTTGTGGAACATTTGTTACAGATTATGAAAGAACATAATCAAACTATGACCACTACCTATGGTCCATAGTGTACACGGTATATTTTTTCCATACATGCCCTACTATTAACGCTATTCATTAGTTGCACTTTTTGTTATAGTTCATGAGAGAGTGCTCTTATAGTTGTTCTTTTAACTACAATCTTCTACTATTGGTTCACTGTGTTGTACACTCTTATGCCTTGTACGTTCTATCCGAAGTGTACTCTCAGTGGCTCTCACTTTCATCACAAAGTTGTGCAGTCATTGCCAAGTAAACTTTGAATGTTTTCCTTAGTCAAAAATAAAAAACCCCTTACCCCCTAATATTGAACCTTAGTGTTGGTATAGTATCTTTGTTGACATTTTTGCAAGAATATCACAATATTGCTGCTAACTATATTTAAAAAGTTACTATTTTTCCCATGCACCAATATATTCTTACCACTTTGTAATAGTGACATACATTTGTTCTAGTTCATTGAAAAACATTCTTGAATTTGTATTATTAATCACGATCTTTATTCATTTTTCAGATTCACTATGTTATTCAGTCCCTAGATTATTCTCTAGCTTTCTTTCAATAGACATTTACATCCCTAGACTGCTCTTTTCAGCCACACTTCCTTTTATAAACCAACAGCCAAGCTAACTGAAAATTCTATATCTATTTAACATTAGTGCCCCTTCTTAGGTCACATCTTGTCTTTTAATAACCTATACTTCTTACAGCAGCCTAGTATTCTATCATATATGTACATATATAAATGTAAATTGATACCACATTTTATTAATCCATTCATTGGTTGATAGATACTGGTGTTGTTTCCATCTTTTGACAATTGTGGATAATGCTGCTATGAACATCAGTGTGCAAATGTCTGTTTGCGTTCCTGTTTTCAATTCTCGTGGATATATTCCTAGTGGAGGGTTTGCCAGATCTTATGGCAGTTCTATAGTTTGCTTCCTTTGTCTTTCACAGGGGTTGCACCATTCTACATTCCCACCAACAGTGAATGAGTGTTCCTATTCTCCACACACTCTCCAGCTCTTGTTGCTTCCTGTTTTTTTAAAAAATAATAGCCATTCTATGAAGTCTGAGATGATATCTCATTGTAGTTTTGATTTATGTTTCCTAGTAGCCTAGTCTTCTGTCCATTTTTAACTGGATTTTTTTCTCTTTTATTGTTGTTATAAAATCTCCTTACATGGCATGAAAACCAAACCCTTTTCAGATATGTGGTTTTCAAATATTTCCTCCCATTGAGTGAGTTTTTTCAAACTTTCTAAGAAAGTCCTCTGAAGCACAAAAATTTAAGTTTTATGAGGCCCCACTTATTCATTTTTCTTTCATTGCTCATGCTTTGGTGTAATGTTAAAAAAACCACCACATACCACCAGGACTTGAAGATGTTTCCCTATATTTTCTCCTAGCAGTTTTATCCTTCTTACTTTTATATTTAGGTCTTGATCCTTTTTGAGTTAATTTTTGTGTATAGTGTGAAGTAGCGATCCTCTTTCCTTTGGGTATGGATATACAGATTTCCTAGCACCATTTGTTGAATAAACTCCTCTGCCCTAGCTGGATGTTTGACAACCTTATCAAAAATCACTTGACCATAGAGGTTGAGGGTCTGTTTCTGAAGCATCAATTCACTACCATTGGTTTATATGTCTACCTTTATGCCAGTCCCATGCTGCTTTTATCACTGTAGCTATGGAATGTGTTTTAAAGTGCAAAAGTGAGAGTCCTCCAAATTTGTTCTTCCTTTTTAAAGTGTTTCTGAGTATTTAGAGCCCATTGTCCTTCCAAGCAAATTTGTTAATTGGGTGCTTTATTTTTATTTTTAAAAGGCTATTGGAATTTTCATGGGGATTGCACTGAATCTGTATATCAGTTTGTATAAAATTGACATCTCAAAGATATTTAGTCTTCCTATCCATGAACATGGGATGTTCTCTCATTTATTTAGGCAGGGCACTTTAGTTTTCTGAACTCAAGTGCTTTCCATGCTTGCATAAATTTATTCCTGGAAATTTTATTCTTTTTGCCATTATTATAAATGGAATTTTTCCAGATTTCTTCCTAAGATTGCTCATTACTACTGTATAGAAATAGTACTGATTTTTGCATATTAATCTTATATCCTGTCATTCTGCTGAATTCATTTCCTAGGTTTAGTATATTTCTTGTACATTTTTAAGGATTTTCTAGGTATAGGATCATGTTATATGTTAACAAGAAAGTTTTACTTCTTCCTTTCTAATCTGGATGCAGTTTATTTCTTTTTCTTGCCTGACTACTCTAGCTAGAACATCTAGCACTATATTGAACAGCAGTGGTGACAGTGGGCATCCTTGTCTTGTCCCTGATCACAAAGGGAATTCGTTCAGTCTTCCACCATTTAATGTAGTTTTCACTGTGTATTTTTCATATATGACTTATATCATGTCAAGAAAGTTTCCTTCTATTCCAATCTTTTGGAATTTTTTTTAATCAAGGAAAGATACTGGATTTTGTCAAATATCTTCTCTGCATCAATAGAGATGATCATGTGATTTTTCTTTGATTTATTAATGTGGTGTATTATGCTAATTAATTTTATTGTATTGAGCCATCTTTGCATGCCTTGGATAAAAGTCCATTAATTATTATGAATAATTATTTTAATATGTTGTTGGATTCAATTAGCAAGTATTTTGTCAAGGATTTTTGCACTTGTATCCATTAAGGAAATGGGTGTGTACATGTGTTTTTCATGGTATCTTTTTCTGGCTTTGGTATTAGGGTAGGTTACATTCCTGTTCAATTTTTTGGAAAAGTTGGAATAAGATTGTCATTAAATCTTTGAAAGCTTGGTAGAATTCACCTGTGAAACCATCTGGTCCTGGACTTTTTATTTTGGGGAGTTATTTGATGACTCTTTCAATCTCTTTGATTGTGGTTGGTTTATTAAGGTCTTCTATTTCTTCTAGGGTCATTGTAGTTCTTTTACATGTTCCTAGGAATTTTTCAGTTTCATCTACATTGTCTAGTTTGTTAATATAGTATCCTTTTATGATCTCTTTCATTTCTGTGCTGTCATTTTCATTTCTGATTTTGTTTTGTATACTTTTTCTCGTTGTCAGGCTAGCTATGTGTTTGTCTTTTTTTTTTTTTTTTTTTTTTTTGACCTTGAAGAACTATGTTTTGGTTTTGGCAATTCTCTACTTTTTTTCCCTCGGTTTCATTCATTTCTGCTCTGATCATTGTTACTTCATTCTTTATGCTTGGTTTGGACACAGTTTGCAGTTCTTTTACTATTTCCTCCACTTAGTTAGAGCATTGATTTTAGCTCTTCTTTTTAATCTAATCATTAAGAGTTATAAATTTCCCTCTCAACACTGCTTTTGCTGCATCCCATAGGTTCTAATATGATTTTTTCTCATTTTTAATTCATCTCAAGATATTTATTGATTTCTCTTGCAGTGTTTTCTTTGACCCACTAATCATTTAAGAATGTGTTGTCTAATCTCCATACATTTTAAAATTTTCCCTTTTTCTTCCTATTTTTGATTTCCAGCTATATTCCATTGTGATCAGAGAAAGTGTTTTGTATATTTTTTATCTTTTCAAAATTATTGAGATCTGCTTTGTCACCCAATATATGGTATATCCTGTTGAAAAATCCATTAGTACTTAAGAATGTATATCCTGCTTTCTTGGGGTGCAATGTTCTGTTTATGTCTATTAGGCTTCGTTAAAGTATCATATTCCAGCTCTTTCTTTCTCTATTGATCCTCTACTCAGATAATCTATCAAATGCTGAGAGTCATATATTGAAATTTCCAATTATTATTGTAGAGATACCTATCTCTTCCTTCTGTTTTGCCAGTGTTTCCCTCATGTAATTTGGGGCTTCCTGGTTAGGAACACATACATTTATGATTACTACTTTTTCCTGGTGAATTTCCCCTTTTATCAGTATATAAAGGCATTCCTTGTCTCTAATAACAGCTTTACTTATATTTTTTTATTTTTATTTTTTTTAAAGTTCATTGATTGTGTTCTTTTTTTTTTAATATTTATTTTTTTTTAATTACATTAAAAAAAATATATGAGGTCCCATTCAACCCCACCGCCCCCGCCCCCCACTCCCCCCACAGCAACACTCTCTCCCATCATCGTGATACATCCATTGCACCTGGTACGTTCATCTCTGAGCATCACTGCACCCCATAGTCAATGGTCCACATCATAGCCCAGACTCTCTCACGTTCCATCTAGTGGGCCCTGGGGGGGATCTACAGTGTCCCATAATTGTCCGTGAAGCACTATCCAGGACAACTCCACGTCCCGAAAACGCCTCCACATCTCATCTCTTTCTCCCATTCCCCACACCCAGCAGCCCCCATGGCTACCGTTCCCACACCCATTCCACATTTTCTCTGTGGACATTGGATTGGTTGTGTCCATTGCACACCTATGTCAAGTGAGGGCTTAGATTCCACATGGGTACTGGATGCACTCTTCCCGCTTCTAGTTGTAGACACTCTAGGCTCCATGTTGTGGTGGTTGACCTTCTTCAACTCCATGTTAGCTGAGTGGAGTAAGTCCAATAAGTCAAAGTGTAGGAGCTGAAGTCTGTTGAGGCTCTGGGCCTGGGTGTCATATTATCAGTCCAGAGATTCAAATCCCCTACATATATCTTAAACCCAGCACCAACTATAATTCCAATAAAGTAGCATGCAAGTCTTGTGAAAAGAGATCCCCTCTGAGTCCATTTCCATCACACAGAAACACCAGCTCCAAAGAAGGGCCATCTGTCATGGCAGTGAACCCCTTCTGCCATGACCATAGAACCCGTGGGTCTCTTTATCCCTCAAAAGAACCAATACCTGGGGTTGTATCTACCTTATCTGTCTCTTAGACTCTGTTCAGTTGTACATAGGGGTATTCCTTCTGACAACCTCCAGACTCTTTTTTAGAGACTCACAGCCTTATAATCTCATTTCTCCTTTCCATTTCCCCCTTACATTAGGTCAAACCGCTTCCCGAAGTCATGTTATTATATGTAGACAGGTATATTCTGCTGTTCCGCATTGAATCTTTAATTCAAGGTCATTTTCTAGTTGCTTCTTCAGCTGGTATGTGGTAGTGATCCCTCGGTGCCAGGGAGGCTCATCCCCGGGTGTCGTGTCCCACGCTGGGGGGAATGCATCACATTTACACGCTGAGTTTGGCTGTGAGAGTGGCCACATTTGAGTAACATGAAGGCTGTCAGGAGGAAACCCCCAGGCACAATAACAGCTTTACTTTTAAAGTCTATTTCATCCAATATAAGTACAGCTACTCTAGGCTTTTTTCTGAGAGGGGGTTCCTGTATGCAAGGAATACCTTTCCCCAACCTTTCACTTTCAATCTATTTTTACCCTTATGTCTAAGGTGAGTCTCTTGTAGACAGCTTATAGATGGCTTATATTTTCTCATCCATTCTACTAGTCTGTGTCTTTTGATTGAGGAGTTTATTCCATTAACATTCAATATTATTGTTGTAAAGGCAGTATTTCACCCATTTGGGTCTTTGGGTTTCATTTTTCACATCTTGTTTTAACCTCTCTTTTTACACTTTTAGTTACTTTTAGTGATGTTATCTTCATTTCTAGACCTTCTTCCAAGACTTTCTCTCCAGACTGTAGCAGTCCCTTTATTATTTCCTGTAAAGCCAGTCTCTGCATTACACACTCTCTCAGTTTCTGTTTATCTGTGAATATTTTAAACTGGCTCTGTTTTGAAAGACAACCTTCCTAGATATAAGGTTCTTGGCTGGCAATTTTTCTCTTGCAGTATATTAAATATATCAAGCCACTCCTTTCCTCATTGGTTTCTGAAGAAAAATCAATAATCTTTTTGGGGATTCCCTTTATGTGGTGAATATCTTCTTTTGCCACTCTCAGTATTCTCTCTTTATCTTTGGCATTTGACATTCTGATTAGTATGTGTCTCAGAGTAGGTGTATTTGGATTTATGAATATGAAAGTATGCTGTCCTTCTTGGACATGGATATCTATTTCCTTCAATAGGATTGGGAATTTTTCTATCATTATTTCTTCAAATATTCCTCTGGCCCTGTTCCTTTCTCTTCTCTTTCTGTGACATCCATGATACATATATTTGCATGTCTCTTGATGTCATTTATTTTCCCATGACCATGCTCAATTTATTCATTCTTCTTTTTATTTTTACTGTTCTTTTGTATGTTCCATTTCAGAGGCCCTGTCTTCAAGCTCACTGGTCTTTTCTTCTGCCTCTTGAAATCTTCTTTTTAATGCCTCTAGCACAATTTTCTTCTATTTTTTACTTTCATTCCCTAAGATTTGCTATTTTTCTATGCATGCCTTCAAATTCTTTGTGCTCATTCAGTGTCTTCTTGATGCTATCTCTTTAGCCTTCGCATTGAATTTATTAAGGAGATTTGTTTGAACATCTATGATTAGTTGTCTCAACTCCTTTATATTATTTGGGGGCTTAGTTTGTTCATTTGACTATTCCATAGCTTTCTGTTTCTTGGTATGGATTGTAATTTTTTGTTCATGTCTCAGCAATGATTTGTTAGATGTTTTTGTTTCCTTTACTCTTTAGTCTAGGCTATTTGATTGGTTTTTTGTTACAGCCCCTCTTTCATACATACAAATTAAGTTCAACTTAATTTGGAAGTTTATATAGTGCCTTGTGTTTAGGCAATCTGATTTTTTTTTCAGCTCTTTTTCATCTTTTCTTGCCCCTTCTCCCTTGCTGGCTGCTTAATTGGAGTCAAAGATGTGATTGTTACTGTAAGCCATGGAGGCTGAAGTCACCCACATTGCCCCAGAAACTAATAAAGATTCTCCCTCCTTTCTCCCATGCCAGGGGTGGTGACAAAACCACAGCCTTGTTCAGTAATCCATGCAGGCCAAGAGTATATGTACTTGTTCAAAGAGACTGATGAAGCTTTACAACCCTTCCTCCCCTACCCTCAGGCAGGGTTGGACCTGGTGTGTGCAGAAAATGAAGCCATGCAAGTCAAACTGACCACAGTTTCCAGGTAGACTGATGAAACACGGTGCCCCCTTCTCCTCTTCCAGGGGTGGGAATGGAGCCTCCAGTGTACCTAGCAGTCCACGTCATGTGGGCCAAATGCACTTACAGTTGCCCAGTGAAGTTGAGGAACACCATCCCTCCTCCTGCCTTGTCAGGGGTGAGGATGGAGTCCAAGATGTATCTAATAGTCTAGCTGATGCAGGCTGACAGTGACTGCAGTTGCCTAGAGAGGCTAAGGTAGCACTTTCCTTCAGCCCTGTCAGGGATGGGGATAGAACTAGAGGATTCTCCAACACTAGTCCATGTGAGACAAAAATGCCTGCAGTTGCCCAGAAAGGTTGAGGGGATACCACCCCTCTATCCTATTAAGGGTGGAGATACATCTACAGCATTGTTACCATTCCAGTTCATGTGGGTTGAAAGTGACTGCAGTTACTTGGAAAGTCTGAAAGTGCACTATCCTTCCTCTTGCCTTGTCAGTGGCAGGAATGGTGCCAGTGATGTGCCCAACCTGGGCTGTGCAGGCCAAATGTACCTGCAGTTGTCATGAGATTGGGGAAACCCTGCCCCTTCCTGTCCTACTGGGCACAGAGTTGGAGCCTCAGCTATGTCCTTCAAGCAGTGAAGCTTGGTTGTCACTGTGGGTCCTGAGGGGAGGGAGATGAACAGAATAGATGGAAGAGGGGTAATTTGGGGGCAATGGAAGTGTTCCACAAGTTCATGCAACAATGGATATAAGCCATGTTAAATTTCACCAAAAATTTATAACTGTATAGTCTAAACTGTAAACCATAATGTAAACAAAAATTTAGAAAAGTGTACAGTCTAAAATATAAACCATAATGTAAGCCATAATTGAACCATGGTTAGCAGCTATGTTTTAGTATCTGTACATCAGATGTAGCAAATATAACATTCCTATGTAAAAAAATCATACTTGGGGAAGGGGGAAAACGGATTGATGTTGGGTATGTGGGAGTCCCCTCTATTGTATATGTAATCTTTAAACCTCTCAATACTACTTCATTTTCCTACTAATTGAATTTGGCAATATAGTAAGCTTCATTTTTTAAGAAATTTGGGGTCACACTGGTGTTCAACTATGGCAGGGGAGGAGCACTGATGTGGGGTGTCATTGAAAGGGGATACATGAGTGGGAGGGAGTTTTCCAGGGCATGCATATAGGGTAAATAGATATGTTCATTGGGTATTGTTATAGTGAATAGAGTTACACATGACAACTGAGGGAGTGCTGAATTCCCATCCTAGGGAGCTCTGTCACATTTCCCAATGGAATAGCAACAATCCCCCAAGGGCAAAGGCAAAAACCAGTGAATAAGGATGGTCCAATGATGGTCCCTTGATACTCTTGACTATGCTTAAGAGCCTGTGTGCTTGAAATTTCAACTAGGCCTAGAGCTGCAAAGTGCCTAAGAATTACCTCCTGAGAGCCTCCATGTTGCTCAAATGTGGCCACTCTCTAAACCATACTCAGCATGTAAATGCATTACCTTCTCCAGTGTGGTACATGACTCCCAGGGATAAGCCTCCCTGGTGCTGAGGGAGTACTACCCAGCACCAGATGATGATGCAACTAGAAAAAGACCTTGAATTAAAGGGGAAATTGTAAAGACAAATGGGTTTATATGGCTAAGAGACTTCAAAATGAGCTGGGAAATCATCAGAGGGGTCTCACTTATGCACATCTCAGCAGGATCCCAGAGACAAAGTAGATACAATCCCAGGTATTGGTGGTCCAGAGGGTTATGGAGACACACAGTTTCTACAGTCAAGACAGATGGCTCTGGAGTTCATTGCCTTGCCAGTGGGCCCTACTTTGAAATTTGTGCTCCTGATTGTGATGGAGTCGGACTCAGATGTGACTTCTCTACACATGCCTCTTCTGTCACTTTTTGTGTACCTGTGATTGGTCCTGGGGTTTGTGTATGCTCAGGAGACTTGATTCTCTGAACTGTTCATGTGCCAGCTGGGCCCTGAGCCTCAGCAGAGTTGCAACAATTCCTCTCTGTTTCATCAGATTTACCCAGGTCAGCTGATGGTGAGGTGAAAATGGTCAACCACCACACCAGGGAACTGAAAGTGTCTACAACTGCAAACAGGAGAATCACATCCATAAGCCATGTGGGACATAAGCCCCTTCTCTATTTAGAGGTGGAGTGGGCTTCACCATCCTGGGTCCACAGGATGGAAGAATATAATTTGGATTGGAGTGGACTTTCTATTATAGAAATATTGTGACTCTAGCAATGGAAGAAATTGTATCATTGATGTGGAGACGGTGGCCACAGGAGTTGCTGAGGGCAGGAAGAGGGAGGAAGAAGTATGACATGGGGCATTTTCAGTACTTGGAGTTGTCCTGAATGATACTGCAGGGACAGATGTAGGACATTGTATATCCTGCCATAATCCACTGGTTGGACTGGGGGAGAGTGTGAACTACAACGTAAACTATGGTCCATGTAGTGTGGCAGTGCTTCAGGGTGCATTCACCAAATGCCATGAATGTGCCTTACTGATAAAAGGGGATGTTGATGTGGGAGCAGCAGGGGTGGGGTGGGGAGTGCGGTATAGTAGAACCTTTTATGTTTGTTAATGCAACATTTTGTGTCACCTATTTATATTTTTTTAAAGAAAATTTAAAAATTACAGACCCATTAAACTAAAAAAATAGTGTAAATACAAGAATGCTCTTCTTTTACAAGTGCTAAGAATAGTGCTAAGAACAATAAGGAAAATTACTACTAATATAACTTATGGTTGATAGTTACCAGTATTATTGTAATATTTTGCAGCAATGGCAAGAAGACATTATTTTTAATTCTCAAGGACAACATTAGTAGGGTATAAAGGGCATGGAATTTTTCCTTTTGGGTTAATGAAAATGTTCTAAAATTGGTGGAGATGATGCCAGCTCAATTCTGTGATGAAAATGTGAGCCACTGAGTGTGCACTTTGAATGGATTTTAAAAAGCATGGGGCTATATAACAGGGAATCCAGTGGTGGATGATGAACTGTGGTTAACCGGACAAATATGAGAATGTCCTCTTGTGAATGACTACAGATATATAATACTAATATACAGTGTTAATAATAGAGTGGATTGGGGGAAATACACCAAATGTAAGATGTGGCCTATATGTAGTAGTAATATTTTCACAAGTTTCTTTCATAGTTTGTAACAAATGTTTCACTACAATGCAAGGTGGTGGTGGGGAGATGTTTGGGAGCCTTGTATGAGGATATACATGTTTGTTTTGTAAATTTGCAAGTTTGACTATGCATTTATAGTTTGTGTATGTTCATATATGAATGATTTACTTCAATAAAATTTTATTTCCAAAGCAAAAAAATGAAAAAAAAAAAAGAATTACCAATGCATGCTAAAACTACTGGGTAAAATTTAAGAAGTATCATGATATTCATATAATCTAAATATGTCCCTGAAAAATACTCATTACAAAAAGGAAAAGATAATTCTATGAAGAAACCTGGCAAACTACAGTTTAGCCAAAGTATCAAGCAAAGTATCGGTTACCATCACCAGCAGTAGTACAAATGGACACCATGCACCCCCTCAATATGATATACAGGGAAGAACATAGTATCCCTTCAGTGGTACTCCTACCAAATATACATACCTATGTCCAATTTCATGGAAACATTAGAGAAACCCTTACTGAGCCATATCCTTCATAAACAGTAAGTTTCTGAAAATCAGAGCAAGGTATACACTGTTCCTGGTTGAAGGACCCTAAAGAGACATGACAACTAAATTCAATGCCTCACTGTGAACTGAGCCCTTCATTTGTAAAGGACATAAATGGACAATTGGTGATCTCTGTATGGAAGTTAAACTTGAGAGGATGATTGTGAAATTGAATGGAGGGTAGTGATGTATCCTGTTAATTAAAAATAATTAGTGGGTGATTTTTTAATTTAGGAAAGTCTCAATTTGCAGGACAAACACTGACATATTTGAGGTGATGAAGGAACAGTTTGGCAACTTGCTTAGAACATTCAGAAGAAAAAGTTCAGGGAAAAAAGAGAGGATGGAAGATATAGAGCAAAGACTGTAAAATGTTAACTTTTTTACCATTATAGGAGTGAAAAGGAAATGGGTTTTTGTTTGTACTGTTCTATTCATTGAGGTCTTCACTAATTCTCACTAAGTTTAAAATTATTTCAAAATGAAAAGTTAAAAAATGTAAGTGACTACTCCTTACATCAGCGGTTCTTAATCTTTTGTTTCACAGACCCATTTGCTAGTCAGATGAAAACCACGAACCACTTCTAAGAATGTAGTGGCAGATAGCTTTATGACAGCAAACATTGGCAAGTCTTAAGTTGATTTTTTTTCAATTCAAGCCCACAGTCCCCATGAAATAGTTCCACAGACACCTGGTTAAGAACCCCTGCCTTACATAAACTACAGCTGAACTAAATGCCTGCCAATAAACATTCAATATAATAAGGGATATTATTAAGTAGGTTTACTTCCAGCCAATGGGAACCATAAATTGCCTGTTACTAGGCAGAAACCTGAATTTCAATAACCAGTTACAGACATCACTGGCCAATGGGAGGCCAGGGCTGTTCAGTTTCCCAGCAGGTTAATAAAGGTCTAAGTGTCACACTAGAGTTAAATTCTGGCTACCCAAAGCTTAGTTTGGAAATTAGGAAATTAGAAAATCAGAGTCTCCCAACACCCTGAGGTTTAAAACGGGTCAAAATCCAGCCTTAGCCTGCTGCTGTGAGTACCCATTTTACTGGCACACTCTGGCCACAACCCCCTTCACCACACTTATGGATGTCCCCCAAAACTGTAGCCCCCACTATGGACGCCCATTTTTCCCAAACTTCATCCTGAGGATAGGGCTCTCCCACAGCTCTGAAGTATCATCTGACAAAACATAGTTGCCCAGTCTCTCCCTGAGACCCTTTCTACCTTCTGAACAGCCCTGAATCCCTCAGACCTCTGGTGAGGTCCAGAGCCCAAGCCACAGTTAAAGGACCTGATAGTCTGAGGTGGGGATTGACCTTGAACCATCTAGGCCAGTCTCCAAAGCAAGCACCAAGCTCTGTGGCCAGTGGCAAGAGGGAGCTGCACATTACTAGACTAGACCCAGTCTCAGGCAATGCAGGGCAGGCTCTTGGCAATCTTGTGTGGTCAGAGACAAGCAGGCTGAGCCAATACTTGCTTAGGCCAGTGGGCTGTGGCTGCCCTGACCAATAGAAAAGGTGAGTGGCCTGTTACTAGGCAGAAATTGTAAGTAAAATTAGTAAGTAAAATTAGTAACCCCTAGAAGAGAAGAGTTAGACAAATGAACTTCCTTCCAATCCTCTTAAGCAGGTATCTGTTCCCTTCTCTACCACAGCTTTGCACTAGATAGGAAAGACAAGGTAGAGGCTGTGAACTTGAAAACATGGGTATAAGTGAGGTGGGGGGTGAGAAGCCCATTGAAAGACCAGCCCCAAAGAAAGCCTGTGAGCACACCACCTTCTGCCCCTCCTGAATTCCCAGAATTCTGGTGGCTTGGCTCACTACACCCTGGTAGGAGTCTGGAGGATGCTTTGAAGGAGATCTGAAGCTGCCCAAGACAATGGTCTCAGATACACTTGGGTCCTCAGTCCCTGGACCCCAGCACACCCCTGAGAGACACAGGCCCCACCCAGGCACACAGAACCCCACTCAGCTGTTCCATTCTCAAGCACAGGGATATGAAAGTGTGCCCAGGGCCAACCCATTCTTGAGGACAGCCTCTGTCCTGGGATGTAAACAAAACTCTCATTAAAGAGACAGAAGGAAGGGAAAACGCAGAGGCCTCAACAGCCTGTAGGTCTCTGCAGAACAGGTTCTGGAACTGACCCTTTCTGTCTCCACTGCTGCCCCCATACCCCTAACCTAGTGCAGCATTCAGCATTGTCATCTTAAAGAGTCCCTGTCAGCGTCTCCACCTCTTCTTCCTGCTCTACCCTTTACCCCACCACAGCCACTGTTCACTTGGACAGATGCAGGGCATTATATATTCTGCCATAATCCACTGAATGGAATGCGGGAGAGTATAAACTACAGTGTAAATTTTAATCCAGGCCGTGTAGCAGTGCTCCAAAATCTATTCATCAAATGCAATGAATGTGCCACAATGATGAAAGAGATTGTTGATGTGGGAGGTGTGGGGTAGGGGGGGTGGGGTGGGGAGCGGGTTAATGGAAGCCTCATATTTTTTAATATAGTATTTTGTGTGATCTATGTATCTTTATAAAAAGACAATAAAAATTTCATTTTCACACAGGAAGTAGTGAGTTTCGGTTTAAATGAGTTTGTTTGGGGTCATGAAATGTCTTCCTTATGGATGATGGCAAAGATAGCACCATTGTGAACATAGTTAATACCACTGAAGGATATACTTGAACTGGGGGAAAATTACTTCATTTATATGTTACTAGAATAAAAATAATTGATTCTTTTTTTTAAAGTTGAAGGTGCCTGTGGATGTTATTACAGCATTGAAGCAAAGTTGACTTCCTGATTTGGGGTTTCCTAGGAAAATATCCTTTTGGAGATAAATATGCTGGAGTAATTGTGATTTGTTTGGGTAGAGGATAGATATGATAAAATTAAAGCTGGGAAATCTTAGTGAAGGGATTGTACTACTTTGCTTTTTTATACATTTGATATTATTTCTAAATAAATCACTTTAAAAAAACTTATGTTGCTACCATGTCACTAAAGCATTCAGAGACCAAACCTACACAAATGCTGTTCAACCAAAGTTGTGCATGTAATCGACCTTTTAAGAGTTAAAAGAGTTTGAATGTTATTAAGGAGGAAATGTGTAAATATTCTATTAACAGCACTGTTTTTGGTGCCTGAATGGTTTGGGGTGTTTGTGAAAAAAGTGAGCTATTTGTATTAGTTTTTCACAGGAACTCCTTCCTCTGCTGCATGTTCTGAAGGTTGACTCCCTTTGCCCAGGTTGAAAGCCATGGAGAAGGACATGTATTATATAACTCCCACTGCCAAACATGGGGCATGCTACTTCAGAAACTTTTGGGAAAGTCTTTTGTGAGACCTTAATGCCCTTGAATACATGAGGTAGTGACTTGATCATGGGGAGATTTGCAAGGCAGAGAAGGGCTGGGATTATAAAAAGCAAGAATTTACCTTTATGTACCTAGCTGGTGGAGGAGCAAATATAACCAGGGCACTTCATGCACAAATTAACATTTATTGAATATATATATAATATCAGGTATATTTAATGTATATATTATATAAGAAGAAGAAATATCCTATGATGAAATAAAAAATTTCTTCATGCAAAGTATTGCAAATACTGAAGCAACTTATTGTGAGATGATATATGAACTCAAGAGAAATTAGTTATAAAACTCAACAAGAAACCTGACACTATATAAAGGTAGATGGTTATTAGAAAACCTATCCCTCTGCAGTGTACTTGATTAATTTAAATTTTAATGAGACATAGGAAAATATTTTCAAAGTTGAAAGTAGAGAAAGAGAAAAATATAGAATTTGAAAATGGCTCATCACCAGATGACAATAATGATTATTATAGGAAACATACATACAGAAAATGAGATTATAGACATCCTAATTTCATCTTTTAATTGAAATACACAAAATTATACTGAGTGCTTTCAGATTTTGAATTTTCAGCAGGAGAAATTTACTTTCAAGGAATACATTTCACAAATTTTGTTCCTGCAAATTAGCCCCGACACAGATAATCATTAAATTATCAATTTAATGATAATTTAGGTCCTAGAAAAATGTCAGATGCAATATATATAAGTAAATGTTGAAAATCACCATAATGTCACCATCTTCAAAAACTGATTTTTCTTAATGCATAAATTTTACTTATTACAAATTTATCCTAATTTGGAAATGGTATACATATTTTGTTGAGGCAAAATTTGCTAAGCATAAAATTAACCATTTACAGTGTACAATTCAGTGACATTTAGTACATTCTCATGCTGTGCAAGCATCACCTCTATCAATCCATCTATATATATTTTAAGCAATATCAGTCATAGTTAAACAGAAGACATTTCAGTAAACTGACCTTAAAAATAAATTAAGATCATCACTGGGTCATGAGAAATTTTACAAAGTGACAATTTTCTCATTTGAAAGTGATAAATTAAAAAGTATACTTCAAAAATTTTAGTGTCAAGTTTCTTTTTAGTAGAGCCAGGAAACTAAAATTATTATAAATTTTGGATTTTTTGAGTAAATAACAATTTAAATTAATGTAAGGATTTATACTCCCTAAACTTATAATTTTTCCAAATTTTTTCCCATCTATGCAAGTAGAGCAGGAAAAATTAACCATTAAAATTTTAATAAATATATATACAAAGAGGTATTATTTTCCCTTTTATCTCTTGCTCTGTTATGGCTCAGTCAAAACCAACCTGTCCCCAACTTCTCCACTGGAAGGTAGCAATGTTATGAACACTATGAACATTCTTTTCAGCACTGTAGATGCTTTTCCCCTCTCTGAATCTCTGTCAGGATTATATCCAGCAAGAATCCTGAATCTGCATAAAAGTCCTACAGCATGCCAGATTTCAAGCTGGCAAATCCCTCATGAGTGGATATTTGGTAAAACACATCTTGCTAAAATATTACTTGGGAAAGCACATAATAAAGCAGTTTCTGGGAAATGCACAAAAATGTTTTAAGAAAAACACCTTACTTAGAGAAGCCATAACAAAATTTCCTCCTCAGCCTCAGGCTTGAAGAGGAAGCTAATTACTTACGTGACTGTACCGGAGGAGTCCAAGAATTGTGGCAGCTTCTCTTGGGTCCCACAGGAATGAAGTTTTTCTCCTCCCTGTGAAGACAGCACTGGGGTCACCAGGGATCAACTTTGAGGTGTTTCTGTTGTGGTTTAGTAAGAAAAGGTGATTTGGCACCATCTCATGGCCAGAAGTTCACAGAGGAGGCTGTTTCTGACTCGCCTGGTGGTGAAAATATGCCTCCTCCCAGCACTGTGGCTGAATCACTGAGATGATGTCCAGGACATTCAGTGCCAGGATCCTGAGCCTGGTCACAGTGGACTTCTCAGCACAGTCGCCACTGAAAGTTCAGAAAGAAGAGCCTGCAGAAAGAGCAGGAATGGGTGAGCCTCCACCCTGTACCCAGACTCCCATGTCCCCTCAAGGCCTAGACCCAGGCTTTCATCTCACCCCACCCATCTGGACAATCCCAGGATAAAACTCCTAGTGCAGCACAAAGAGCATCTGTGACCTCCTACATGATTCACCACTGGGGTCACTTAGCCACAGTCCTCCCCACCTTCATCACACCAACCCTCTGTCCTGTCCAATCAGGAAATGACCACAGTTTGTTGGTATATTTGTTAGGCCTCAAGGAGGTTATCTTGTCTAGGAGCACACTTCCAGCTGGAAGCATGGCAGCCCATCTTACTGTTCTCAGCACAGTTGCACAGAGCTGTAGAGGGCACAGAAGTCCAGAAGGGAGACTACTTAAGCACAGAAGATAGTAGAGTCCCCTTCTCCACAGCCTGCTGCTTAGAAATTTCCTCTTAAAATGTTACATTGTTACTATGATCAGCAATTCTCAAAGCAATCTTGACAAAAGATCACAGTTTACAACTTTACAGATAAATCAAGGATCTGTCTCCAGTAAGCCCTCTCACTCAATTCACATTTGGAACATTACTTACTCCTAAGGGGCCAGTTGTTGCTTTTATGAACGGTTGTTTATCTGCCTATTATTTAAATTTCTGTCCTTTCAGTGGCAAAGATTTTCATGATTCCTTGGTAAATGGACTGGTCACAACCTTCTTTCCTGCCATGATATGAGAATCTTTTGATGAGGGTACTTCAGTTAAGGTTTAGTCCACCTCAATCAGGGTAGGTCTTAATCTGATTACAGGAGTCCTTTGTAAGAGAATGAAAATCAGAAAGAAAGTGACAGAAGAAGCAGCCAGAAGCTAAACATCAACAGAACCTGAAGAAAAGAGAGAGACCTGGAGACTCTGCAATGTTCCTTGCCATGTGACAAGTTAAGGGCCAAGGATCACCAGAAGCCAGGTCCAGAATGCCAGTCTTCTAGGAGAAACCATTACCTTGGTGATGCCTTGATTTGTATTTTCTCAGCCTCAAAACCATGAGCTAAAAAATTGCCATTGTTTAACCCAACCCTTTGTGTGGTATTTGCTTGAACAGCCAAGAAACCTAAACACTCCTCAAATATTATTTAAACATGTCAAAAATCAATTCTAGCCTCTCTTCTCTCATTTCATACACTGTATTATTATCTGATCCATTTCTTTGATTGATGACATTTCCTTCATTTCTGTCCCTACAATTACAGCAACCATACTATAATCTGGATATCATTTCTGAACTTTCACCTCTATATGCTTGTGTGTTACATAAGGGCAAATACAAATTAAAAAATGAGAAGTCTTCACTCTCCCTCTTGAACATAGGAAAGAGACAACCTTCTCCCTCACATCTGAGTATTTACTTCAGAAAAGCCATAGTTGTAAGTAATACTACTTTCTTTGTCCTTTTGAAATGCTTATATTTGAAATATCTGCCCAAGTTTAAATGAGTCTCTTGCAAATCTTACCACACAAGGTCTGTACAAGAAAGGAAGTAATTTTTTGAAATATAATCAAAGAAAATGTATCCTAATTTCCTGTTAAGAGATGAGAAACACTTCTGGAGGTGGAGGTTTAGGGGGTATATTCCTGGCTCAAAATTATAAACCTACCTCTAGTCATGAAGATATGAGAAATAACATGAGAATATGTATGAAATGGATTATGTCTGCTTAGTCATATAAAAAAGCTTAAGATTTCTTTCTGTCTTTGAATCTCTGTAGATTGCATCACATTTTGCTTTAATGTTTATTCAATGGTAAAATATTTTTTCTTTCTCTTCTATGTTTTTAGAAAGGATTTTTGGGGTAGGGAGATGATTTAGTTTTTATTTATATTTCCCAAGAGTTACTGGCACCTAAATTAAAATATATCTCAAATTGAAGACATTTCCTTCCTTTGAACAAGTGAAAGTTATATCTCCTTCAACTTCCAAATCTTAATTTATGGCTCCATTAAGCATCTCAGAATTAATTCTTTTTTTCCTTTTCCTTCTCCTTTTTTCTTTTTTTTTAATGTTACATTAAACAAATATAAGAGGTCCCCATATACCACCCACCCCCCTCACAACACTACTCCCACATTGACACCCTCTTTCATCATCATTCATTGCATTTGGTGAATACATTTTGGAGCACTGCTGAACCACATGGATAATGGTTTACATTGTAGTTTACACTCTCCCTCAGTCCACCCAGTGGGCCATGGCAGGACATACAGTGTCCAACATCAGTCCCTGCAGTACCACTCAGGACAACTCCAAATCCTGAAAATATGCCCACATCATATCTCTTCTTCCCTCTCCCTACCTTCAGCAGCTTCTGTGGCCACTTTCTCCACATCAGTGCTACAATAGTAGTCACAATACTAGTCACAATATTTCCATAGTGGAATATCAGAAAGTCCCCTCTAATCCAGACTCTATTCCTCCATCCCGTGGACCCTGGGATAATTATGTCCACTCCACCTCTTTATCAAGAGAGGGCTTAGATTCCACATGGATGATGAATGCAATTCTCCTGTGTGCAGTTAAAGGTACTCTCAGCTCCCTGGTGTAGTTGTTGACCTTCTTTGCCTCCCTGTTTGCTGACCAAGGTAAGTCCAATGAACAAGAGAGTAGGAACTGCAAGTCTGCTGAAGTTCAGACCTGGCTGTCACATGGATGGTGCTGAGATTTAGGTCTCCTGAGTATACACCAACCCCAGTGTCAACCACAGGTTCAGTAAAAGTAACAGAAGAGACATGTGTAGAAAGGTCACATCTGAGTCCAACTCCACCTCACTCAGGAACACAAACTCCAAAGTAGGGCCAACTGACATGGCACTGAGCTCCACAGCTGTCATGACCATAGAACCTATGGGTCTCTGTAACCCTCAGGAGAACCAGTACCGGGGTTATATTTGGCTGTTTCTGGGATCCTGCTGAGGTGTGCATAAGCATGACCCCTCTGATGACCTCCAATACTTTTTTGGAGACTCATAGCCATAGAAACTCATTTGTCCTTTCCATTTCCTCCTTTTGTTCAAGGTCAGCCTACATGATCCTACATGTAGGTTGAGATATTCTGCTGGTCTGAGTTGACCCTTTTATTCAAGATCTTTTTCTAGTTACCTCACCAGCTGGTGCTTGTTAGTAATCTCTTGGTACCAGGGAGGGTCATCCCTGGGAGTCATGTCCCATGCTGGGGGGAAAGTAATGCATTTACATGTTCAGTTTGGCTTAGAGAATGGCCACATTTGAGCAACATGGAGGCCCTCAGAAGGTAACTCTTAGGCACCATGCAGCTCTAGGCCTAGTTCATATTTCAGGCACACAGGTTCATAAGCATAGTCATCAGTATCAAGGGCTCATCATTGGACAATCCTTCTTTGTTGGTCTTTTCCATTGCACTTGGGGGATTGTTGCTATTCCATTGTGGAATGTGATAGAGCTCCCCTGGCTAGGAACTCAGCACTCCCTCAGTTGTCATTTTTAACTGTAACTATGAGAGTATCCACACACTTTTATATACCCTGTATACATGACTTGTAGAACTCCCTCCCAAACATGTGCACCCCATCAGTAACACCCCACACCAGTGTCCCTCTCCTGCCATAGTTGAACCTTTCTGTGGTCCAAAACTTCTTCAAAAAATGAAGCCTAATATATTACCAAGTTCCATTAATAATAAAATGGAATATAATGATGAGTTTAAGGGTTAGATATAAAATATATACTAATTTACAAAAACTCTGATTTTCTAAGTGACAGAAAATATTTTTCTTCTGTGTATATTTATTTTATTCACAGGAAAAGATGTGTGTTTTATGGTACATAATGAAATGGGTAAATGTCTGTATAAGATCCAGCATTGAAAGGACAAATTTCACCATTATGGCACAGTTTAGCTAACATATTCTTGAACCTGTACTTAGAAAGTTCAAGCACAAAAATTTAAGTACTGCAGAAATTAAATAGTTGTTCCTAAGAATACTGCTGGTCAGTCTGATGTGCTCAGTGGAAACTTCCTCCTTTGCATTTCCCATTTGACATCTTCAGTACTGTGCTTCACCTCCCTCTCCTGACATCTGATCACTGTGGAGTTCCATCTATGGCTACTCTATCACAAATCATTTCCTCATGCCAAGGATGTGATGAACCCAATATTGAATTTTTCAAGTGCTTCTCTGTAGTTTAAAGTTTTAGAAACATTCTTATACAAAATTTTTAAAAGTTAGTGAAGAAAAATGTAAAAGTTGGTTTATCAAACAATGTGACCTGACCTAAGAGTGACCAAGTCTCTAGGTCATAATTGAAATATGTTTTTTACATAAAGGTAGGGAAATCCCTAAATGTAAGATTTATGGTAGTTTGAACGGACATACTACAATTTCAAACAGAACCAGAGTTTCTCATTTTAGGCATGCTACATGTTTCATATTTACTCCCATTTTGCTTATCTCAGTGTTGGAACTGTTTAAAATTGCTCAGGTATAATTTACCTAATGAGAATTTTGATGTTTACATCAGATATCAGAAATCATGATTAATTTTTTATAATCTTAATGTTTCCCTTTCTGGTTGTCATCTCATAACTCAAGAAAATGTCCATTGTTTTCTTCTTTGTTTGATCTGCGGTCAATTTTATCTTCAATTACTCTATATTATTATTTTAGATGATCCATAGATGATCTGGGATTACGTAGCAAGGGGGAAAAATCAGGAGGAAAACATGAAATAAACTAGACTGATTTCAGATTTTAAAATTAAATTGTCATTATTCACTAACTACTTTTTGGTTAATGCTCTTTGTATTTCCTATATAAAATCAAAGCCTCAGTCCCAACTGTCAGGTAGGTTTGTCTCTTTAAGAGAATTTGAAGAACACAGAAATCTAAGTTAAAATATAATGGGTCTCTTAGAAGTATTTGCAAATTGTCCTAGGATAACAAGATGAAGAGATGCTACATCTTGCAATTAATGGAAAGGTTCCTATATGAAGAAACAATTGAGTGATCTTAGGCTTAGTGGGCTTTTGCTAGGTCAATCAGGGTTCAAGTTTACCAAGAAGAGGGAAGGACTGAGCATTTATCTATAAATCTAAACTGCTATAATCTTAAATCTCATAAGGAGCATGTACTCAAGAGGTCCTTAGGGGTCAAGAGACACAAATGAACACTGAAATGAACAGTGCAGGGGTCATACGAGTCCTGGAACTCTGGTGGGTGTTTCAGAAAATATAATGGAGATTGGAAGCTTGGGTGGGATCTGGGAAGCACCAGTTCCTTTGTAAACCTCAACATGGTGCTACCTGGGGAGCTGCTGTGAGATGACCAGAGGAACATTTTATTATTACTTCCTTGATATTTATCTTTTGTCTTTTAGTGTCTGCAACCATCACTTATCAGGTAATACCTGCAGATATTTTATGGTTGGAGAATAAAGGCCAAAATCATTTTAAAACAAAACACTTGTTTGTGTTTGCATTCTGCTGCTTTGTTAAATACCCACACAGATGAAGAGTTTAATGACTCATTTCTCAACTTTATCAATTATTCACATGAATTATCAAAATTTCAAAATGGTTGGTATATATGCCAAAGTAAAAAGAGCAGAAGTCTCATTAATGACATATACGCACTGATTACTTTTTATTTTAATTGTATAAGATGAATTTGTACTGTTTTTTAAAGATGCAAATGCAATTGTAGTGAATAATGTTTTAGAATTATAAGCAAAACTTTAAGCATATTCCACATATAGAGCCATTCCTACTTGTAATGGATGGGGGAAAATATCTCCAAAATAAGCTCATGAAATTAATTAGATCTAATCTAATTAAAGTCTTAGCAATGTAATTTTTAATTCATATTGAAGAAAAATAGATGCTCTCAAGATTAAAGATTAAGATTACTGTGAACTCTAGATAGATCACTAGTAAAAATTGCATTCCCAGAATTAAGTCAAACTCTAATTAGGTTAAAATATGTGTCAGGTGTGAGGAGGAATGGAGAAAGGAACCTACCCAAACAAAGGACCGTTTTTACCACTTCCCATGAAACCTGAGCCATTGGTAGAAGGACCTGGAGACCAGAGGTAAATCTAGGGCAGAAGAGAGAAGTCTAATCTTATAAAATTTCTATATACATTTCAAATGCTTAGGTTAGGTAGTTATGATATAAGAAGATAATAGGTATTTAGTAATTCATTTAATAGCACAAATGTCTGAGTGCTGACTCCACACCAGTCAGGCTGTTGGAAATTCAGCACTCTGGGTCCTGCCTCTCTGGGCAGAAACTATGGTTTCAGTTCAAAGTCTGAAGGAAGGACATACATTTATTTTTTCCAATAAAATTGTAGCTTTGGCTTCTCTGGGAGATGATGAAATGACAATTCCTTTAACTGTTTCTATTCTTGATGCTGCCATATAACATGGCCAGGTTGGATCTGCCATTAAAGCTAGGAAAACACCAAAAAGATGGCCCTTTTCTACCTCAAATCAAAGAACAATGATGATTTGTGAGTTTTTTTCCCAAATTATGCTTTCAAGTTTGTACTCTCATTGCCTTGTTCCAGACATGGCAACAGTTGGGACCCAAGAACTCTATGCATGTTATAGTCATTGCCTGTCAGAATTTATAGTCATTCAACTCTGGAAAAACTGCTTACTATGTGCATTTCCCCTCTCAGTGGACATGGCTAAGCTCCTTTGAGAAGCAAAGCAGATATCCCATCTGCCCAGCCTTATTGAGGAATGTATCTGAGATGTGGGTTGATCTTCTGCATAGGCAGCATTAATTAATTGCAGAAAGACCCACATGGAGAGTATTTATCATTCCCCTTCTATCCTGTGGTCTCTTAGGACACTGATATCAAGCCCCATTTGGCAACTGTACCAAGCTAGTGTCAAAGGTGAAGGAACTGGAGCCCAGCCTGAACAGAACTCTACTGAAGAACCCAAAGATTCTGTAGATCCTAGGTAAGGAATCAGTATCATCTGACCTCTTCTAACTAATAAACTAGGAAAAACACCACCTGAAATGGGGCCTCCATTCCAAATGGGAATTAGCTGATTTCTGGAACCTAAATTGTTATGGTTCACAGTCCTGACTTCACATATATAGTCACCTGTGGAACTTTAATAAAAAATACAACTATGGCTGTGTCATGACCTAGAAAAGGGATTCTCAAAACTTAAAGTGTGTTAAGATTTCCTAAGGATCTTGTTGGAATTTAACCATACTCAAAGTGTGGTCTGAAAGTTTGGAACCACACTTTGAGTAGCAAGAACATACAGCAACTGAATCTGGCTATTTCTCTGGAAAGGGACAATAGAACATAATGTTAAAGATATTCCAGATAAGAGTCTTCTGTAACTTACACTTCTCTAATTTATTTTTCATTATTGTTTTAAATTTATTGATATATATCACTCACATAAACATACATAAGCAATAATTGTACAGTAATAGTTGTGACCTTATAAAACAAACATACATAACATCATGCAGGACTCTTGCATCTCACCCTACCACTAATACCTTGCATTGTTGTTAAACATTTTTAATTAATGATTAAAGAACATTGTCAAAATATTACTACTGGGAAGTCGACTTGGCCCAGTGGTTAGGGCATCCACCTACCACGTGGGAAGTCTGCAGTTCAGACCCTGGGCCTCCTTGACCCATGTGGAGCTGGCCTATGTGCAGTGCTGATGCATGCAAGGAGTGCTGTGCCACGCAGGGGTGTCCCCCCCGTAGGGGAACCCCACACGCAAGCAGTGCGCCCCATAAGGAGAGCCGCCCAGCGCGAAAGAAAGTGCAACCTGCCTAAGAATGGTGCCACCCACACGGAGAACTAACACAAGATGACGCAACAGAAAAAGAAACACAGATACCCATGCCGCTGACAACAACAGAAGTGGACAAAGAAGATGCAGCAAATAGACACAGAGAACAGACAACCGGGGCGGGCGGCAGGGGAGGGGAGAGAAATAAATAAATAAATAAATAAATCTTTAAAAAATATATTACTACTAACCAAAGTATTTTCTACCAACCTCCCTATTATTATTATCTTTGTATCATTTATATATGAGGATACATAAACAATAAGTGTATATTAAAAGTTGTGAACTTAGAAAGCAAACATACATAACATCATACAGGGGTGCCATATATCAACCCTCCACTAATACCTTGCATTGTCATGAGATGTTTTTTACAAATTATGAAAGAATATTGTCAGAATCTTACTGCTAATTATAGTCCTTGTCTTATATTTGGTGTATTTTTCTCCCAACCCACCCTATTATTTTTTTAAATATATTTGTTATGACAGAAGTTGTAAACTTATAAAACAATCGTGCACATGTGCAGAATTCCCAAACAACACCCCTCTATCAACACACCACATTGTAATATAATATCATCTGATATTCACCACATCCATAGTGTACATTTGGCACACATTTTCTATATGGCCCTATTATCAACACAGTTCATCTTTGGCATAGATGCAAGAAATTATATTATTACTGCTAACCACAGTCCATAGGCCACTTCAGTTGTATCTTTCCCATGCTTCTCCACATTCCCACCACCCTGCAACAGTGATGGATATTTACTCTAGCTAATAAAAGACACTCTTGCATCTGTACCATAAACCACAATTCTCACCCACCTCTGGGTTTACTGTGCTATTCAGTTCCTAGATAATTCTCTAGCTTTCTGTCAACTGGCATTTACATACCTAGACTATCATTTTCAGCCACATCCCTATTCATAAACTAGCCATTACTATTTTTGCCATCCATTCTATACATTTCCACACTTTTACAGTAAAGATAATTAAAATTCTACAGACATTAAACATCAGTAGTCCATCTCAGTCCTTCTCTTATCTCCATTAAGAATTCACCACCTACCACCAGGTCTTGAAAATATTTTCCCACAATTTCTTCTATAAGTTTTATTATGGTTCTTGCTTTTATTTTTAGGTTTTTGATCCATTTTCAATTAATTTTTGGATAAGGTGTGAGATAGAGGTCCTCTTTCCTTCTTTTGACTATAAATATCCAGTTCTTTCAGCACCATTTTGCTGAATGAACTGTTCTGCCTGAACTGTATGGGTTTGACAGGCTAGTCAAAAATCTCTTGCCCATACATGTGAAGGTCTGTTTCTGAGCCATCAATTTGGTTCCGTTGGTCTATGTATCTGTCTTTATGCCAATACCATGCTGTTTTTACCACTATAGCTTTGTAGTATGATTTAAAGTCCAGAGATGAGGGTTTGGTTTGGTTTTCCTTTTATGATGTTTCTGGCTATTCAGGACACCTTAACTTTCCAAATAAATTTGCTAATTGTGTTTTTAGTGTTGGTGGAATTTTTATCAGGGGTGCATTGAATCTGTATATCAGTTTGGGTAGAATTGACATCTTAATATTTAGTTTTCCAATCCATGAGCATGGAATGTTCTTCCAGTTATTTAGGACTTTTTAAAATTTCTTTTAACATTGGGTTACAGTTTTCTGAATACAAGTGCTTTACATCATTGGTTAAGTTTTTTCCTGACTACTTGAGTTTTATCTGTCATATTTTATTTTCACCAATCTTTTGACAATTTTAGTTACTTTTATTGATATAATCTTCATTTCTAGACTGTCTTCCAGGCCTCTCTCTCCTGTCTTTTCTTTTCAGGTTCTAACACACCCTTTAGTATTTCCTGAGAATCTGGTCTCTTACTTAGAAATTCTCTCACTTTCTGTTTATCTGTGAATATTCTAATCTTGTCCTCATTTTTAAAAGACAGTCTTGATGGATATAAAATTCTTGACTGGATGTTTTTCTTTCATAGGATCTTAAATATATCAAACTACTGTCTTCTTGCCTCCATGGATTCTGGTGAGAAATCAGCACTCAATCTTATTGGGTATCTTTTATATGTTATGGATTGCTTTTCTCTTGATCTTTGCAAAATTTTCTCATTGTCTTTTGGCATTTGACATTCTGATGAGTATGTGTCTCAGAGTTGGTCTATTCGGATTTTTTCGGATGGGAGTATGTTGTGCTTCTTGGACATGGGTATCTATGTCCTTCAATCAGGTTGGGAAATTTTCTACCATTACTTATTCAAATATTCCTTCTGCCCCTTTTCCCTTCTCTTCTCCTTCTGAAACACCCAGGACCTGTGTGTTTGAATAACTTTTGCTGTCGTTTATTTCCGTGAAACCTTGTTCAATTTTTTTTTCATTCTTTTCTTTATCTGTTCTTTTGTATGTTCACTTTCAGAGGCCATTTCTTCAAGCTCTCCAATCGTTTCTTCTGCCTCTTCAAATCTGCTATTATATGATTCCAATTTTTTAAAAAATTTCTTTTCTTGCACCTTTCATTCCCAGAAGATCTGCTATTTCTCTATGTATGCTTTCAAATTCCTCTTTGTGCTCATCCAATGTCTTCTTAATATCCTTAATCTCCTCAGCCATTGCATTGACTTTATTAAGGAGGTTTGTTTTTATATCTATGGTTACTAGTCTCATCTCCTTTATGTCATCTGGTGGCTTATCTTCTTACTTTAACTGGGCCATATCTTCCTGTTTCTTGGTGTGGATTGTAATTTTTGATTGGTGTCTTGGCACCTGGCTTATTACAGTATTTATTCTGGGTTTGTTTTTTTCTTTAGTTTAGGGCTTCCTGCCATTTCTCCCTTGCTGGTTGTGCAGCAGGAAACAAGGATGTAGTTAGTGTTATAACACTGTGGAGGTTCACATTGCCCTCATTACTCCAGGGACTGATGAAGCTTCTCCCAGTTTTTTCCTTTTCCAGGGGTAGAGACAGAGTCACAGCTGTGTGGAATAATCCAAGTCATGCAGGCCTAGATTCTTGTTGCCCAGAGAGACTGATGAAGCTTCCTGTCCCCTTCTCCCTGCCTGGGATGGGGATGGAGCTGCAGGTATGGGCAGCAGTCTAGGCAGTGCAAGTCCAAGATGAACATGGTTGCCCTGATAGACTTCCATTTATTCAGTCTGTGCAGCCAAATGTACCTGCAGTTACCTAGATAGGCTGGTCCAGGGCCTGCCAGCCTCCTCCCTGCCAGAGTTGGGACTGTTGCCTAGGCTGGGGTTGCAGGCTGATCTGGGTGAAAGAAACCAGTTCCTACCAACACTGTGATTTTTGGTCAGCCTGGCTTCCCCTCATGATAAGGGTGGAGTCAAAATGATGGCTACCAGCCTCTTTATGACCTGGACAAGTTCAAACTTTAGCTGTTCTTAGGGTTATATCTAGCCAGCCAAATCAACCAATCTGTAGCTGAAATTGGTGGCCAACCATCTCCTCCTCCCTGTTTTTTGGGAAATGGAGCTTCAAATTCCAGCCACAGAATAGCTCCTGGAGCATCTTGCACTGTCAAAGTAGGATAATCACCAGCCTTGATGGCTCGGCTGGTAATTTCCTGGAGAGGCTGGTGCAGGTCCCCCCAGCTTTTTCCCTGCTGGAGGTGGGGGTGGGGTTCATGCTAGAGCTGCAATCTGATCTGGATGGAAGCAAGCTGGTCCCTACCAGCACTGTGATTTTCAGCCTACCCTGCTTCCACTAGTGTCAGGCACAGAGCTAAGATGGTGGCCACTGGCCTCTTTCTGGCTTAGACAGGTTCAAACTTTAGCTGTTCTCAGGATTATGCTTTAGCCCGCTGAATTTACTCATCAATAGCTGAAGTTGGTGCCCAAATCTTCTCTGCAGATGGGCAGTCTCCTCCTTCCATTTCTTCATGTTGCAGGATGCTCTTCTGGTCTTCTGGAGCCCCCAGACAGATACTTCAGCTAGCTCCAGATATCTCTGGGTGTTTACTAACTGCCATGTAGCAGGAATTGACTCTAGAAACTCCTTGCTCCACTGCCATCTTGCTGGTTCCCTTCTATTTTTCCTTATATATATATATATATATTTTTTAAGAAGTTTTAGATTATATAAATGTTACAGTAAAAAAATATGGAATTCTTATTTGTCCTACTTCCTTACCCTCCCACACTTTCCCAACATTAACAACATCCTTCATTAGTGTGGTACATTTGTTACAATTGGTGAACTCATGTTGAAACATTGCTACTAACCATAGACTACAGCTTACATTATAATTTACACTCTGCCCCACATAATTTTGTAAGTTATGACAAATATACAATTGCCAGTATCTGTCATTGCAATGTCATGCAGGACAATACCAATGTCCCAAGAATGCCCCTGTATTACACCTGCTCTTCCCTCTTCCACCCCTCAGAACTTCTGGTGGCCACTGCCTCCACACCAATAATAAGAGTTCTTCCATTGCTAGAATAATAATAAATCTATAGCATAATAATAATAAGTATACTTTAGTCCATTGTTCATCAATCATGAGGATTTTGAGATGGTAGTGGCTGTACTGCTTCTAATTGAGAAGGAGCTTAGATCCCATGGGGCGGATGGATGGAACTATCTTGCTTGCAGTTGCAGACACTCTCTGTGCCTAAGGATGGGCATTGTCCATCATCATCTCCTTGTTAGTTGTCCTAGTTGAGTCCAAAGAACTGGAGAGTAGGTTTTGCAACTCTGCTGAAATTCAGGGCTCAGCTTGCACATGGACAGACCAAAGATATATTTATCAAGCCCAGGCTAATTGTAGGTTCAAACAGAAGGGGCAGTAGAGCCATATGTTGAAAGTGTATAAATGAGTTTAACTCTGTTACAGTGGTAAGCATAAATTCCAAAGTACAGCCCACTGACAGGGTGCCAAATTCCTGAATTGCTTTTAGTTCCTGGATGTCTCTAGAGCCCCCGGGAGTCCCACTATTTTAGGGAATCTTTACTGTGACAGTCTATGAGATCCTGCTAAGACTTGCATGAGCATAACCTCTGGGCATAATCTCTGGAATGACCTCCTGACTCACTGAGATGTCTTAGCCATAAAAACTCATTTGGTATTAACCATTTCCCCCTTTTGTTCTAAGTCTTTTTGTAGATGCATTGATATTGGGTGCTTGGTAATAATTCCTCAAAGCCAAGGATGCTCATTTCCAGGAGTTATGTCCTGTGTTGGAGGGAAGTTAGTGCATTTATATGCTGAGTTTGGCTCATTGTGAGGCCACATTTGAGCTATAAGAAGACTTACCTGAGGTAACACTTAGGCAATATATAAGACTAGGCTGCTCACAAGAAAAAGTTCATAAATGCCACCATCAATATTAAGGGCCTATAATAATGGTCTGTCTTCCTTCATGAGGCACTTGCCAAGCACTTGAGGGATTCTTGCTGTCCTATTTGAGAATGTAGCAGAACTCCCCAGGATGGGAATTCAACATTCTTTGGGTTATTGTGTGGATAACCACTCACTAAGACAGTGTTCCATGAACACTTGAACGTATTCGTATGACTTAGAGGTATGTCCCAGGCGAACCCCTTCAATGACACTCCACACCAATGATCCTTCCTTGCCACTGCTATGATGTTTCCATGATCCAAAACCTCTCCATAAATGAAGCCAACAAAATAACCAACTAAAATTGATGACAATGAAATCATAATTGTAGAAATAACCAATAATATACAAAAAATTAAAACAATTTGAAATGATAAAAAAATTTAGACATTGTGTATTTTATCATTGTAAGATCTGTTATCTTTTTTGTATGGTGGCATTTCTTCCATATATTCCCCCAGTGTCTTGTATTTTTCATTTTATCTTCAAAGAAGCTTTAGAATACAGAAAAGTCACATAAAGAATACTGGTGATTCCCATATACCCAACACCTTCTTCCTTTTCCCCTCTCCCATATTAATAACAATTTAATTTAAATTAAATTTACCTTTAATTTAAAGTAACATTTTAATTTAATTATTGTCACCATTTTTCCCTCAATACTTTACCCAAGGGACCGCACTTGGTGGGTATCAAACACATATAGTGGTTCTTCCTGTGGATGTACAACCATTATAGTATTATTTTTCATTTCTACAAACTCTATTCTAATCATCACATCCATCATTTGAATTGAAGGATATTGTGCTCTGATGGATCTTTTAAAAAATCTTTTTCGGAATGAACCAGACAAATAATTTCCTTTATACCAGATCACATTCCTTTCTTTCCAAAATTTCTTCATTAAGAGTGACTTCACTTTCCAACCATATATCCAACCCCTTAAAATAGCTCATTTATTTTAAATCTGCTGCTTTTATTCCCTGAAATGAATCAAATATCAAAATGCAGCTCCTTAATGTACCAAATTTCAGAGCAGCTCTGTATAATAGAGATATGATGTGCCTCACATAGCTTTTAATTTTGTAAAACATAGATTAGAAAAACCTGAATGAGTAAGGTGATATAAAATATAAATATACAAATATTGTTTAACCCATTATATTCCATGTTATCATTTGCACATGTGCCACCAGACACATTTCAGTGCTCAGATGCCCCATAAAACTAGTGGTCACCATATTGAACAGCATAAAAAAAGATCTTTTGTTTCCCAGAAATTTCTATTTGACAATGATATTCTAGATGTCCCTGGCTAGAACTGGATTTATGGAAATAATGAAATAATCCATTTCTTCAGCCTTGGAATTAAACTCAGCTCTAAGCCTACTATTTCAAAAGGACAGTATTGTATACTGAGAGAATATCTTCTAGTTACCTAAAACACTTTTTATTGGCTCCCAGTAGTTCTCTATTAGGAATGATTTTGCCCCACAGGGGACACATGTCTATGTTGGCAAACATTTTTATTTGCCACATGGGGGAGGGTGTGCTACTGTCACCTAATGTGTGTATGCTATTGATGCTGCTAAAAATTCTACAATACTCAGGGCAGGCCCCACAACTAAACCCACCTACTCCCAAAATGTAATTATCAGTAGCACTAAATTTGAGAACCTGGCTTAGATCATGCCAGTTAGATGTGTTTGTGAGACTGGAAATGGCTCCCCCTCCCTTTAAATACTAAGGGGTCAGTAGCTATCCTGATGGCATGTTGTCACAGACCTCTGTGCTGTAAAAGGAATACAAGCCATCTATTTATATCAAGGAATGTAAGGAAACCTACACAGAACTGTTCCTTAAAAACTTACCATATGGACACAATAATTTTTTCCAAAGTATTTTCTCCATGATTTAAACATGTATTTTCAGAAGTTTGTTTTAAAAAATAACTAAAACTGTCCTGGGAACATTTGAAGAAGTAAAATCATCTTTCTCTTTGTTTTAATTTTTGCCACAAAGTGTAAGAAATACAGGACATATTGCATTCCAATAAAACTTATACTGGTAAATTATCCAGGACCTACAACGTATCCACGTAAGAATTGTGATTCACCAGCTTACTTCAAACATTTTCAATTCTCCTTAATTCTACTACAGCAGGGGTTCTTAACTTTTTTTTGTTCCATTGACCCCTTTGCCAGTCATTTGAAAACCATGGACCTCTTCTCAGAATGTAATGACAGACAGTTTTAGGACACTCAACATTGGCATGTCTTTAAATTAAATATTAGGGTTATTCAAAATTAATTCATGCTCACAGATCCCCTGAAGTCTTTCCACAGACCCCTTGGGAATCCAAGGACACCTGGTTAAGAACCTTGTATTAGAGTGTAGTATGCATTTTCATACCATTGGTGCTTGACAAAAGAATGGAGCAGTTGAATGGAATTATGTACCTAAACTAAAATTAACCACTGATTCTCTTTATTAATATTTTATATATTTCATATTTCTCAAATTTACTTATCTCAAGCTTAGTGTCATTTGAATATACACAAGTATAATTTACATGACAACTGTGAATTTTATATCCCAAAGAATCTTAGTAATTTGTGCATACTCTTATTATTTCCCCTTCTTGATGTAGAATCACAGCTCAAATTAGTCTCCTTTTCTTTCTTCTGTATATTATGCATGATCAATTGTTCTCTCTTCAATTATGATATATTGTTGTTTTAGATAGTCAAAGAGAATCAGGAATTCTGTAGGGAGGGTGATAATTGAAAGAACCCAGATTGACTTCAAATTATTAAATAATTATTAGTTGTCTACTTTTTGCTGGATATTCCTTGTATTTCATATCCAAAACCAAGTCATAGTCTCAGTTCTCAACAGGGTTGTATCACTGCCATATACAGAACACACAAAGATAAATAAAAATAATATCTTGTTTTATCAGAAGTATTTACACATTGCCCTGGAGAACAAGATGGAGAAATGGTATGGCTTGGGACATCAGGAAAGTTTCCTGGGCAGATAAACAATTGAGGAGGACCTTGAGTTTTATAGTACTTCTGCAGGTCACTCCATCAAATTTAAAGGTTTCCAGGTAGAGAATGAAGACTTGAACATGTATCTATGAACTTAAACTGCTGTATTATAAACTTGCAAGGACCAGGTAGTCACAATGTTCTTAGGTATCAATACATGTTTCCAGAACTGAGCAGTGACCAATCTGATGTCTCTTGGACCTCTAAATATTAGAGGAGGCCAGAAGCCTGATCAAAAAGGGGAGCAAAGAGCCTCTTTGTAAATGAAGATATGGTGCCACTTAACGGTTATCTGCAAGATCACCTAAAGCACACTTTATTATTTAATTAAATAAAATGTTATTAAATTATCTAAAATTGTCACTCACAAACTATAACCCATCCAGGCTTATTATATTTAGGTGATAAAGTCCAAAATAAGTACATTATTTTAAAACAACAACAATCAATACAAAACTGAAATTTCATTGGGGCTTTAGTAAGATGGCTGGATGGATGGTTGGATAGACACCTAAAAAATGTACAATTTATGGACTGTCTAAATACTTTACCTAAAGTGAGAAGATTTTAGATCATAAATGAGTGAAGAGTGAATGTTAATAACACTGAAAATTTTACATCTTAAAGAACACATCACAGTTAATAAACATGAGATTTTTAAAACATCAGATTTATTAAAAGTTAAAATGAATGGCACATAGATATATATATGTATATAAATTAACATTAATGAAATAGAATTTCCTGGTTTAATGTTTATTTACTCTATGTGGTTTCTGTATTATTTTTGCAACTGACCTGTAAGTTAAAAATTATCTCAAACTAAAAGTTTTTTTTTTTTAAATAAAATGTACGTAATAAAAGACTACAAAATGGCAATTTTGAGCTATAGTGATTCTTTCTGGATCATGTCATCAATATTTCCAAAATTAAAAATTTAGCTAGGCAAATTAATGACAAAAATCCATAAGGTGGGTACAACTGGCTCTTGCCTCCTGTTCTACTTTCCCACCCCACAGCCCCACCATCACTGTGGCAGCCAGCTCTGTGCAATGGGATGTGGGTGACCCCACCTTCAATGACTTTACCCCAGTGATTGAAAGAGAATGGTATGACATATTCCTGGATTGTATGTCTAGTTGCTGACTCTGGCCATCTCATTCATGAAGCACAAGCTTCCCAAACAGTTGCTCAGGGCTACAGATAAAAAGGCCTGACTATGAAATATTATTGTCAAATTGTTCACAATTTTTAGAGTTGTGAGTTTTATTTTGTTTTCATGAGACACAAGCACTTGAAATTTGTTTTGGATTTGAAAAGATTAGTGTATCCAGGAAAAACCAGTAAATGATGACCTTGGAAATGAGAGACAATTTATTTAATAACATAAATGTAACCTAATCTCCCATGCTTACTCTGTCTCCCATACACCTCTCTCCTAATTTTTCATTCTCCTTCCACAAACTCTGATCAATTTTGAAGAGAACAAAAATATTTAAATACAGGAAATATATTATTTTCTATAACATGTCAGAAAAAAGAAACTTTTGGATTATATAAAATTTTGGTCATATTAATTGAGAAAAAATGCTCTCAGGATAAGATGATTTGTTTTCTTTGTGGTAACCTCTCCACATTTTCAGAAAAATCTTATTTCTGCCATAAATAAATCAAAATCTCATTGAGTTAAAGAGGAACAGCAAGATGTGAAGAAGGTGGGAGGAGACACCCTCTATATAAAAGCTCCCTGTAGGTTGATCTCTCTATAGAACTGAGCTATCAGTGGAAGAAGCTGGAGGCCAGCGGAGAACCAAGGTGAGAAGAGTCCAGAATGCCATAATTTTTTTTTTACTTCTGAGTATCCTAATGTGCTCATGTATTTATTTAATTGATTTTAATTTCTTCCACCCCATCTCTGAATTCAAAGTGATAAATCACTTGTCTGGAATCCTTTTCTGAGCTATCATCATTACATCTTAATTACATTCACTAAATTGGACTATATTTTAGAACCTTACCTCTCTCCCAAATTGTAAACATTAGACTACTTCTTTTCTCCAATCTGAATTAATGGCTCCACCAGGCATACAGAGACTGATCCTTTACATCCCTTCACAAATCTACAAAAGGCAATTATACAGTATATTTATATCTACACTAAGCACATAGTCCCCATTCATTACTGCCTGCATCCACAAACATACCTTTTCACTTCATATTTATTTTCTTTCATTCTTAGGTTACATATGAATTCCAGGGAGTCCTTATATGAAACTCCACCAATGTTAGCCTTTATATTACCTGTATGTATGGTCTCTCTTCCACTGATGTGAGCACAGAAAATTTAACCCCTGATTGCTAAGAAGAGACAAATTTCCTTTTGACAATTATATATGCATTTATTTATTTATTTATTTTTAAAGAAGATTTAGATTGTATAAACGTTACATAAAACTATGCCCCACTCCCTCCCCCTCCCACACCCTCCCACATCAACATCCTTCATCAGTGTGGTACATGTCACAATTGATAAAAACATATTGAAGCACTGTTACTAACCATGGGCTATAGTTTACATTATAGTTAACACTCTGTCCCACACAATTTCGTAAGTTATAACAAAATATACAATGACCTGGGTCCATCACTGCAGTGTCATGTAGAACAATTCCAATATCCTGAAAATGCCTCCATACTATATCTATTCATCCATTTCCCATTCATCAGAATTTTTGGTTGCCACTTTCCCCACATCAATAATGTTCTTCCATTGCTAGAATAATGTCTATAGAATCATAATAATAAGTCTACTTTAGTCTATTGTTCTTTCCCCAATCATAAGGACTTTGGGATAGTGATACCCACTCTGCTTCTAATTGAGAAGGAGCTTAGATCCATGGGGGCAGATGCATGAAACTACCCTGTCTGCAGTTACAGACATTCTCTGTTCCTCATGATGTGTGTTGCCCATCATGATCTCCTCATCAGCTGTCCGGTGAGTCCAATGAACTGGAGAGTAGGTGCTGCAATTCTGCTGAAATACAGGACTCAACTGGCACATGGGTAGACCAAAGATATAAGTCTCTGGGACACACACCCATCAAGTATAGTGACAATTATAGGATCAAACAAAAGGGTCAGAAGAGCCATTTGTAGAGAACATACAAATGAATCCACTTCCGTCACACTGGGGTACATAAATTCCAAAGTAAGGCCCACTGACAGGGTGCCAAATTCCTGAGCTGCCTGACCTGCTTATAGTTTCTGGATGTCTCTAGAACCCTCCAGAATCTTGATTTTTGAGGTACTGTTTACTGTGGTAGTCAATGAGAAGCTGCTGAAATTTACATAAGCATAACCTCTGGAATGACCTCCCAACTCACTTTTGAAATTTCCTAGCCATAAAACTCTTTTGTTATTACCATTTCCCCCTTTTGGTCTAGGTCTTTTTCCAGATGCATTGCTAGTTGGCACTTGGTAATAATCCCTCAGTGCCAGTAGACTCATCCCTGGAACTGTGTCCCATTCTAGGGGGAAGGTAGTGCATCTAAACGCTGAGTTTGGCTTACAGAGAGTCCACATTTGAGCAACAAAGAAGAGTTGAGGATTCTTAGGCAGTATATAGTATCAGGCTAAGTTTCAATTTCACAAGAAAAGTTTCATAAATACAATTATGAATATCAAGAGCCTGGTGTAAGGGTCTGTCTTCCTTTACTAAGCACTGCCCTTGTACTTGGGGAATTCTTGCTGTCCAATTAGAGAATGTAGCAGAACTCCCCAGGATGGGAATTCAGTATTTTGGGGTTATTGTCTGGGTCTCCACCCACCAAGACCATGTCCCATGCACACTTGAATATATATGCCCTGGTGAATTCTTGTCCATGCATCCTTGCATCACTGACATCCCATACCAGTGATCCTCCCCTGCCACATATGTAACTCTTCTGTGATCCAAAACTTCTCTAGAAATGAAGTGAATAAAATAACCAAAAACAAATTAATAAGAAAATGAAATAATTTTAAAAATAAAAAATTTTTAAATAAAAAAATTTTTTAGACATTATGTCTTTCATCACTGTAAGATTTGTGGTATATAAATTGAAATGTTCTTCCATATTCCCACAGAGTCTTATTTTTTAATTGTATCTTCAAAGAAGTTTTAGGACACCAACAAATCACACAGAGATACAGAGGATTTCCATATACTGAACACCTTTCCCTTTTCCAACATTTTATGTGCAGATGGCACATTTGTTAAAATTGATGCAGAAATATTGAAGCTTTGCTACTAACCACTGTCAATGGTCTACATTTTGGATCATACACTTTTATAGGTTTGATGAAATTTGAAGTGGTCTGTGTCTGTTATTGTTAAATTATTGTGAACAATTCTAATGTCCTGAAAATGCCTTATGTTCATCCATTCTATTCTTCCCTCCATGTCCCCTTAGAACTTATTGTAACCACTAAGTTTCACTTTTTGAAGAATAAGATTCATAGTTACTGAAATAATATTGAGGGCTTGACATATTGGTCTGTTTTCTTTTATTAGATACTGACTATTTTTTAAGGGATTCTCATCCCTCTGAGAACATAGCAGGACTCCCAGGATGGGAGTCTGATATACATATATTTTTTAGTGTGTGGGCCTCCATCCACTGATATGACACATTGTAGTTTTAACCACAGACCTTAAAATCCCTAGAGATTGCCTACTCCTTTCCCAACCCTCCCTGCATTTCCATGGGTAGTCAAACCCAACCCTCTGACCCTGCTCTCCCTCACAGACCAGCACTGCCAAACATAATCACATCACTGCACCACTGTCAGAAATATTTATATAAAGCTTCTTTAAAATTAAAAAAATAATAATTGAAAAAGAAACTTACAGAGGTCAGAAAGCAATGATATGACAGAGAAAAATACTGAATTTTATATTATCATGAAATGTGTTTGGATAGTAGACTTTTAGTAACCCAAAATTATCAAGTCTGAGAAATCCAGTCATTGATAACAATTACTGATTAAGTATATATGTAATCAGGGTGTTTATTCTGGACTTTAATACTGATTAAGTTTACTGTCTCCCTCTACAGAACCATAAGAAAAATTAGAGAAGGCATTTTACTAGAAAAGAAGATGCTGAACAGTTCAGCTTTGCGAGAAGAGGAAGTACTGTTTTCCTATGGAATATGCCTCAAAATCTATTTGACATCACTGTCTTCTGCAGTTTCAGTTCTGTTGAGTACAACATAAAATCAGATTTGATACAGACTCATTCTATTCCCATTTTGTAAGTCCTGTCAATTTTCAAACACTTTTCTTATGACAGCAATTTACTTTCTTTAGATATCTTTAAATTGTATTAGCATCTGTATATATTTCCCCCATTTACTTCACCTCTCTTGCACATTTTGGACAAAGTAATTAAAAAAAGAGCCTCTATGCTAATATATTGTAGTCCCTCAACATCTTCCAGTCAGATTAGTACCTTCTCCGCTTAAGGTCACTACTATTGATATTCAAGATTAATAATATCTCTACATCCACTGAATGTTTCTTCATCTTACATGATTCCAAAAACAAATTCAGTCATTTCCCCAAAAGTCATCCTACTGTGGACTCCTAGGATGCAACCCTCTCTTGGTTTTCCTTTGATTTCCCTGACCAAGCTTTCTTGTAAGTTGAAGAAACTTTCATAAATATTAAACATTGGAAATCATCTGGACTTAATTCCAGTCATTCCTATTATTTCTCCTCTATTCTTTACCTAGAAAACCTCTCCCAGTCCTTTGATATATCATCTCTATTCATAGGTGCATCTCTACAGTCCAAATATCATATCATAAGCATAGACTGGAACAGAAAATTCTTCACCCAGATAGTTGAAAGGTTTTCATTAGCTACGAAGATGGACTTTTTCAAAAAAATATTCTTCAATAATAATCCAAATCATAAAGAGTGGACTTAAATGTCATTCAGGGAATGATGGAAACACAGCATCAGATTAGGCATATGAGGCTCAGATCTCACAAAAACAATGGAGAAAGAGCCAAAGTCTGCCCAAGGACCTGCTTTGGGGGTTAGCAGACCACTTCCAGGAGATGAAGCCAAAACAACAAACTATTAATTACTAAACCTCCCAGCTACCAGGAAGGGCTCCCTTCTCCCATCCCTGAGATAATTCAGCGGAAGTAAAATACCTAGCTCTTTTCAACTGACCGAAGGGGAGCAGCTCTCTTCCTCCCTGCCAGCTGTTACAAGGGAAAAGGAAGAGGTACTGGGGAGGGAGGTTTTTCTTCAGTGAATTCAGCCTGTAGAGCCTGCTTTGAATCTTGGCTCTGGCCAGATGAGAACAAACAAAAATCAAGAGAGATACATATCCATGGAAAGGTATGACAACAAGCACCATCTGAAAGCACATCTGGAAATTAAATGGACAGAAACTGCTTTACAGATCTCTTTATCCCATCGCAGGGAAAAAGTCTGTGCCCTATTAGTGAGACCTTGGCACAATTTTGGTAACTTAAGCTGGGCAATTTTACAGACTTAGGGTAAGTCGAACCAAATATCAAAGAGATGTGAAAAAAATAATAACAAAAGGCAAGAGAGAGAAAATGGCCATCAGTAAATTCACCGATTTTTCAGATGCCTAGGCAGCAGCAAAAAATTACAAGCCACACTAGGAAACAGGAAGAGATGGCCCAGACAAAGGAGCAAACCAAATATTCTGAAGAGTCAGGATTTAAGACAATCCATGATAATCATACAAGTTTCCTAAATCATTTTAAAGAATTGAAAGATATATGCTATGACTAAAGAGATAAAGGATATTAAGAAGACACTGGGTGAGCATAAAGAACAATTTGAAAGTCTGCAAAGAAAAGTAACAGTCCTTGTGGGAGTGAAAGTCACAATGGATGGGATTAAAAATACATTAGAGGCACATAAAAGCAGATTTTAACTGCTTGAAGATAGAATTCATGATTTTGAAGACAGAACATCTGAACAGGAAAAGATGGGAGAAGAGAAAGATAAGAGAGTGGAAAAAATGGAACAGGGTCTCAGGGAAATAAATGACAATGTGAAACACAAAAACATACTCATTATCAGCATTTATGATGGAGAAGAAAATGGGAAAAAAGGCAGAAAGAATATCTGAGGAAATAATGACTGAAAACTTCCCTAATCTTAAGAAAGACATAAAAATCAATATCCAAGAAGTACAATGCATAACAAACACAATAAATATGGAAAGACCTACCTTAAGAAATTTACTATTCAGAATGACTGTTATCAGAGATAAAGAGAAGATTTTGAAAGTAGCAAATGGAAAGCAAAGCATCACATACAAGGGAAACTCAATAGATTAAGTGCCACCCTCTCATCAGAAATCATGGAGAAGAGAAGAAAGTGTTATGATGAATTTATGGCATGGGAAAAAAAAAAAACTACCAACCAAGAATTCTGTATCTGGCAAAGCTGTCTTTCAATAATGAAGAGGAGTTCAAAGTTTTCAAAGACAAACAAAAACTGATAGAATATGTTACCAAATGGCTAGAATTACAAGAGATACTAAAGGGAGTGCTGCAGCGTGGAAGAAAAAAGCAAGGCCAAGAGACTTGGAGAGGAGTGTAGAAAGGAAGAATATTAAAAAGGGTAAAAAGACTACAGTATGATATGACAACAGAAAGCCAAAGGTCAAAATGAATAAAGCAATGCCTTTAGAGTTGTAACATTGAATATTTAGGACTTGAGCTCACCAATCAAAAGATACAGAATGAAAGAATGAATAAAAAAATATTAAGCATCTATATATTGTCTACAAGAGACTCACCTCAGAAGTAAAGACACAACCAGGTTAAAATGGAAGGGTTGGGGGAAGTGGATGGGGCTCAACTGAAAGAGCATCTGCTTACCATATGGAGGGTCCAGGGTTCAATGCCCAGGGCCTCCTGGCCCATGTGGTGAGCTGGCCCATGTGCAGGGCTGCCATACCACAAGGTATGCCATACTACACAGGGGTGCCCTCTGCATAGGGGTGCCATACACACAATGAGTGTGCCCCACAAGGAGAGCCACCCCACATGAAAAAAGCACAGCCCACCCAGGAGTGGTGCCGCACACATGGAGAGCTGAAGCAGCAAGATGATGCAACAAAAAGAGACACAGATTCCCAGTGCTACCTGTCAAGAGTCCAAGTGGACACAGAAGAACACAGAGCACATGGACACAGGGAGCAGACAACCAGGGGGAAGGGGAGAGAAATAAATAAAATAAATCTTTTTTTAAAAAATTGAAGGGTTGGAAAAAGATATTCCATACAAATAGAAACCAAAAGAGGGCTGGAGTAGTGATACTAATATTGGACAAAATAGATTTTAAATACAAAAATATTATAAGGGATGAACAAGGCCATTATATAGTAATAAAAGGAGCAATTCAACAAGAAGAAATAACTATTCTAAATATATATGCACCTAACCTCATTGCCCCAATATACATGAGGCACACACTGACAAAGCTGAAGGGAGAAATAGATGTTTCTACAATAATAGTAGGAGACTTCAAAACACCACTCTCAGTATTGGATAGAATATCTGGACAGAAGATAAAGAAAGAAACAGAGAACTTGAATAATATGATAAATGAACCAGACCTAACAGATATCAATACAGCATTGCACCCCAAAACAGAATATGCATTCTTTTCAAGTGCTCATGTATCCTTCTCCAAGATAGACCATATGTTGGGTCACAACTCAAGTCTCAATAAGCTAAAAAAGTTTGAAATTCTACAAAACATGTTCTCTGATCATAATGGAAGGAAGTTAGAAAGCAATAATGGACAGAGAAAGGGAAAATTCATAAATAAATGGAGATTAAACAACACACCATTAAACAATCAGTGGGTCAAAGAAGAAATTGCAAGAAAATTCAGCAAATATTTTGAGATGAATCAAACTGAGAACTAAACATATCAAAATTTAAACCATAATGTAAACTATAATCCATGTGGTGCAGCAGTGCTCCAAAATGTATTCACCAAATGCAATGAATGTGCCACAATGATGAAATAGGTTGTTGATGTGGGAGGGGTGGGGTGGTGGGGTGTGGGGTGTGTGGGAACCTCACTTTTTTTAAGGTAGCATTTTTTGTGATCTATGTATCTTTAAAAAAAAAGACAATTTAATTAAAAAGAGAAGAAGAAAACTATGGGGCACTGCAAAGACAGTGCGAGAGGGAAATTTATAGCCCTCAATGCATATATTAAAAAAGAAGAAAGAGCTAAAATTGATGATCTAACCTCCTCACACCTGGAAAAACTAGAAGAAGAAGGGAAACCAATCCCAAACCAAGCTGAAGGAAAGAAACAGTAAAGATTAGAGCATAAATAAATAAGTTGAGAACAAAAAAATAAAATAGAATCAATAAAACCAAAATTTGATTCTTTGAGAAGATCAACAGAATCGACAAACACTTAACTAGACTTACAAAGAAAAAAGAGATAAGGCACAAAAAATAAAATCAGAAATGAGATGGGGGACATTACAACTGACTCTGTAGAAATAAGAGAGATCATAAGAGGATACTATGAACTACTGTATGCCAAAAATTTGGAAAAGGTAGATAAGATAGATAAATTCCTGAAAACACATACAATTCCTGAACCATCTACATTGACTTTAGAAGAAATAGAAGACCTCAACAAACTTATCACCAGTGAAGAGGCTGAAACAGTCATCAAAGAACCTCCCAAAGGTGAAAAGCCCAGGACCCGATGGCTTCACAGGTGAATTCTACCAGTCATTCAAAGATGAAGTTATACCGAACTCGTTCAAGCTCTTCATAAAAATTGAGCAGGAAAACATGCTACCAAACTCATTCTATGAAGCCAACATTACCCTAATACAAAAACAGTTAAAGATACTATGAATAAAGAAAACTACATATCAGTAACTCTAATGAATATAGATACAAAAATCTTTAACAAAATACTTGCAAACATAATCTTTTAAGTCTTTTTTTTTATTAGAGAAGTTGGGGGGAGGTTACAGAAAAATCATGCATAAAATACAGGGTTCCCATATAACCCCTTATTATTAACACTTTACATTAGTGTGGTGCATTTCTTACAGCTGAACTGAGAAATAAATCATTGTAGTTTGAAACACTATACTTGGAAGTCGTTTGTTACCAGAGCGTAGCTTAGCCTTAAGGTGTGGTAAGCCTGGAGCTGGCCACACAGTGGTGAACGACTCGATTAAGTAGACAGATGATAAACCAGTAGCTGATTTATCCATTACTGCCACTGAATAATTGCCCATGTGTAATTACGAATGACAAGACTGAGTGGTCAAAAAGTTCTCTCGTAGTTAGTGACATTTAAGCTGAGACCTGAAGGATGAGAAGGAGTCCATTTTAGAAAGAATTCGGGTGAGGGAGGGCAGTGGAGCACTTTTCAGGCAGAGGAACAAGCATGCGCAAAGCCCTAAAGCAGAAAAAACATGGCACTCTGGGAAACAGGCAGGAGGGCTAGATGGAGCACTGGGTGCAAGGGTGAAGTGAGGCCCCAAAACGGAGGAGAGTGAAGTGGAGCCAGATTAAGAGGGTCTTCCAGGTGTTGATAAAGAGTCTGGAATTTATCCAGGTGTGACAGTTACTGAGAGGGTTCAAGCCAGGAAGGCAATGTGCTCTTAGTTTTCAAAAGATCACTCTTTAGCATGGAGAATGGGCTGCAGGGCAGAAGATGTGAGAACCTAGGTTTAGGGGGCCCAAGCAAAGTGGGGGCTGGAGGCTGGGTAGGGCAATCTGCCACAGGGAAACAGGAAATCTCCTGGGGAGACTGCAGGAGGGAGCAAGAAAGTTGAAGACTAAACCAGGAAGCTCCTCCTGCCACATCCGGGAGGAGCCAGAGGCAGGGCTAACGACTGGAACCCCAGGGATGCTTTGGCACCAGGGAGATGCAGGTGCATGCCTTTGACGAGGGTGTGGAAAGGGATATTGACCAATTTCCTAGAGTATCAGCCCCCTCTAGAGACTAGGTACTTGTCCCCAAGAACCAGCAGTAATACCTAAAGAGAGAGTATTACTAGAAAGTGTAATCAGCTCTGGCATCCCCCTGGGCATTTGATAACTGGTGAATGCCTCAGTTAAGAAAGGAAAGGGGCCACCAAACTGCAGACAGGAAAAAGCCATTCTCGCCTACAGATAATATGGGAAGAATCTACGCCAAGCAGCAAAAGTGGAAGGCGCTTCAGTCCTCTCTCTAGCCGATGTTTCCCCACCCCTCCCTGCCCAGATGTTCTCTCCCCACTTCTGTTATCTAATCCTCTTCCCAGGAAAGAGTCCCCCAGGCTCATTCACTTGCTAGAATCAACGGTAAAGACAACTCAAAGTGTGTGCCCATTTCTTCCTAGACATCTGCATCCTTCCAAATTAGCGCCTGCTTCCCATGTATGACGTCCTGGATTCAATCCTAAGTACCTCAAAAAAAAAAAAAAATCTTGTAGTCCTAAACCAGGGTCAATGTTTGGGTGATAGCCAATTCCTGCAGGAGGGAGAGATGTATCCCTCTGTGGAAAAGGTTCAAACTCCCAAGTTCTCACCCAAGGCCCCAGGGAAGGTGAAGGCATTAGAGAATCCTCCTGAGAAATCTGGGTAATATTCCCAAGTCGGCCTTTTCCTCCCAGCCTTTGGCTGGCAGTTATTTATTTCCAGACATCTTCAACATCTTAGCTATTTTGCTAAATTCAGCAACTGCCGCTGTAACAGGTTTACTGGGAGTTTTTTAAAACCACTTTTTGCTAAGGACTTTGTGAAGAGTTTCTCTTTCCCTATTACTATCTTTCTATGTGGTCCCGAAAGCCGGGTCCAGCCCATGCGAGCTCACCAGATGTCCCTGGGAATTGCTCTGCTGGAATGTCAGGAGCCCAAATAATTAGCTGGAGGATGAGCTCTCAACTTCCAAAAGAAATTAGTCTACTTGGGAGACACATTGGGACACACGGGGATTCTATTTTAAATTACTGAAATTGGCCAGATTTATCCTTCTGCCATCAGAGCTTACAAAGAGTCATCTCCCAGAAATGAAGTAGAGCCTGCCTTGTCATTGAGTAAGAGGTCTTCCTCCTTACGGCTAATCCCCACTTCGTGCCTGTCCCTTTTCTCCCCTCACGTCCGCGTGGAGACCTTTGCTTCATGCTTCCTAAAATCTGAACAGCTACAGATCTTGTAGTGACCTCCTGGGAACCAAATAAAAGCCCTTGCAAGCTGATGGCTGCAAGGCACTCACCTAGATTCAAGAGTCTAGATTCTGTGCTGGTTGCTCTCCAAAGGGAACTATTATTCAGTCTACGAGAAACCAACCTTGTCTAACAACAGGAAAGAGTGATGTTGAGCGTCTACTTGATACAGGGCGCCCTCTTGGCCCCTCACCCCAATCCCGTGAGGCTGCTAAACCTCACAGGGCCCAGAGGTCACAGAGCACTGGTGGGGTCGAACTGGAAATCCAGCCCAGGCCGGGCTCGCTCTTGCTCTGCTCTTGTCCTTGTCCCAGGAGTAAGAGCACCCTGGCCTCCTTCCGGTGGGCCCATGGCTCCTCCGCCCCTTACTGGCCTTTTACTGCTTGAAGCAGGCTCCAGCTCCCCAGGGAGAGGGGGTGGGGTGCGTCCCAGAGAGAGCGCCCAGACCAGCCCCTCCGCAGGCCATTGGGGAACTTCTCCCTCACTCCCCACCCCCCAAGTCCCGTCCCATCTTCCACCCCACCCCCAGGCCGGCCCCAGCAGCTGGGGATGGGCAGAGCCACCCGGGACGGACCGGGGGACGGCCCCTCAGCCAAGCCCCCAGCAGCCTCCGTCATTCCGCTCCTCCCACCCACAAAGGCCAAACTCCTTCCTGATGAATGTTCATTAGCAACTTTAAAAAAGGTCTGTGGTTTTTCCTCCTCTATTTCTTAACAGCTCAATTTCTTCCCTGCACCTGCTCCAGCGGCCAGGGCAGGACCCGAGCGTCCCAGGTGGGAGGGAAGCAGGGTGGCCTGCGGGGGATAAGGAACTCGGGGCCGGGAGACCCCTGCTCTGGGAGGAAGGCAGAAGGGCTATGGCGGGCTTCTGTGCTCAGCGCCTGCTCCTCCTCTTTCAAAACGCCCTGCCGAGGCAGGCTCGCCACACCTTCAAAGGCCCATCGCGCGGTGGGGGGCGAGGACGGCTCCACTTCCTAAGACAAGGGTTTAAGCTCGTACTGTGGCCGCGAAGAAATTTGGCAGACAGGAACATAAATACAGCGAGAATTCTGTGGCGTGAGGGAGGCGGCGCAGCAAGTGCACCGTGGAAAGGAGGCTCCCGACAGCGCGGCAACCGGGGAGCTCCCTGAGCGCGCGGTTCCTAGATGGGGTCCCCGAGGGCGGGTCCCTGGGGGCGAGGTTCCCGAGGGCGGGGCTCCCTGGGGGCGGGGAACCCCGAGGGCGCCCCTGGGGGCGGGGTTCCCGGAAGTGGGGCCCCGAGGCCGGTCCCTGGGGGTGGAGCTCCCTCCTGCTCTAGGGGAGCGGGGTCCGCGCAGCGTCTTTGCAAACCTCCGCTGGCGCCAGGTCCAGTCTGGATGTTCAGAGCCGTCAGCCCAGGAGGCTTCCCAGATGGCTGCATGTACCCAGATGCCCACGGTCAGCCTTGGGGAAGATGGGACGACAGGCCTGAGGTCGGATGTCACCTGGCGCTTGAAGGTGAGCCGCTGAGTCCTCTGGTTCCCGGGAAGTTTCTGGAGAGCTGTTGTCAGACATTCACATTTAAATGCGAATCCCTTTAATCCCTTCCTGCAGCCCTGATGTTGCATGTTAAAGTACCTACTACATAGTAAGCCTCAGCAAATACCTGTGGGACTGTGGCTGGGTGGGGGATGAGGGAAGGGTTGGGGGAAGGGTGACAGAAAGCTCAAGGCTGAGGGAGTGCCCACTCCTGACCTGGAGGTCCGCTGGTGATGTAAGTAGCCTACCAGAGGGTGCTGCCTCCAGGAGGTTCCAGAAAGCACTCACATGTGTTGGCTGAAAGTAGACTTCTCACTGACCCAGGCAGGAGAAGGCATATCTGAGACTGAGGTTAGAACATGGAAATGGTCAGCTCTGATGGAGGGAAAGCTGGGAAGGATCAAGAGCAAGACCTGGGATGGCAGGCCATTCCTCCCATCAAGCTGCAATCCCAGCTCTGTCACTACATGCTGTGTGACCCTGGGCAAGCCCATTGACCTCTCTGAGCTGGTAGTAAGTCCTCTGTCAAATGGGGTTACTGAACACCTGAGTCCCAGGGACCTGTGCAGCTTTGCATCTGGGCATCCACCCCCTGCACCAAAGGGCTCTCACCCACCTCACTGCCACTAATTGTTACAGAAACTCCGCTCCTTCCATCCCCACCTCCCAGCTACCGAAATCCCGCACATATTCAGACCAGCAGTTGGAGAAAAAAATAAAATAAACATTAAGGGGAGCAGCCGTTTCCATTTCTGTGCTGCTAAAACAAATACCACACAATGTGGCTTAACAGCAGGAATTACTGACTCAAGGTTTCAGAGGCTAGAAGGCTTGCTTCCTCCCATCCAGCTGTCTTCCGGGTTCCTTGGATTTTCCATCACTTGGTAGTGCACATGGCAGCATCTTCTCCTTTCTCTTCCATGGTATTTCATTGGCTTCCAGTTTCTATTTTCTCCTGGTGGCTTCTCACAAGGTGTGTCCAAACTGAATGAGGTGGCCCACCCTTATTCGGTTTGGACATACCTTGACTCCAATCATATACAGAAGTCCTATTTACAACAGGTTCACACCACAGAAGAGATGAAGAACATGTTTTTCTGGGATACAGAACTCCAAGCCACCACAACAACTTTCCTTTCTCTGACATGAGCTGGGAGAAAAACAGGCCCACTCTGTAGCACCACCTCTACCCCATCCATTCTTTGTGTTTGGGTTTCTCGAAAAACAAAGCGGGTAGTGATGATTTCCTTTCAGGCTCCCTCCTCCCTCCAGAAATTTCCCAGTGGCTGCCAAGCTTAGTGATAAGAAAAGTGAGCCATTTCCAGAAAGGCCTGTGCATGGCAGATTCAGCGAATGGAGGCATGGCCTCTCCTGTGCCCCTGCCACCACAAATGCTCCCAGGTCACCTGGCCCCATCAACATGTGACCTCTTGGAAGGGAGGGAGGAGGAATGCCACCTGAGCAGTGGTAGTCTCTCCACAGTCACTCCTGCTCCTGCCCCAATATCCTGGGAATTAAGACTGGAGGCATGTATGTCATGCGCTCAAGGCTCTGCCATTCACCAAGCACTCATTGAACAATTATTTTTAACCACTTGCCAGGCATTGTGCTGGCCATTGGGGCCTGAGCATGAGCAAACAACCAAACATAATCTAAAAGCACATTAAAATAATTATACAACATGATTGAGTGGGTTTTATCACAGGTGTCAAGGATGATTCAACACAAAAAAATCAAATAGTATAATAAGCCACATTGAGAAATTGAAGAAAAATCACATGATCCTCTCAATTGAGGCAGAAAAGGCATTTATCAAAATACAGCATCCTTCTTGATAAAAACACAATGAAAGATAGAATAGAAGGAAACTTTCTCAATATGGTAAAGTGCATATATGAAAAATATACAGCTAGCATTGTACTCAATAGTCAGAATCGTCGACCCAAAGGGTATCGGGAATGAAAGACAGAGAGATTGGGATCAGGGGGTCTGAGAGCACAGACTCATCAGACTCATCAGACAAGTTTATTGATCTCAGGGGCTTCCTTTTATACCCCATCAGTCCATTAAAGCAGGCAATTATTCCTAGTTAGTTATTACCATTACATCAACCCATTCCAGTAAAAGTAGACACACATCTAATGTACAGGACCTACATGATTACACTTCTAGGTACAAAATCACCATGTTCTTTAATACTATTCTATAAACAAGCCTAAAAATCTTGTTGCTCACTTTGCCTTATTCCACCTGAACACACGCATCTCCTTGCTGGTCTTGTGACCTTCACATAAAGCCATGGTGACAGTATGTCTCAGTGGTCAAGGAAATAACTTGCTTAATGGAAACAATGTGCCTTTGTTTCCCACACACAATGGTGAAAGACAGAGCTTTCCTATTGTTGGTGAGCTTGCTGGCAAACAACATGTAGCCAGAATGGCCGCTAAGCATACACAATGGCTATCACAAAAGGCACCTCCCTTCTTCCTAGCCAGCTTCCCGCCAGAGAAGCCCGCGCGCACCAACTTCAAAACTACCTCATCCCATCAAGTAGCTGCTTCATATTATCCCAATCCCCTTAGCCTGTCTATAATTGACACGTCACCTCAAGCCCCCACCCCTGCCTATATAAGCTGTACCACTTCCCCAATAAACCAGACCTGCGCCATGAGCCTGCATCTCCGGGGTGGTTACTGTGTGTTTAACCTGGCTGTGTGATACTGGGGCCCCGTCGTCACTCACAACCCGTTCGAGAAGTTCGCCTCACCGAGACGAAAGCCATCTAGCTAACGGCCCGGGCAGCCGTATAGCTAACGGCCCCAGGGGCACGCCCACACTTTCCCACTGAGATCAGAAATAAGACAAGGATGCCCTCTATCACCATATTATTCAATATTGTACTTGTTCTAGCTACAGCCATTAGGCTAGACAAAGAAATAAAAGACACCCAAATGGAAAAGGAAGAAGTAAAACTTCCACTATTCACTGATGATATGATCCTATACCATGAAAATCCTCAAAAAATCCACAAAAAGGCCACTAGAACTAATAGACTAGTTGAGCAAAGTGGCAGAATACAAGGTTAATACACAGAGTCAATAGCATTTCTATATACCATTGATGTGCAATCTGAGGAGGAAATCAGAAAAAAATTCCATTCATAATAGCAACTAACACAACCAAATATTTAGGAATAAAGTTAACCAAGGACATGAAAGACCTATAACAGAAAACTACAAAACATTGTTAAAAGAAATGGAAGAAGACTTAAATAAATGAAAGGACATTCAATGTTCATGGATTGAAAGACTAAATATCATTAAGATGTCAGTTCTTCCCAAATACAGATTCAAAGCAATCTCAATAAAAATCCCAACAGCTTTTTTTTTTTTTTTTGCAGATACTGAAAAGCCAATAATCAACTTTATTTGGAAGGATTAGGGGATCCAAATAGCACCAAAAAAATCTTTAAAAGAAATGTGAAGTTGGAAGACTGTTACTTCCTGACTTTACAGCATATTACTTAGCTACAATGGTAAAAACAGCATGGTCCTGACATAAGGACAGGCAGATTGCCAAATGGAACCAAATCAAGAACTCAGAAATTGACTCTGATATCTACAATTAAATGATATTTCACAAGGCTGTTAAACCCAACTAGCTGGGCCAGAGCAGTCTATTCAAGAAACGGTGCTGGGAGAACTGGATAGTCATTTCCAAAACAAGGAAAGAAGACCCATATCTTATACACAAATCAACTCAAAATGGATCAAGGATTTAAATATAACAATAACAACCAAAACTCCTAGAAGAAAATGTAGGAAAACATCTTCATAATCTTGTGGTAGGTGGTAGTTTCTTAAACCTTATGCCCAAAGCATGAGCAACAAAAGGAAAAATAGATAAATGGGACCTCCTCAAAATTCAACACTTTTGCACCTCAAAGGATTTTGTCAAAGGGGTGAAAAGGCAGCTGACTCAATAGGAGAAAATATTTGGCAATCAGATATCTGATAAGTGTTTAATATCCATGATATATGAGAAGATCATACAACTCAACAATAAAAAGACAAAATATTCAATGAAAAAATGGGCAAGAAAAGACAACTGTCTAAAGAAGAAATACAGATGGCAAAGAAACACATGAAAAAATGTTCAATATCTTTAGTGATTAAGGAAATGCAAATCAAAACTACAATGAGAAACTGTAAAGGTTGGAGAGGATGTGGAGAGATAGGAACACTTAGTGTTGGTGAGACTGTAGAATGGTACAGGCACTATGGAGGACTGTTTAGCTGTTCCTAAGGAAGTTGAATATAAACTTGCCATGGAACCCATCAATACCATTGTAGGTTTATACCCAGGAGAACTGAGACCAGTGACAGGAATAGATATCTGCACACTGATGTTCAAAGCAGCCTTATTCACTATAGCCAAAAGTTGGAAACAACCAAGGTGTCCATCAACTGATGAATGGATAAAAAAAAAATTGTGGAGTATACACATGATGGAATATTATGCAGCTTTAAGAAGAAATGAAGTCATGAAACATATGACAACATGGATGAGCCTGAAGGACATTTTGTTGACTGAAGCAAGCCAGACACAAAAGGACAAATACTGTATGATTGCCCTATTATATACTAAATATATTATGTGAAATATAAATATATCATGTGAAATATGATAAAGGTATAATTGCATATATAAGACTGTTTTTCTTTGAAGCTGAACAAATGTAATAGTACAAAATGTTACTATCAGACAAAAATAAAAATTATACTAATTGAAGGAGATCAGGCATACATATTGTATGATTACATTTATATAAAAAGTAAATATAAATCAATTTATAAGGATGAAAGGAGATTAGTTGTTATGTAGGTCTGATGTAGGAATGCTAAGGTGTGTGGAGTCTTTCATTTTGGAGTAATGAAATTGTTTTAAAATTTTTGAGATGATGAATGTATAACACTGTGATTATAATAAAAAACACTGATTATACACTTAGGATAGAATAGCCAGAAACAGCAGCTATATACAGTGGGGGAAGCATAGAAAGACAGAGGTGAGGAATTTTCTTGTTTTTTGGCTGTTTTTGTCTATTATTATTATTGAAATAATGAAAATGTTCTAATAATGATTGAAGTTATAAATGCACAACTATGTGATTATAGCAAATATCATTGTACAATTTGGATGAATTGTATGTTTATTAATAGGTATCAATAAAATTGATTTGTTTAAAAAATGACAATCAGTGGCTTAAAAATGAGCAATTTTGGTAAAAAAATCTCTTCTTTTATCCTTGAATGACTGCCTGCAATTAATCATCAGTCTAATGAAAATGCCCATAAATTTTTCCCTTCTATTTGGAGTGTTGTTAGTTCTCTCCCTACTCGTCTACTATTATCTAGCACTAATTTCTAGACTAACTCCTAGTTAGCCCTCTGATAAGTTTTGCATAATCCTTGCCCATATAGGACTTCCCTATAACCAAATATAATGCTGAATTCTCTGCTGAAACAGTGTCTATTAGTTTCATATGCTAACTGAATTTGTAATACAATTATGAATTTATTTGACTTTATATGCCTTCAGAGAAGGAAATGTAATTTCTCTCAAAATTGCATGTTGAGTCTTCAAGACAATGTGTAAGACATCATTTAAAACTCAATTATAGGAAAACAGGTGTGGTTCAAATGATTGGCCTCTGATCTACCATATATGAGGTCCTAGGTTCAATTCCCAGGGCCTCCTGGTGAAAGGCAAGCTGGCCCAAGTGGAAAGCTGGCTCACATGAAGTGCTGGCCCATCTGGAGTGCTGGCCCTCACAGAAACCTGGCACAGCAAGATGACACAACCAAAAGAGACACAGAGGAGAGACATTAAGTGACAGCAGACCAGGGAGCCGAGGTGGTGCAAGAGATTGAGCACCTCTCTCCCACTCCAGAAGGTCCTAGGACTGGTTCCTGATGCTGCCTAAAGAGAAGACAAGCAGACACAGAAGAACACATAGAGAGCAGACAGCAAGTGCAAAAACAATGCAGGGGGATAAATATATATTCAAAAACTCCATTATATATCTGACAAAATATAAACATTGGATTTTGTTTATTCTCTGTTATCTTTTTTGCTTTCATCTGCCCTTTACATTTTCACTCCTAAGCCTCTATGCCAAGTAACTATCATCTAATTCTTAAAATTCACCAATTTCCTTCTTAATTACTTAATTCCTTTCTTCAGTAAAAGATTCATTTAAAAACATAATTATCATTTAACTTTCCTGTTTTAAATTATTGAATGGTGAAGCAGTTTGATATGGTTATGAATTCCAAAAATAGACATTGGATTATGTATGTAATCTGATATGTACCTGGGCAAGATTGAGTTATGATTAGGGTGTTGAGTCCTGGAAATGCACAGAAAGAAGGCATGGCAAAGAACAGAATTGAGGGATTCTAATGGAGTTTTAATGTTGCAGTTTGATGTTGAATTCTTAAGCTGGAGTCCTAGGGAAAGACAGAGCTGTTTGCCTGATATTCTATAGCTGATCTTGTGGAGAGAGGCAAAGCCTAGAAAGCCTCATAGTCTACAGCAGACCTTGTGAAAGAAACAGAGGAGCTGAGCCCAGAGGAATCCGGGAAGACTGAACCCTCACAGATGTCAGCAGCCTTCTTGCTCCAACACATGAAAATAATCTTTGGTGAGGGAATTAACTTATGCTTTATGACCTGGTAAACTGTAAGCTCCTACCCCAAATAAATACCCTTTATAACACCCAGCAGATTACTGGTATTTTGCATCAGCACACCTTTGGCTGACTAATACAGAATTTGGTATTGAGGAGTGGGGAAGTGCTTTTGCAATTACCAAAATACTGGAATGGTTCTATAAATGGGTAAGGGGTATTGTTTGGAGGAATTGTGAAATACTTGCTGGAAAAGGCCTGGATCACTTTCAAGAAACTGTTGAGGGTGGTGGACTTGACCTAGTGGTTAGGGTGTCCATCTACCACATGGGAGGTCCACAGTTCAATCCCCGGGCCTCCCTGACCCATGTGGAGCTGGCCCATGTGCAGTGCTGGCATGCAAGTGCCCTGCCATGCAGGGATGTCCCCCGTGTAGGGGAGCCCCATGCGCAAGGAGTGCACCCCATAAGGAGAGCCACCCAGTGCAAAAGAAAGTGCAGCCTGCCCAAGAATGGCACCGCACACACGGAGAGCTGACTCAACAAGATGACACAACAAAAAGAAACACGGATTCCCGTGCTGCTGACAACAGAAGTGGACAAAGAAGACACAGCAAATAGACACAGAGAACAGACAACCAGGGTGGGGGGGGCAGGGGGAGAGAAATAAATAAATAAATCTTTAAAAAAAAAAGAGAGACTGTCGATAACAATATGGATGCTAAAGATACATTTTATGATGCCTTAGGAGTAAATGAAACTGTTATTCGAAATGGAGGGAAGGCAATCCATGTTTTAAAGTTGCAGAGAATTAAGCAAGATTAATTTCTGGTGTATTATGGAAGGCAGAATTTGAAAATGCCTAGCCTGTGCATTTAGCTGAAGAAATTTCTGAAGTAAACCTGGAGAATGAGGCTTGGCTTCTGCTTGCAGCTTATTGCAAAATGCTAGAAGAGAGAGATATGCTGAGGATGGAACTGTCAGGCACAAAGAAAACAGAAATGGATACTGGAAATTCCAAGCCTTTGGAGATCAAGCTCCCAGATGAAGTTGCCCCATTGGAGGACTTAACTAAACTTGGAACTTGTAAATCAGGATTGAAGATGCAGTTATCTCAGAAAGACTTGTGGAAAGTCTTACTCTGATGGCTTGGATACCTGCTTCCTGCATGCTAAACCAATAGACTTTTTGAGGAATATGGAAAGGAGAGATGGAAGGAAAAAGAGCTTTAAGAGGAAAACCATGAAAGCAGAGATGTGGAATTAGGACATCAACTTGGGCCAAAACCATGAAAGCAGAGATCTGAAATTAGGACATCACCTTAGGCCACCCCACCCATGTGTACTGAGAGGGTGAGTTTGCCCAAGCTGTTGAGGAGGGTGGATATTCCCACTCAATGTTCTGGGGGACTTTTGCTGCCCCAGGGTACAGAGAGGGTGGAGCACATTCCCCAAGGATTAGGGTGGTTAAGGTCAGCACCCCACAGGTCTGAGAGGAGTGGACCTGTCCCCCAAAGGTTAGGGAAGGCCAAGTGGTCAACTCATTGCTCTGAGAGGGTTGAGCCTGTATGCCAAAGGTTAGGAGGAATGTTATCTTCACATCACTGTGCTAGGGGGGTTAAGAGTAACCCAAAGATGATAAGGTGTGGCAATCACCCCAACACTCTTGGAGGGAGAGGTCTGGAGCTTGATCAACACCCAAATGCTTGATGAGGGTGGAACCAGTAAAATGGCCATTGGGCAAGACTGTGGAAAGGGTGGGTCCCCATATGACCCCAAGGAGAAGAAACCATCAACTTAAGAATGACTCTCAGTGGAGGATGCCCTGCAGGTTTACTGAACTGTAGAGGACCGGTGACTCCCAATTTCTCCTTATTGTAACAAAAATGTTTATCCTATGCCTGTCCATTTGTGTATTGGAAACAGATAAATTGTTTTGTAAGTTTCAGAGGTCTATAGCAGACAGGACTTTGCCCCAAGACAAACTATATTTCTTTAAACTGATTGTGATATGATTTAGTACTTGCATTGTTACTGATTTAAGGTTTTTTCAAATATTGTAATGCCTTTTGGAATTCAGAGGGTGGAGTGTATCAGTTTGATATGGTTATGAATTCCAAAAATAGATATTGGATTATGTATGTAATCTGTTATGTACTTGAACATGATTGAGTTATGATTAGGGTGTTGAGTCCCCATCCCTTGGTGGGTAGGGTCTCACAGCTAAAAGGCATGGCAAAGAACAGAATTGAGTGTTTCTGATGTTGAAGTTTGATGCTGAAGTCTTAAGCTGGAGCCCTGGGGAAAGAGACAGAGCCATTCTCCTGATATTCTTTTTTTTTTTTAAGATTTATTTATTTTATTTATTTCTCTCCCCTTCCCGCCCCCCCCCCCCCCCCCGCCCTGGTCTGTTCTCTGTGTCTATTTGCTGTGTGTTCTTCTTTGTCCGCTTCTGTTGTTGTCAGTGGCATGGGAATCTGTGTTTCTTTTTGTTGTGTCATCTTGTTGTGTCAGCTCTCCGTGTGTGCAGTGCCATTCCTGGGCAGGCTGCACTTTCTTTCTCACTGGGTGGCTCTCCTTATAGGGTGCACTCTTTGTGCATGGGGCTCCCCTATGTGGGGGACATCCCTGCGTGGCATAGCACTCCTTGTGCGCATCAGCACTGCCCATGGGCCAGCTCCACACGGGTCAAGGAGGCCCGGAATTTGAACTGCGGACCTCCCATGTGGTAGACAGACACCCTAACCACTGGACCAAGTCCGCTTTCCTCTCCTGATATTCTATAGCTGACCTTGTGGAGAGAGGCAAAGCCTAGAGAGCCTCAGCAGACCTTGTGGAGGAAACAGAGGAGCTGAGCCCAGAGGAACCCAGAAAACCTGAACACTCACAGATGTCAGCAGCCATCTTGCTCCAACATGCAGAAAGACTTTGCTAAGGGAAATAACTTATGCTTTATGGCCTGGTAACTGTAAGCTCCTACCCCAAATAAATACCCTTTGTAACACCCAGCAGATTTCTGGTATTTTGCATCAGCACCCCTTTGACTGACTAATACAAATGGGTTTCTACTAGCATTAGAAGAAGGACCTTTGCATTTATCATAACCTTCCAGCTCTGAAATCTACTAACTGACTGTCATCTCCACTCCAGTCTCCTTGAATATCTGTATTAAATGCCACACTTAATACATATTTTTTTTCCTATAATTCAAGAAACGGTGTTTTCTTCTGTTTATAACACATTATCATCATTTCCCCATGAAATTAAGTTAATTGTTAATGTGCTAATGGGAGAATTTATAGCTTATAAATCATTAACACTTTCATATATGTTATATGCAAGGGTTTTGCAGTTAAAAATGACTAAAATAAGGCAGGATTTCATAACTACTTTCCTAAAATATCAGGTTGATCAAAGAGATATTTCCTGAGAAAATCTGTTCTATATTTTCTGAGCCTCTTTATATTACATACTCATGCTAATTTCTGATGAAGGTTGTGTATGAGCTAGATTTGGAGGATGGGTGACATTGATCCCTTAATATGATCTAAGTCCTTAAATTGATTAACTCCATCATGAATTATATTTTATTAATTTTAATGAATGGGATATGTTGGAGATTTGGGCCCAAAGGGTATCACGAAAGAAAGAGAGAAAGAGAGAAAGAAAAGAAAAAAAAGAAAGAAAGAAAGAGAAGGAAGGGAGGGAGGGAGGGAGGGAGGGAGGGAGGAGGAAGGAGAAAAGAAAAGAAAGAAAAGAAAAGAAAAGAAAAGAAAAGAAAAGAAAAGAAAAGAAAAGAAAAGAAAAATTAAAAGCGAGCTGAGATCAGGGGGTCTGTGAATAGACTCCTCAGACAACTTTATTATCTCCAGGTGGCATTATATACATTCAAGCTATTGTGAGCACAAGTGATAACATGCAGCTGCACATTAATAAATCTCACAACCTAAAGAACTACAAAATCTTATCTTAGAGTACAAGGTCCTAGTGCTCTTTCAAATTACAAAGTGTGTTTGCTCATATTTCTCCCTGCCTGGGACAGTTTTGTCCTGTTGACCTGAAAACCTTAATTGCTGCATTCCTATGTTAAAAGCATAGCCTAAGAGTTACCTCCTGAGAGCCTCCATTTTGCTCAAATGTGGCCACTCTCTAAGCCAAACTCAGCATGTAGATGCATTGCCTTCCCCCCAGCATGGGACATGACTCCCAGGGATGAGCCTCCCTGGCGCTGAGGGATTACTACAAAGCACCAGCTGATGATGTAACTACAAAAAGACCATGAACAAAGAGGTCAACTCAGACCAGCAGAATATCTCAGCCTACATGTAATATCAGGTGTTAAAAACTGCATTTGACCTTCAATAAAAGGGGGAAATGGAAAGGACAAATGAGTGTATATGGCTATGAGTCTCCAAAAAAGAGGTGGGAGGTCATCAGGGGGTGATGCTTATGCATGCCTCAGCAGGGTACCAGAGCCAAAGTAGATGGAAACCCAGATGCTGGCTCTTCTGAGGCCTGCAGTGACCCACAGGTTGTATGGTCAAGGCAGATGGCTCTAGAGTTCAGGGCCATGTCAGTTGGCCCTACTTCAGATTTTGTGTTCCTGAGTGTGATGGAGTTGGACTCAGATATAACCTTTCTACACATGCCTCTTCTGTTACTTTTACCAGACCTGTGGTTGACATTTGGGTTGGTGTATACTCAGGAGACCTGAATCTCTGAACTGTCCATATAATGGCCAGGCCCTGGGCCTCAGCAGACTTGTGGTTCCTGCCCTCTGGTTTCTTGGACTTACCCTGGCCAGCTGACAGGGAGGTGAGGAGGGTGAACCACCACACCAGGGAGCCAAGAGTGCCTACAGCTGCAAGCAGGAGAATTGCATCCATCATCCTTGTGGAATCTAACCCCCCTCTTGATGTAGAGGGGGACTGGGCATAGCCATCCCAGGTCCACAAGATGGAGGAATAAAGTACGGATTAGAGTGGACTTACTGGTGTTCTGCTGGGGAGATATTGTGATTAGTAAGGGAAGAAATTGTAGTAGTGATGTGGAGAGGGTGGCCACAGTGGTTGCTGATGGTCAGGAGAGGGAATAGGAGATATGATGTGGGGGATTTTTCAGGATTTGGAGTTGTCCCAGTTGGTGCTGCAAGGATGGATGCTGGACGTTGTGTGTACTGTCATGGCCCACTGGCTGGACTGGGGGAGAGTGTGGACTACAATGTGGACCACTGTCCATGTGCTGCAGCGGTTCTCCAGAATGTATTCGCCGGGTGCAGTGGATGGAAGAGTTTGTTGATGTGGGAGAGGTGCATGGTGGGGTGGGGAGTAAATGGGGACCTCATATTTTTTTAATGTAACATTTAAAAGTAAATAAAGAAAAAAAAATAAAGCATAGCCATGGAAACAGCATGTTTCTGCCTGCAAGACTGCCATGCCTTTGTTTCCAATAGGGATAAAAGTCTGTTGGGGAAATATTTAAAAATCAGGGTTTAGGGAGCAATATTTCCAAAAATTTCATGTGAGGAAACCAAAATGATTTATGGTAAGTATATAAAAGGAGCAAAGACTGGGCATAGAGCATGAAGTGAATAAATATCCAGGGGGTTGGGATGGATATTGGAAAAACATAGCCAGTTCATGAACCAAGAATACTTAAATCTGAGAAATTCCATAGTGTTCATCTGTTGTTGGATAGCAAAATCCACGTGTGGTATCGAATAGTGATATCTACATTTTAGAATCAGGGAGAGAACTTAAAACTCAAAAAATTAATTAACATATAAAATTAAATGGTTTTCACATTCAGATATATAATAAATCTGTAAAAATAGGTTATATTTAGCAACAGTAACTGTTGTCCTATACCTCATGACACTGGGAGACTGGGAGATGAGAGTCTATGCCCTGCTTTTCTGAAGCATACTACATGCTTCTGTTGGATGTTGCTGGGGTACTTACAGATGGAAGTTTGGGTATTCATGATGGGTGGCTTTGGAAATTGTGGGCAAGCTTGAATCTTATGGCTTCTTTCCCATTCCTTAGCATTTCCTACTTTTTGCTTGACCTGTTTGAGAGTAAAAAATCAGAAGAATACATCTCATGGCCTAACTATTAACAATGTATCCCTTGATGAGTGAAGAATTGCTATTTTTACTGAAATTATATCCCTATTGCTAGACCATGGGCAGATTTCTCCTATTACTCTGAATATTCTAAGTGCACTCAGCAGATATTCAAAGATCTGAGAAACATGTAAGTGTGCCCAGGACCCTGAGATAATTATGGGGTGTCAAGGACTAAGGAACAATATCCTTTCTAAGATTTATGCTAATTTGTTCCAGCCTCCATTAAGGCTTTATATTCAGATAAGAGATGGGTCCCCTGCCCTTAGTGGGGAAATAATTCCCCCATTAACTTTGTATGTGGTAGTAATATGCTTAAGGTTGTGGTGACAACATGTGATAGAGGTGAGTAAAAGCACAGCTTAAGAGTCCAAAGGGGAACTAGATGTTTCATGTGAGTTCAATCAATCCAGTGTTAAAGGCCAAGAGTAAGTGTTGTGTAGTATCCAGGGGAGCACAAGAGAGGATTATATCAGAGTTGCAATGAAAATACCTTATTTTCTTCAATAGTAAACATCTTAAAGTGCATATAGAAAGTATATTTTTGCATTTTGAAAAGATATTTGAAATTTTCATCACAACCTTACTCCTAATCAATAATTTCCCTCTTTGTAAATCACCTTTATGCAAATTTGATAAGTGAAAGCACATGAATATGGAGTTTTTTTTCATTAGACTTTGGCTGTTCATAGAGGAAAAAGTTTACTATTTACAGTAACATTGTTGTTGGTCCTGTGAAATTTTGTGAAGAACCAGAGAGACCAGAATACTAAAAGAGGTTAACTCTATCTTTTAACTGAGAATCAAAGAAAAGATAGAAAATTAGCAATGATAACTAGGATTGGGAGGTCCATGGTAAACCTGAATATGACATCCTAGAACCAGGAGGAGTCATGTTAGGATTGTAACTCAGTATAGCGTTTCAAGGGGTCCCTGATTATACTATTGGCCTGCCTTACCTTATATCTAATAATGAATACCTAAGTTTTACAAAGATGAAAGAGGAAGAACATAATGATGCTAAGTTTTGTATGAAGCCCATGAAATTCCACAAAATGCTATACATTGCTTCAAGATTTTCTATTTTAATGAATAATAGACCTATCCCTTATGCTTAATCAGTGTTTGTTGTAAAGGAAGTGCTTTAAACATTATCTCATTTATCTCCCCCAAACTCATAACTATTTGTTAAATCGTTTCCTAGATAGGTAAATGGAGGTCATTGGGAGGGGTTGGAATAAATGAACACTGGTCATGGTTTAAAAAGTGTCAGATCACAGAGGTTGCTTTCATTTTGATGAGTCTGTAGATTCATATTTCACATTTTAACACTGGATTGGAGGAAGATTGGAAAAGAGTGGTTTTGTTATGATTTCCAAAGTACAAATTTTTTAATCACCATCTGGAAATCATAAATACCAGTTATATCACATCGCAACCCATGTAATATTGCCTTACATAAAGTTACATATGATACATAATGTTATATATGTTGCATAATGAAACTTTATATTATTAGTTTGTTAAAGTCTCTGCAAGTATATCTGATATATAGATACCAGGTCAGCATGCATAATGATCTAAAAGGAATCACAAACATTATTTGAGCTTTCTAGCCACACATATCCTGTATTCTAAGTTCTGTCCTTCAAATCATCTTACTGTGACTTTGGTGGAAATAGTCCTGCCTAAATTTGAAAGTCTGTAATGTTTTAGGAAGTAGTGACCTTCAAAGATGTAGCTATGGATTTCACCCAGATGAGTGGAGCATGATGGACACATTCTAGAGATAGATGTTCGAAGAGGTGGTGCTAGAGATGATCAATAATCTAGTTTCCATTGGTAAGCCTCACAAAGTATTATTTATTTATTAACTATTTATATTTATTCCTATGCATATGACTGTCTTTCTGTCTAATCTACATCATGTATCCTTTATCTATTCAATAAGTATCTGGAAGAGCATCCTCATATGCTACTCTAATTTCTAACCTTATTCTTTCATAACGCTTAAAACGATCTGGAAGAAATTTGATTCTTTGCTTTTTATTTATCATGTTTATTCAAACCAGTGGAATCTTAACTTCCTGATAAAATGTCATATTTTATTGCTATCAGTCTAAAATACTGAGAAATATGCTGAGAACTAAATGCATGTTATTTATATAGATATATAAGTTGATTAAATATTATCTAAATAATTACTATGCTTTAGGGACAATATTTATATTTCAACACACAGTAGAAAAATAACAGGCATACATATTTCCATATGTAACTGTGGCATTTCGATATTATTTATGAATTCCAAAAATAGATATTGGATTATGTTTGTAAATTGGTCTGTTCTTCTCAGTGCATTAGAGTGTATTGGATTCAGAGGTTTCACTCTTACTTGATTAAATTATGATTAAGTCTTTGATTGGGTCACATCAGTAGGATGTTGAGTCTTCACCCACCAAGGGAAAATGACAAGGCAGATGAGTTAGTTGGAGTTTTAATGTTGGAGTCCGAGGAAGTAAGTACACAGAGAAGCAGATATGTGAGGAAAGAGAGAAGGCTCCTTACACATGGCAGAGGCCCCAGAAGAGAAATGAGACATTCACCTTAGAATTTACAGCTGGGTTGTGGAGAGAGCAGAGCAGCTGAACCTGGAGAGAAATGAGCCCTGGAAGAGAGACAAGACTTATCCCAGCATGCATCTGATATTGAAAGAAGCTGGGATCATGGAGCCTTCAGAGGAAAAGGACCCTTGCAGACATCTGAAGCCATCTTGCTCCAACATGGAAAAACAGACTTTGGTGAGAGAAGTTACACTTTATGGCATGGTAGCTGTAAGTTTCTATGCCAAATAAAGACCCTTTTATAAAAGCCAACAGAGTTGTGGTAATTTGCATCAGCACCCCTCTGGCTGACTAATACAATAACAGATATTTATTTTTGGTGAACCTTATGTTTCTTGAGTTCTGTTTAAAAATAGACAACCACTATGGAAATCATTTTCCTTTCTTGGAAAGAGTGAAGATACTGCAGTATTTGAACTTGTTCATGGTCCTCAATGAGTACAGATCCTTACTGTCTTATGGCAAATGACCAAGCGTCTATTGCTGTTGAATTATTGTCAATATCCTGTATTTAGTGAGTGCTTCCCTGTGCTGATCTTCAGTATTTACTTTATTCTTTTTCATAGACTGTCCTCAACTTGAAGGCAATGCACTGTTATAAGCACATAATATAAAATCTATTGTATCTCTTTCTCATAAACAGGGTATCAACTATGTAAATCAGGTGTGATTTCCCAGCTAGAGCAAGGAGAGGAACTGTGGAATGAAATGTTAGGATTTCTCCAATACCAAAGACAAGGTGAGCTCCAGAAACCTGTGCTTTTGTACAAGAAGGGTATGGGGAAAATTTAGTAAATCCTTGGAGATATCAATGAAAATTTTCCATAAGCATGTGCTATTCTCTTAAATTTTGGCAAAGGAAAAAGGACAAGGAATCCTCAAATGATGTCATTATTCCTCACATGTATTAATCTCTATTATAATATCCATCTGTCATTGTCTTTGGTCTTAGGCAAAGGAATATTAATATATGTATTGCAGTTAAATTTTCACATAATGCCTTGCCATTATTCTCTTCTTTGAAGAGTATCTACATTTTAACTCCACAATATTCAACCTTAATTGTAAGTATACCTTAATTTTGCATTCTTTCCCTATCTAATTGATAATATTTGAAACATCACATCAGCATTGGGGTTTTTCAAATTTTTCATTTTGTTACTGCTACTTTCACAATATGGTTTATATTTCATAATCATTTCAGGCAAGGAGTGTTACCTTGGAAAACAAGAAATCATGCCCATGCAATATATCTGCATATTGACACATTCATCACCTTGTCAATGGTAAGTTTCATGGTATGAACCCTGGTCATCCAAATGGAGACATGGGAAAGGAATAAGTAAGAAATTCAGAGCAATCACCTTACTGTAATTAAAGGAGTGACTGAGCATTCTTCCAGCTAAAAGTTTTGGAAAGTTTAAATTGAGAGTAATATTAATTTGATTCAAAACCATAACATGAAGTCTTATGAAAGAACAATTGCATAAACATGGACATATACCTAGTCTGTGTAATACAATAAAGTTTTCAAAACTAATTAAATAGCTTTGAAATTGAGATGCTACAAAAAAGAAAACATGTTTATGCAAGAGAATAACACCATGTTTATGTAAACAATATGTCAAATTTTTTTTTACTCGAGACCCACTGAATGATTGGCCTAGAATTTATACATAGATAAATGACTTCATGAAAAGTTGTGAGTGATTCTTTAAAAGTGTCTCTTCTTCCAAACAGCAGAGTTCTCACTCTCTTGAGGATCCCTTTGAATGTAATGACTTGGGAGCAGATTTCATTCAGTCACACAATAACCCTGTGTGTGCCTCTGCCATGTCTAATAGAGCCTTCTCTTTCCTTGCATGTCTGCTTCTCCATGTGTTAACTTCCTGGGGCTCCAGTAACAAAACTCCTTACTCTGTCCCATGCACTATCTTTTCTCTGTTAGTCCCCACCCACCAAGGTGGTGGGAACTCAAAGTCCTACTGACATGGCCCAATCAAAACCTTAATCATAATTTAATCATGTAAGAGTGAAAACTCTGAATCCAATCCAATCTAATGTGCCCAAAGGAAACAGATCAGTTCACAAATATAATTCAATATCTATTTATTTTTGGAATTCATAAACAATATCAAACTGCTATACTCCACCCTCTGAATTCCAAAAAGATATTACAATATTAAAAAAAACTTAAATCAGTAACAATGCTAAATACAAAATTATATCACAATCAATTTAAAGAAATACAGTTTGTCTTGGGGCAAAGTCCAGTTGGCTGTAAACATCTGAAACTTTAAAACCATTTATCTGCTTTCATTTTTTTAAGATTTATTTTTATTTATTTTTCTCCCCTTCCCCCCCAGTTGTCTGTTTGCTGTGTCCATTTGCTGCATGTTCTTCTTTGTCCACTTCTGTTGTTGTCAGTGGCACGGGAATCTGTGTCTCTTTTTGTTGCGTCATCTTGCTGTGTCAGCTCTCCATGTGTGTGGCACCATTCTTAGGCAGGCTGCACTTTCTTTCATTCTGGGCAGCTCTCCTTATGGGGCACACTCCTGGTGCGTGGGGCCCCCCTATGCGGGGGACACCCTTGTGTGGCACAGCACTCCTTGCATGCATCAGCACTGCGCATGGGCCAGCTCCACACGGGTCAAGGAGGCCCGGGATTTGAACCACGGACCTCCCATGTGGTAGACAGACGCCCTATCCATTGGGCCAAGTCTGCTTCCCTCATTTATCTGCTTTCAATATGCAAGTGGAGAAACAAAGGATAAACACTTGCATTACAATGAGGAGAAATTGGGAGGGAAACAGGAGTCATGGGTCCCCTACAGTTCCATATACCTGCAGGGAATACTTCATTAGATGTCAAAGTCTGAGAGTCATTCTTAAAATGATGGTTTCTACTCCTTGGGGCCACATGGGGATCCACCCCTTCCACAGGCTTGCCCAAGACCATTTTCTTGGTTCTACCCACATAAAGAACCTGGGTGGTGACAAAGCTCCTGGGTGGTGACAAAGCTCACCCTCCAAGAGTGCTGGGGTGATTGTCACACTTCACCCAATCTTTGGCTTAGAGTATTAACCCCCATAGCAGAGTGAAGTGAAGGCAATATCCTCCCTAAGCTTTAGCATACAGGCCCAGCCCTCTCAGAGCAATGAGATGTTGACCTGGTCTTCTCTAAACCATGGGAGGCAGGCCCACCCCTCTCAGACATATGAAGCATTGACCTCAATCTCTCTAATCCCCAGGGAATGTGCTCCACCCTTTCTATACCCTGGGGCAGCAAAACTCTCCCTGACCATCAGGTGGGAGCATTCATCCTCTTCAACTGCCAGGGCAAACTCATATTCTCTCTACACATGGGTGGGGTTCCTCTCTTGGCCAAAGAAATGTCTTAATTCTAGATCTCAGTTTCTATGGTTTTCTTCTTGAAGTCATTTCCCCTTCAATCCTTTCCTTACATGTTCCTTTTAGTCCAAGCTGACAGTGGTTTTGTTCACATAGTACTCTCAAAAACCTTCTTGGTTTAGCAGTCAAGAAACAGGGGTCCAAGCCATTAGATAGTAAGACTTTCCACATGTCTTTCCAAGATAACTGCATCTTCAATCCTGATTTACATATTCCAAGTTTAGTCAAGTCCTCAAATGAGACACTGTCATCTGAGAACTTGATTTCCAGAGGCTTGGAATTTCCAGAATCAGTTTCTAGTTTCTTTGTGCCCAACAATTCAGTCTTCAGCTTATCTCACTCAGCTAACATTCCGCTAAAAAATGCAAGGAGAAGCTAAGCCACATTCTCCAAGTTTACTTTGTAAAGTTCTTCAGCTAAATGCCCAGGCTCACCATTTTCAAATTCTGCCTTCCATAAAACATCAGGAGTCAATCTTGGTAAGTTTTCTGTCACATTATAACCTGGACCACCTTTCCTCCATTTTCCAACAATAGCTTCATCTTTTATTTCTAAGGCATCATAAAAAGTCTCTTCAAAGCACTTTAGGCCTTCTCTATCAAAAACATCTCACAATTCCTCCAAAAACTACCTCTTAAACATTCATAAAACTCTTCCAGCATTTTGGTAATTGCAAGAGTATGACTGCATTCTCTGGTACCAAATTCTGTATTAGTCAGCCAATGGGATGCTGATGCAAAGTACCAGAAATCTTTTGGCTTTTATAAAGGGTATTTATTTGGGGTAGAAGCTTGCAGTTATCAGGCCATGATGCATAAGTTACTTCCCTTACGAAAGTTTGTTGCCACATTTTGGAGCAAGATGGCTGCCAATGTCTGCAAGGGTTCAGGTTTCCTCTTCCTCTTAAGGTTCCATGGTCTCAATTTCTTCCAATATCAGCTGTAGGCTGGGATGTCTTATCTCTCTCTCAGGGCTCATTTCTCTCCAGGCTCAGCAGCTCAGTTCTCTCCACAATGTCTGCTGTAGAGTACAAGGCGAATGGCTTTCCTCTCTTTTTGGGACATCTGCCATGTCTAATGGAGCCTTGTCTCTTTCCTCACATATCTGCTTCTCTCTGCATTTACTTCCTGGGAATCCAATAACAAAAATCCCTACTCTGTCCTCTGACATGTGTTTTCTTTGTGAGTCTCCACCCACCAAGGTAGTGGGATCTCAAAGTCCTACTGATGTGGCCCAGTCAAAATCTTAGTCATAATTTAACCAAGTAAGAGTGAAACTTCTGGAAAGTGTGGGCTATGGTGTGGAACACGGGACATGGGGTGCAGCGATGCCTGGAGATGTACTCACCAGATGCAATGGATGTGACATGATGATGGGGGAGAGTGTTACTGTGGGGGGAGTGGTGGGGTGGGGACGGTGGGGGCGAATGGGGACCTCATATTTTTTTAATGTAATATCTTTTTAAAAAATGAATAAATTGAGTAGAATTTGAAAAAAAAAAAAAAGAGTGAAACTTCTGAACCAATCCAATCTCATATGCCCAGAGGAAACAGATCAGTTCATAAACATAATCCAATATCTATTTTGGAATTTATAAACTTATCAAGCTGCTACGCCATCTATGTGGGAAAGTTCTTACCTTAGAAAACATGTGAATACTCACACTTGAAGAGAAACCATATAAATGTCATCCATGTGAGAAGATTGCCATCAATATTATACCTTTAGACTACATGAAAGAACTCACTAAAAGTGTAATGAGTACAGAAGTCTTCAATCACAGCTCTGTTGTTTAAACAAATGATAACAACTACACAGGAGTGTAATTCTATGTCAAAATAATCTATGGAGAATGCCTTTATTAGTATTTTAACCTCAACAGTGTGAGTGAATTATGCTTGGAAGAATCCAATGTGTATTGTTACCTGGATATATAAAGAAATCCTGCACCTTAAAAATAAAGACAAATAACCCATTTTAAAAATGGGCAAGACTTGAATAAATGCTTCTCAAAAGAATAAATACAAATGGCTAAAAAGCAAATGAAAAGATGTTCAACATCACTAGCTATTAGGAAAGTGCAAATCAAAACTACAATTAAATCCATTTGACTGGCAGTTATTTTTAAAAAACCCAGAGGACTACAAGGGTTTGAGAGGTGTGGAAGAAAGGAAACACTTACCTACTGCTGGTGAGAATGTTGAATGGTGCAGTCATTGTGGAGGACAGTTTGGCAGTTCCTCAGGAACCTAAATATAGAACTGCCACATTATTGAGCAATCCCACTGCTGAGTATATACCCAGAAGAAATGAAAGCAGGGACTTGAACAGATATATGCACACCAATGTACAGAGCAGCATTATTCACTATTGCTAAAAGTTGGAAGGAAACCAAATGTCTAGCAACAAATAAATGGGTAAACAAAAGTCAGTATACGCATGCAATGGAAATTACAAAGCTGTAAGTACAAATATAGTATTAACACATGGGATAACATGGAAGTTCTCAAAGACCTTATTGTTGAGGGAAGTAAGCCAGGCACTGAAAGACAAATATTACCTGACCTCACTGATATTAGTTAAGCAAACTGAGCAGACTCACAGAGCTAGGATCTGCAACACAGGTTTACAGAAGACAAAAAGGGTGTAGATGGTGGTGAGCTGATGTCCATATGGACAAAATCTGTGAAAAGGGGGAAGGGTGTCACTGTGCAGTGGATGGGCATGATGGTTGTGCAGTGGTGTGATTGCATTTGGTGGTGCTGGTCTTTGAGGGAGAGTAGGATTCAGGTTGGGTTGATTTATCCATGAAACTAGGGGAGTGTCCGAGGAAAGAGGTGAACTCTGGGGATTTGCAAGTCTGTGATTAAAACTACAGTGTTGGGAGTATTCTTTTGGCAAATATGGCAGGGGTGGGTTACTGGTGTAGGGAGTTGGATGTGAAGGGAAATATGGGACCTGGTAAAGCTTCTATGGGATATATAAGTGTTCATCTTGTCATACTATGTTATATCAGTTGGTGGCGACCCACACACTAAACAAAATTATCAAACTCCCATCCTGAGGAGTCCTGCTATGTTGTCAATTTGAGGGGGAGGGAAAATAGAATAGATGTAGGGCATATTTACAGCATTAAAATTGTTCAGCATGATCTAGCAATCACAGATATAGACCACTTCAAATTTCATCAAAACCTATAAAAGTGTAAGATCCAAAATGTAAACCATAAAGTAACCATTGACCATGGTTAGTAGCAATGCTTCAATACTTCTACATGAATTATAACAAACGTACCATAGGGGAGAGGGCAAAGGGGGGAGGGTGTTGGGTGTACGGGAATCCCATTATTCTTTAGGTGAATTTTCTGTATCCTAAAACTTCTCTGAAGATAAAATATACATGCATTTTAAATCAGAAGAGATATGTTCACAATTAACATGACCTACCTTCAGAAGACCTACTCAAAATATCTGTAGCCAGATTAAGCAATTGTCTTCCAATTAAAATTCATGTAAAAATAAAAGAAGTCATGGTGAAAATTTCCATTGTTATTCACCAGATCCAAATTAAATTTTTTTTTAAAGATTTATTTATTTCCCCTTTCCCCCCAGCCCGGTTGTCTGTTCTCTGTGTCTATTTGCTGCATCTTCTTTGTCCACTTCTTTTGTTGTCAGTGGCACAGGAATCTGTGTCTCTTTTTGTTGTGTCATCTTGTATCAACTCTCCGTGTGGATGGTGCCATTCTCAGGCAGGCTGCACTTTCTTTCGCACTGGGCAGCTCTCCTTATGGGGTGCACTCCTTGCGCGTGGGGCTCCCTTACACGGGGGACACCCCTGCGTGGCACGGCACTCCTTGCACGCATCAGCACTGTGCGTGGGCCAGCTTCACATGGGTCAAGGAGGCCCAGGGTTTGAACCGCGGACCTCCCATGTCGTAGACGGATGCCCTAACCACTAGGCCAAGTCCGCTTCCCAAATTAAATTTTTAAAAATCAGTGAAAGACATCTTTACTGAAAATGCTTTCACTTCACTTGAAGTGTTAGATCTTCTTTATCTAGGAAAAAAAATTTGTATGATGAGTGCTTTTTTTATGCAGCTGATAATTCCATGAGTCATATAAACCAAACTATGCATCCTGTTTAACATGGATGCCAATCCAGATAACTCTAATCAAGATATGTCTCTTTATCCAAAATGTTTTCCCTTCAATTGGATAAATCACAGAGATGACTTCAGGAAAAACAGATTGTGTCCTTTATTTCTGCCATCCCCCTAAATGTCTCTATAGCAATTCTAATGTCTTTCTCCATATACCTCACACTCCTGTGGATTCTGGTGATTCTGGACTGTATTGTAGAGAATATGTAACAAGTTATTAATTAATGGTCTTTATTTCTAAGAGTCCTTGTGATTTGCTAAAATTTGGTCCGCTATGGGTATCAGAATGACTCTAAATAAATATAAATGTTTGTGCTGAAAGTTTATATTCAAAGAAAAATTGTTTCATTGTTCTGGAGTATATGTATTTTACTACCACTAAAGCAGAGTGTCTTAATCAGGGGTCCATGAACCCCCAAAGATCTGTGGAAAGTTTTAAGGGGGTTTGTGAGCTTGAACTAATTTTGAATAATTCTAAAATTTAATTTAAAGACATGCCAATGTTGACTGTCATAAAACTATCAGGTGCTACATTCTGGGAAGTGGTTCGTGGTTTTCACTTGACTGGTAAAGGGGTCTATGGATTAATGAAGATTAAGAAACCCTTCACTAAAGGAATGGCCATCCAGAACAGGTCACATCAAAACAGTTTTAGATTAAAGAATGTAAAACAAAGTGAAATGGCCCCATAAGAAATTTTGATATGACTATAAATGATGTGACAAAATATAACATATTATTAAGTTGGAGAAATGAAGAGGGTTTGATAGGGTAGAGGTCACACAGTACTCTCCATGACAAGTTAAAGATCCTTATTGTCAGTAGTAAAATAGGAAGCCAATTTTATACCAATTTTTTCTTTTTCGAAGGGGGAAATTAAATTATAATTAAAGGACAATCCAAGATGTTCTTTATAATTTTACTGTCTTCTCATTCAGAATTGAAAGTTACATTTGAGTGGAATTCAAGTTTTTTTTAGTAATTCCCTAAATTTGGTTTAGTTTTGCATGAATGTATTTACAGATATTTACTAGAAACAGTAAGTGTGAGAAAAATAAGACTGGGGGGATATCAATTATTATTTTTGTAAGGATTGCAACTCCAGCCCCTACAAAACACATGGTTTTTGCTGTCTTTCTCCAACATTTCAAGCATTGAAAACAAATAAAAATACACAATGGACAATAATTTTATTTTATAATATTTTGATATTTGAGTATCATTGGAGAAAAGGCTAATCAAATACTTTGCTCATTTTTAATTGAATTGTTTGTTGGTGAGTTGTAAGAATTATTTGCAAAATCTGGATATTAAACATATTTCAGTTTTCTAAAGCTACTGGGAGCAATATACTATAAATGGTGTAGCTTTTATATAATGAGAATTTATTAGGTTAAAAGCATACAGTTCTGAGGCTGTTAAAATGTCCTTATCCAGGCATCATTAGAGATGCTGTCCTACTGAAGGTCAACTGGTAATCCTGGAATCTTGCCATGTGATAAGACACAATGGAAATTCTGGCAGTCTGGGTCTCTGGATTGGTGCAGGCTTAACTTCTCCCCAAGCTCAGCTATGAATGAGCTGACATGTGCCTCATCTCTCCCCTCTCTTCTGGGCCACCTCTTTGAACCTTTGTGCTGTGTTGATTCCAGTCTCTGACACCAGGGACCTCTCTCTCAGCCTCTTGGGGATTTTCTTGTCTCTGCCACCTTTTTCTGCATGCCTCTGTGCTTTCAGTCCTCTGTTTATAAAGAACTCCAGCAAAAGGATCAAGACCCACCCTGGGTTATGCCTCATTGAAGTAATCCTAACCAAGGCCCCCCAACTGAATCCAATTCATTCAAAGGGTTTCACACTCATGCAAATGGATTAGGTCCAAGAACATGATCTTCCCTGGGATTCACAAAAATCTTCAGGCTATCACCTTCCACCTTCTAGATTCCAAAAAGATATGTTCTTTGATATGTGAAATATATTCAATCCATCACAATATTTCAAAAACCTTATGTCATTTCAGTAACAATGTTAAGTACAAAACTTCCTAAAAATCAGTTATGGGCTTGCATCTGACTTAGCACAAAATTCCCATCTGGCTGTAGACCTGTTAAACTTAGGAAAAAGTTATCAGCTTCTAATATATAGAGAGAGTCACAAGATAAAATTTTCCACTACCATAGGTTTAAATTAGAAGGAAACAGGGGTCATGTATCCCAAACAATTCTGAAAACCTTCAGAGCATACTTGATTAGATTTCAAAGCCTGAGAGTCATCTACAGAATGATGCTTTCTTCTCCTTGGTTCCTCACAAGCCCAACCCCATCTGAGCATTGGGGTAGTAATTTAATACTTCCCCGCCTCCAGCTGAATGTGCTCTACCCTCTCAAAAGCCTGTGGGGGCAGCACTCTCCCTGAACTACAGGGCAGAAGACCCAACCTCTTCAATTTCTGGGGCAAATTCACCCTTTCTGCACACATGGATGGGGACCCTCTCTTGGATTGAGAAGATGTATTAAGTCCAGACCTCTGCTTCCATGGTTTTGCCCTTGCAGTCATTTTTCCCTCAGTCTCTCCCTTTTCTGTCTGTTTTAGTTCTGGCTGTCAGTGGTTTCATTCACACAGATCTTGCAAAAAAACGTGTTGGTTTATCATGCTGGAAACAGAGTTACTTTCCACAAAAGCTTCCTGGTTAACTGTATTTACAATCCTCACTTACACTGAAAGGACTGGCTAGTTCCATATTCAGTTAAATCCTCATGTGTTGCTCTATTCTCTATCATTTTCTGGAAGATCATATTTTCCAAATCATCAATTTCCAGTTTCTTTGTGCCCTGGATTTTAGTTCTCTTCTTATCCCTTCCCTCTTATATTTTGTTATAAGCTGCACATTCTATATTTAGTTTGGAAATCTCCCCAGTTAAATATTCACAGGGAACACTTTCAAGTTATGCCTTCTGTCTAATATCAGGATTGAATTTTGTCAAGTACTCTGCCACTTTAAAGCAAGGATCACCTCCCTTCCAGATTGCAATGACACAGTCAACATTTCTGTCTAAGTCCTCATCAAAAGTAACATTAGTGTCCATACTTCTGCTAACAGTCTCTTGAAAGCAATCGAGGTCTTTTTTTATCAAGCTTCTCACAGTTCTTGCAAAATCTACCCCTTGGCTGTTTATAAAACTGTTCTAACACTTTTTGGTATTTGTATAGCAATGGCACCCCACTTCTGGTGACAATTTCTGTTTTAGTTTGCTAAACACTCCTGGGAATAATATTCCAGAAATGGGTTGGCATTTAAAATGGAAATTTATTAGCATGAAAGCTCACAGTTCTTAAAGTGTGAAAATACCCATATCAGGCATCATCAGAGATGCTTTCTCACCAATGCTGAACTGTTGCTGATCCTGAACTCCTTCCAAGTTGCAAGACACATGAAGGTATTTGCTTCTCTTCTGATTCTCATTGCTTCAGCTTTGGGCTGCTCTACCTGTGGTTTCCTCTCTCCCATGTTGCTCTCTGAGGTCCTGGGCCCTTTCTCTCCATCTCTGAAGTTTTTTCCTTGTGTGTTTGCTGCTTTTAGTCCTCTTTTTGGAAAGGACTCCAGTAGAAATTTCAGGACACACCCTGGGTCATGCAGTCCAATCAAGGGTCTCAAATTAGTAATCCATGCAAGAGTTCTGACACAAAATAGGTTTACATGTACAGAAATGGATTAACTCTAAGAACATGATCTTTTCTAGGATTCACAAAAAGTTTCAAACTGTCACAGTGCTGGAATTTGTCAAATGTTTTTTCTGAATCTATTGAGATAATCATGTAGTTTTTTCCTTCATTCTATTTATTTAGTGTATTACCTTGATTTTTGTATGTTTAACAACACTCTTGGTTCAAAACCACTTTGTTATAAATATTTTTAATATGCTTTTGGATTCAGTTTTCTAGTATTTTAAAAAAGGATTTTTTGCCTCTATATTTGTAAGGAAAATTGGTCTGTATTTTCTTTTCTTGTGATGACTTTGCCAGGCTTTGGTACAGAATAATGCTGGTTCTATAGAATGAATTAGAAAATGTTCCCTTCTCTTGAATTCTTTGAAAGAGTTTGAAAATTATTTGTATCAACTTTTCTTTAATATTTGGTCGAATTCACCAGTGAAGCTATCTGGTCCTATACTTTTCTCTGGTGAAAGGTTTTCTTGTTTATTGATTTAAGCTCTGTACTTGTTAAAGGTTTGTTGATGTTTCTATTTCCACGAGTTAATTTAGGTAATTGATGTACTTCTATGAATGTTTCCATTTATTCTTCATAATTTAGTTTGTTGACATTATTCATATTATTCTCTTACAATCTTTGTGATTTTTATGAAGTCAATAGAAATAGTACCATTTTGTTTCTATTTTAGCTATTTGCATCTGCATTAGTCAGCCAAATGGGTGCTCATGCAATGTACCAGAAATCTGTTGCCTTTCATAAAGGTTACTTATTTGGGATAGAAGCTTACAGTTATAAGGCCTTAAAGAGTCCAACTCAAGGTTGATTTCTCACCCAAAGTCATTTACCACATGTTGAAGCAAGATAGCAGGCAATGTCTGCAAATATTTATCATTCCTCTTTCCCCTAAAGTCTCCCATGGCCTAGCTTCTTCCAATCTCAGCTGTAGGCTGGAGGTCTTCTTTCTTTCTGGGATTTCTTAGCTGCTCAGGGCTTTGGTCCCTTCATCTGCAAACTATCAGGTGAATTGCTCAGCTTTCCCTGGGGCTCCACCATCAAAATTCATCAAAATTAAGTTCTAACTTCTGCCATGTCTTTTTCTATGTCTTGTTCTATGTATCTTCTTGAGTAAGTGTCCATTTATATAGCCCACTAAGGGGGTAGGGAATTAACCATGAGTTACAGCCTACTGAAGTGGTCAAATCAAAGACCTAATCTTAATATAATTTAATCAAAGACATCTCATTTGAATCTAATACAATCAAACTGTATCAAACCCAGGTAAGAGATTAGTTTAGAAACATAGTCTCTTTTTGAGATTCATAAATAATCTCAAACTGCCACAGCATCTTTTCTCTTAGTCACACTAGTTAAATATTTGTCAATACATTGATTTTTCTCAAAGTATAATACTCATTTGTTTTTCCTCTCAGTTGTTCTTCTATTGCATCTTTCTTTTTTTAATACTTTTTAAATTTAAATTAAAAAAATACTTTAGATTACATAAATGTTATGTAAAAAAAATAGGGGATTCCCATAAGCCCCACTCCCTAACCTTCCCACACTTTCCCACATTAACAATATCCTTCATTAGTTTGGTACATTTTTTAAAATTGATGAACACATATTGGAGCATTGCCACTGAGCATGGATTATAGTTTACATTATAGTTTACACTCTGTCCAACACAATTTTATAAGTTATGACAAAATATATAATCATCTGTATTCATTATTGCAACATCATTCAGGACAATTCCAATGTCCCTAAAATGTCCTCACATTGCACCTGTTTTTACCTCTCCCTCCCCTAGAACCACTGGTGGTCACTGTCTCCACATCAATGTTAAAATTCTTCCATTGCTAGAATGACAGTAAGTCTATAGCAGAATAACAATAAGTCTACTCTAGTCCATCGTTCATTCTTCCCCTCTTTGGTAAAGGTCTTTTGCCAGATGTATTGCTATTTGGTGCTTGATAATAATCCCCTTGATGCCAGGGAGACTCATCCCCAGGAATCATGTCTCATGTCAGGGGGAAGGCAATGCATTTATATGCTGAGAGGCCACATTTGAGCAAAAACGAGGCTTTCGGGAAGTAACTCTTATGCAACACATAATATTAGACTAAGTTTCAATTTCAAAAGAAAAGGTTCAGATGTATAGTCATCAATATCAAGGGCCCATCATGATGTTCCATAGTCCTTTAGGCATTGCCCATTTACTAGTGGGCTTGTTGCTGTCCCATTAGAAAATGTGGCAGACCTCTGCAGGATGGGAATTTGATATTCTTTTGGTGTGGTGTGTATCTCCACCCACAATGACAATGCCCCATGAACACTTGAATATATTCATATGCCTTAGTGGTATGCCCCAGCTGAACCTCCTCCCATGCATCCCCTATCACAGATACTCCACACCAATAATCTTCCCCTGCCACAGTTGTGACCTTTCTGTCATCTAAAACTTTTTCAAAAATGAAACTAACAAACTAACCAACTAAAATTAAAGATGAAATAATACTGATAATTTTAAAATAACAAATACATTACAAAAAATTGAAAAATAATTGAAATAATTTAAATATATATATATTTGACATTGTGCCTTCATCACTGTAAGATCTGTAATCTTGAATGTACATTGACAGTTTCTTCCATATATTCCCCTAGTGTCTTATTTTTTTCATTTTATCTTCAAAGAAGCTTTAGGTTACAGAAAGTCATGTACAGACTATAGGGGATTCCTGTATACCCAACATCCTCCCCCATTTCCCCTCTCCTCTATTAGTAACATTTTATATGTGAACGATACATTTGTTACAATTGATGTACAAATATTGAAGAATTGCTATTAAGCATGGCCAATGATTTACATTATGATTTACATTTTCAACAGTACATGTGTATAACATTTATGAAATATAAAAAGGCCTGAATCTATTATCGCAAAGTGCAATATGCAGAACAATTCTAATGCCCTAAAAATGCCCTAGTTCTATCTATACTATTCTTCCCTCCCCTTCACCTCGGGACCTATGGTGACAACTAAGTTTCACTTTTCAAAGAAAAAGATTCATAGTTACTTGCAATAACTATGCAAGTTATTGGTTTGTTTTATTTTATTAGGCACTGCCTATGTTCTTGAGACACTTGTGCCCCTCTATTTGACAATGTAGCAGGACTACCCAGAATGGGCATTTATTTTCTTGGGTCTTGTGTGGGTCTCCACCCACTGATATAGCATACTTTGACAAAATGAACACTTACATATTATATGGAAGCTTGCCCTGTTCTCTAGGCACCCCCCACATCAAGACCCTATACCAATTACCCTCCCCTGCCATATTTGCCAAAAGAACATTCCCAATGTCATAGTTTTAACCTCAGAACTGCAAATCCCCAGAGTTCACTTACTCTTTTCCTGACCCTCTCCCATGGATAGTCTAATCCCAGTCATCCTATCCTCTTCACAGACCAACACCATTGAACTCAATAACACCACTGCATTACTGTCATGATCATCCATTGCACGACTACACAATTCCACCTTATCATAGATTTTGCCTATGTAGGCATTTGCTCACAACCCACTACTTCCCTTCTGCCTTCTGGAAACCTATCTTCCAGACTAACTCTGTGTGTCTGATCAATTTGCTTAACTCATATCAAGGAGCTCATGTAATATTTGTGTTGTATCTGGTTTGCTTCACTCAAAATAAGGTCCTCAAGATTCATCCATTTATTGCCATGTGTTAATAGTGCATTCCTTCTTACAGATGAGTAGTATTCCATTGTATGCATAGACCAGTTTGCCTATCCATTCATCTGTTGATGAAAATTTAGGTGTTTCCAGCTATTGGCAATAGAGAATAATGCTGCCATGAACAATGCTGTGCACATATCTGTTCATGTTCTTGCTTTCAGTTCTTCTGGTTATATGCCTAGTGGTGGGATTGCTGGATCATATGGCAGTACTATAGTTAACTTCCTGAGGAACTGCCAGAATATTCTCCACAAAGGGGGCACCATTCTACACTCCCACCATTAGTGGTTAAGGGTTCCTTTTCCTACATATCCCCTCCACATTTGTAGTCTTCTGGTTTTTTAAATAATTGCCAGTCTAATGGGTGTAAGATGATATGTAATTGTAGTTTTACTTTGTGTTTCTCTAATAGCTATTGATGTTGAGCACCTTTCCATGTGCTTTTTAGTCATTTGTATTTCTTCTTTGGAAAAGTGTCTATTCAAATCACTTGCCCATTTTTTAATAGGTTTTTTTTTCTTTTTCTTTAATTTTAATTTTTAAAGATAATTAGATTACCTAAGTGTTATATATAAAAAATATAGGGAATTTTCCCATGCCCCACTCCCCACATCTCTCACACTTTCCCAAATTAAAAGCATCCCTCCTTAATATGGTATATTCATTGCAATTGACTAGCACGTTTTGGAGCATTGCCACTATGTGTGGATTAAAGTTTGCATTGTTTACACTCTTTCCCACCAAATTCTTTAGTTTATGGTAAGATATATAATGACCTATATCTGTTGTTGCAGTGTCATTCAGGACAATTTCCAAGTTCCAGAAATGCCCTTGTATTACACCTGTTTTTCCCTCTCCCTCCCTGAGATGATGATGGACAACTACCATACCTCAGAAGTGCAAGTAAGAGAGTCCCACCCATTGACCTTATGGAATCACAGCCCCTTCTCATTTAGAGTTGAAGTGGATATCAACATCTCAGAATCCTCAGGATTGAGGAATGAACTATGTACTCAAGTAGACTTACTGGTAGTCTACTATAGACTTATTGTGATTAGCAATGAAAGAAATGATATCATTGATGTCTTTTCATTTTTGAGATGTAGGAGTTTTTTATATATGCTGGATATTAAACCCCTATGAGGTCAGCTAACAGGGAGGTGAAGATGGTCAACCACCACACCAGGGAGCCAAGAGCGCCTACAACTGCAAGCAGAAGAATTGCATCCATCATCCATTGGAATCTAAGTCCCCTCTTGATATAGAGGTGGAGTGGACATCACCATCCCAGGGTCCACAGAATGGAGGAATAAAATATGGATTAGAGTGGGCTTACTGATATTCTACTTTTAAACTATTGTGACTAGTAATAGAAGAAACTGTAGCATTGAGGTGGAGAAGGTGGCCACCGTAGTTGCTGAGGGCAGGGAGAGGGAAGAAGAGATGTGATGTGGGGGCATTTTTGGAACTTTCATTTGTTCTAAATGATATTGCAGGGTCAGATGCTGGACTTTATATATCCTGACATAACCCACTTAATGTACTTGGGGAGAGTGTGAAATACAGGATAAACTATTATCCATGTGATGCAGCAGTGCTCCAAAATGTGCTCACCGAGTGCAATGAGTGTGCCACAAAAATGGGGGAGGTGGTTGGTATTGGAGGAGTGGGGGGGGGGGGGGAATACAGGGACCTCTTATGTTTTTTAATGTAACATTTTTTGTGATGTATATATCTTCAAAAAATATGATTTAGAAAAATGATGGGGGGATGGGGAATGGGTTATATATGGGACCTCATGTTTTTTTAATGTAACGTTCTTTGTGATCTATTAACTTTAATTTTTAAAAGTGTAATAAAATAAAATAAAAGTAAAAAGCTAAAAAAAAAACCTATGAGATAGATGGTCACCAAATATTTTCTCCCATTTAGTCAACTGACTTTTCACTTTCTTAACAATTTTTTGAGGTGCAAAAGATTTTAATTTTGAGGAGTTCCCATTTATCTATTTTTCTTTCATTGCTCATGCTTTGGGTGTAAAATTCTTGAAGTCATTTCCTATTACAAGATCTTATAGATGCTTCCATACATTATCTTCCAAGACCTTTGTGGTCTGGGCACTTATATTTAGATCTTTGATCTATCTTGAATTAATTTTTTTTATATATATAAGGAGTGAGATGGTGTTCCTCTCCTATTCTTTTGGATGTGGATAACCAGTTCTCCAAGCACCATTTGTTGAAGAGGCCATTCTCTCCCAGTTGAGTGGGTTTGTGGCCTTACCAAATATCAGTTGGCCATATATGCCAGGATTTATAGCAGAACTTTCAATTCAGTTCCATTGGTGAGTATGTCTATCTTTATGCCAATATCATGCAATCTTTTTTTTTATTTCTCTCCTCTTCTCCCCCCAACCCCCTCCCCCCCCATTGTCCGCTCTCTGTGTCCATTTGCTGCATGTTCTTTTTTGTCCGCTTCTGTTGTTGTCAGTGGCACGGGAATTTGTGTTTCTTGTTGTGTCAGCTCTCTGTGTGTGCAGCACCATTCCTGGGCAGGCTGAGCTTTCTTTCATGCTGGGTGGCTCTCCTTACAGGGTGCACTCCTTGCATGTGGGGCTTCCCTACATGGGGGCACCCCTGTGTGGCATGGCACTCCTTGTGTGCATCAGCACTGTGTGTAGGCCAGCTCCACACAGGTCAAGGTGGCCCAGGGTTTGAACTACAGACCTCCCATGTGGTAGGCAGATGCCCTATCCACTGGGCCAAGTCCACTTCCCAATATCATGCAATTTTGACCACTGTAGCTTGGTAGTGTGTTTTTAAAGTCATGTAGTGTAATTTCTCCCATTTCATTTTTCTATTTCAACCTGGCTATTTAGGCCCCTTGCCTTCCAAATAAATTTCCTAGTTAGCTTTTCCAAATCAGTAAAAAAAAAAAAAAAAAATGCTGGGGCAATTTTTTGGGGATTGCATTAAATCTTTAAAACAGTTTGGTTAAGATACAAAACTTAATAATGTTTTAGCTTTCCTATCCATGAACAGGGACTATTCTTCCATTTATTTGGGACTTCTTTGATTTCCATTAACAGTGTTGTGTAGTATTCTGTGTACAAGTCCTTTACATCTTTAGTTAAATTTATTTAGTTAAATTGAGTTAAATTTATGTGATTCTTTTAGTTGCTATTGTGAATGAATTTTTTTTCTTGATTTCCTCCTCAGATTGCTCATTATTGGTACACAGAAATGCTACTGATTTGTGCACTTTAATCTTATAACCTGCCACATTACTGATCTGATTTATAAGCTCTAGAAGCTTTGTTGTAGATTTCAAAGGGCTTTTTATGCATAGAATTAGGTAATCTGCAAATAGTGAAATTTTTACTTCTTCCTTTCTAATTTGGATGACTTTTATATCATTTTCTTGCCTAAGTGCTCAATTGAGTACTTTTCAAACAATGTTAAATAAGAGAAATAAATCAAAAATAAATCTTTAAAAATAAATAAATAAGAGGGGTGACAGTGTACATTCTTGTCTTGTTTCAGATCTTAGAGTGAAAGTTTTTAGCATTTCAAAATTGAATATGATGTTAGCTCTGGGTTTTTCATATATAACCTTTATCATGTTGAAGAAGTTTCCTTCTATTCCTATGTTTTCAAGTGTTTTTAAAAGGAAAGGGTTCTGTATTTTGTTAAATGCTTTTCCTGTATCTATAAAGATGGTCCTGTGATTTTTTTTCTTTTGATCTGTTAATATGGTGTATTACATTAATTGATTTTCTTATATTGAACCATTCTTGCATACCAGGAATGAAATCCACTTGGTCATGGTGTATAATTCATTTGATGTGTTGTTGAATACAATTAGCAAGTATTTTGCTGAGTTTTTTAGCATGTACGTTCATTAGAGAGATTGGTCTATGGTTTTCATTTCTTGTGGTGTCTTTGTGTGGTTTTGATATTAGGGTGATGATGGAATCATAGAATGAGTTAGGCCAAAAGTCCTCTGTTATTCTTTGAAGAGTTTTAGCAGCATTTGTGTTATTTCTTTTCATAATGTTTGGTATAATTCACTTGTGAAACCACCTGGTGAGCCATTCTTAGTTGGGAGATTGTTGATGACTAATTCAATCTCATTACTTGTGATTGGATTGTTGAGTTCACCAAATTCTTCTTTCTTCAATTTAGGCTGCTTGTATGACTTCTCTCTCTTTGACTCCATTTATCATCAGACCCAGCAAGAGGGTAGAGACCCAAGCTGGTTCATGTTTCACTGACATCATCCAATCCATGCTCTAAAGTGATCTTATCAAGTAAGATAGTCAAACTGAAATCAATACATTCAAAATGTACCATAGCCACAGGAATAGATTAGTTTAAGAACAAAGTCTTCTGAGGATTCATCAAAGAACTTTAGACTGCCGCATACTTCACTGATAAATACTGGTCAGCCCATCATGTCTAGAATCTACCTGTTAGCTGCTAGAACGAGCACAGTACTGACCACCAGACCACAGTGGTTGATTTTGCCATCTATCATCATCACAAGTGTAGCCAAAAGACCAGAAAAGTGGCCAGAAAGGTCCCTGAATCTGTCCATAAAGGTGGGGAAGAGGTCATTTTCCTGTGTTGTGTAAAAAAAGAGTTTAAATTGTATTTGACCTTTGTATGACCTGTTCCTTATTGCAAATATTACAGTTGTTCCTTCCTCTAAATGTTGCAGTTGTTACCTATTGTTGTACATGATGCTGCAGTTCTGAAAGAAAACAGCTGCTTGGTAGTTTCCAATAAATACCATGTGGAAACTAGGGTCGAGGTTCTCAGTTCCAGAAGCTGTGTGTCCCCTGGTCCCCTCTTTATTTCCTCACACGTATCTTTCTCACTGTCCTTTATTTCTTTGTTCTGCATTGCCTTTCCTTTGAGCCAACGTATTGCTGACCTGATCTCAGCAACTAGTGCTCAATGTGGGGCTCAAAGGGAAGATGGCTCACAGCCACTGGCACTGGAACAGGGACTCAAAGGGAAGCAGGATCCCTTTGAGCAAAACTAAAGTTGTTGTAATGGTGCAGAGCCCCGAGTGGTTTAGAAAGCTTTTGAAGTCCTTAGTAGGTAAGGACACTCTCAGGTATTTTCACAGGGTTATGATGGGAAGTGGAGACAGTTTACCAAAATATCACCCATATATCTGTCTCTTGAAACAGCTCCTCAAAGCAAGAGGAGCTGAAGCCAGTGAGCCTTGTATTTTAGAACTATTACAGATTATAGAAAAATATTTTCCATGATTCCCAGCAATAGGAAATTTAAAATTAGGAGACTGTGAAAAAGTAGGAAAAGAGTTAGAAAAATTACTTGTATGTGGTGTTCCACTCCCTGTTACTATTTCGCCTACTTTGACTAATATTAAATCTGTTTTGGAACCCTTGCAAACAGAAGATGAGGAAGAGGGGAACAAGGATAGAGAATGTGAGGAAATTCCTCCCACTGAATCTTTTGATAATGCTAAATCTAAAATTGTTTTGCCTTCAGCTCCTTCATTAATTGACTTTAGAAAGTCACTTTCCCCTCTGCTGTTACCTCCCCCTCCTCCTCCTCCCATACCCAGAGGTGCTCAGCCAGAGTTATCAGCTTTACAACAGGGCATTTTATACAAAGTAGAAGGGAGGGTGATTTGGAGGCATTATGAATGGCCTTTCCAGTAACCTTATGAAAAAGAATAGCTCCCAGAGTTGATCCTCAAAACCTGAATGAAGTTAAATTGTGCCAGGATGTAGGGACAGAGGGCCACCATGCTACAATGATGGCTCAAGCTATGGCAGAGATGAGACTCAATAAAAGGCTCTCTGAAAATTGTTTTAATTGTGGGCAAATTGGTCACATGAGAAAAGATTGTGGGAAAAGGTCTGAGCAAACCCTTAAACTCATGCTACAAAAGCAAAAAGGGGGAGACAGGGAGACACCACAGGTGCAGTTACACAAAGAATTATTCACTCTTAATTTTCTTAACTATAGAACAACCCTGGAAAGGACAGGAGCTGAAAGGCATTTCCAAAATAATTCTAAAACTCAAAACCCAAACTGTCTCAGAAAAACCTCTAATTTTGTGGAATGATCTACTGACCAAAGAGTGGTAGACAGGAAAGTTGTTAACTTGGGGAAGAGGGTTTGTTTGTATTTCCCCAGGAGATGGAGAACATTCTGTGTGGGTACCAGCTCATTGGATAAAGCCATACCATGAATGCCAAGAGACAATGAAAGTTCCTGTGAAACTCAGAACCTCCGGTCATGTAGATGGAGAGACAGATGCTGGAAACTGCATGGCTAGATCTCATTCTGAAGACTAGAATGGTTTTACATCAAAGTATCTAAACTACAGAAGTTGTTCAAGTATGGCATCATAAAGCAAGTATGGCTTGGAGACAGAGATTAAGAAATTGGAGGAGGAATACTGGAAAAGAAATGTTGAATTATAGAAGGAAGCAATAAAGAAATTCTAGATTAATAGATTTGGAACTGCTTTTGTGTTTGTTTGTTCAATGTCAGTGTGTGTTGTAATTGTCTCAGTGTGTGTGATTGTTCAAAAAAGACAGAAAAAGAGAAAAAGGAAGAAGGAAAGAGGAAGAAAGAAAGAGCAAGAAAAAGGAAGGAAAAAAGAAAAAGAAAGGAAAAGGAAGAAAAAGAGAAAAAAGGAGGAAAAAAGAAAAGAAAAAGAGAATTAGTGTATATTTTTATACCTCTGGATGGTGATATAATTTGATAAATAAAAGGTTCTGAAAAAGCTCTATTCAAATGGCCAAAAAATTAAATAAGCACTTATATTATTATGTAAATTTAAAATGTTAATAAGAATTACTCTGAGTTTTTTCATAAAAAATAGTTCTTGCTTAAATTGAAATGAATATTTTTATTTATAGAATAAAGGAAAGATGTAAAAGTTAAGTGAATATTGAAAAAGGTAAAAACTTTGTGGGAATGCTAACTAAATTTTAATAAGGTGTATTTTGTCTTAAAATAAAATAGTTTTATAAAATAAAAAAATGGAGATATGCAGGAGAGAACTAGTATGCATATAGCAAGTTGTAATAGTATTGTGGTAGCATTCAGTGAGTTAATGTGTTTTATAAAAGTCAAACAAGTCTGAATGAATACAAAAAGTACAAAAACTGTGAAAATGTCAACAATGGACTTTTTTTATTTTAATTTTTTAAAATTTTCCTTATGATCTCTTTATTTTTTTAAAATGTTACATTAAAAAAATTTAAGAGGTTCCCATATACCCCCAAACCCCCTCACCCCACTCCTTCCACATCAACAACCTCTTTCATCATTGTGGGACATTCATTGCATTTGGTGAATACATTTTGGAGCACTGCTGCACCATATGGATAATACTTTACATTGTAGTTTATGCTCTCTCCAGTCCATTCAGTGGGTTATGGCAGGATATATAATGCCCAGCATCTGTCCTTGCAATATTATTTAGGACAACTCCAAGTCTTGAAAATGCCCCCACATCTCATCTCTTCTTCCCTCTCCCTGCCCTCAGCAACTACCATGGCCACTTTTTCCATATCAATGCTACAATTTCTTCCATTACTAGTCACAATAATTCTATAATAGAATATCAGTAAGTCCACTCTAATCCATATTTTATTTCTCCATCCTGTGGACCCTAGGATGGTGATGTCAATTCTACCTCTATATCAAGAGGGGGCTTAGATTCCACATGGATGATGGATGCAATTTTCTTGCTTGCAGTTGTAGGCCCTCTTAGTTCCCTGGTGTGGTGGTTGAACACCTTCACCTCCCTGTTAGCTGGCCTAGGTAAATCCAGTGAACCAGAGGGTAGGAATTGCAAGTATGCTGAGGCTCAGGGCCCAGCTGGCACATGGACAGTCCAGAGATTCAAGTCTCCTGAGTATACAACCCTAGCACCAAGCACAGTTTCAGTAAAAGTGACAGACGAGGCATGTATAGAAAGGTCACATCTGAGTTCAACTCCATCACACTCAGGGACACAAATTCCAAAGTAGGATCAACTGAAATGGCACTGAATTTGAGAGCCATTTGCCATGACCATAGAACCTATGGGTCTCCATTGCCCTCAGGAGAACCAGTACCTGGGATAGTGTTTACTTTGGCTCTCTCTGAGGTCTGGCTGAGGTGTGCATAGGAGCAACCCCTCTAATGACCTCGTGACTCTTTTTTGAAGACTCTTAGCCATATAAACTCATTTGTCTTTGCCATTTCCCCCTTTTATTCAAGGTCAAAAAGCATTTTTTAACACCTGATCCTATTTGTAGGCTGAGCTATTCTGTTGGTCTGAGTTGACCCTTTTATTCAAGGTCTTTTTATAGTTACATCACCAGCTGGTACTCAGTAGTAATCCCTTAGTGCCAGGGAGGTTCATCCCCGGGAGTCATGTACCTTGTTGGGGGGAAGGTAATGCATTTACATGCTGAGTTTGGCTTAGAGAGTGGCCACATTTGAGCAAATGTCTAAGGCTTTCTGCCCTGGCCTGATGGCAATGAACCTGTCTGCATAAAAGAAACCTGTGGTAGTGACCCTACTGAGAAATATCAGAGACAATGGTATTTTTTAAGGGATATTGGTGTATTTTATTTCTTATGCTATTTTTTTTCTTCTTTATTTTCTTTTAAATGTTCCATTAAAAATATATAAGGTCCCCATATACCACTCACCCCACCCCCCACCCCCATATCATTGTGGCATATCCACTGCACCTGGCAAATATGCTCTGGAACACTGCTGCATGGATGCTGGACATTGTGTGTCTTATTGTGGCCCACTGGGTAGATTGGGGGAGAGTGTGGAGACAATGGTATTTTAAGGGCTGGAATACACAAACAATTAGGACAAGGTGTAAGGTCTCTGCTACTCTATCAAATTATTAAATGTTGTTTGGCTGGGTAAAACAGAACTATACTCTCTGCTGTAATTGATAAAGTACAATGTTTTCTCATGTTAATAGAATTTGTAATATTGTTGGAATACTAAAAATCTTTTATCTCTCACTGAGATGTATTAATTAGGAAAGGTCCTTCATGGGAATCAGAGGACCTCCAGCAGGGTGCTTTAAAAAATATACAAAGAGGGAGAAGGTAGATATTGACTTAGCCTGTGAATTGGATTGGCCCTAGGTCCAGTGAAGATGCTAAGAGCCCTGTACAAACTGGGGAAAATGAGATTATTTTTGATTGAGTACTGGCCTATTTGGCCTTGCTGGTTGGGAATATTAAGCCCATGAGAAATGAAAGTCTATTCCTTAAATGTCTGCTAGTTGAAAGTCTTATTGTTTGTTGTTACAGTTATGGATTATGTATAAATGTTTGAATACTAATCAGAACTTTAATAATGAAACATATTGTGTACTTAAGTGATTTGATGAACTGTAAATGATATATAAATGTACCTTGTTAAATGTATATGTAAATCTCTTGTTTTAAGTTTGAACAATCCTGGGACTGAATATATTGAGAAAAAATTTAATAAATATTGTTCAAACCTAAAAGTGAAAATATCATGCAGGAAGCTTTGTTAATCAGTAAACCAATGCCTTATGGGTCAGCACTTTCAAGATTCTGGCTGGCCGCTGATTCAGGATTTCCTACACATAAATTAGATGTTGCAAAGCATTGGAAAAGCATTTTATTTAGCAGAATACTTATTGGAATATATCTAGTTTTTGTGACCCCCTATGCACAAAAACAAAATGGGGGAAATGTGGAAAAAAAGAGTTTAGATTGTATTTGAACTTTGTATGAACTGTCCCTTATTGTAGATGTTGCAGTTGTTCCTTATTGTAAATGTTGCAGTTGTTCCCTATTATTGTACATGATGTTGCAGTTCTGATAGCAAACAGCTGCTTGGTAGTTTCCAATAAACATGATGTGGAAACTAGGATCAAGGCTCTCAGTTCCAGAAGCTGTGAGTCCACGGGTCCCATCTTTATTTCCTTTCTTGTTCTTTATTTTTTTAAGTTCTGCATTTCCTTCCCTTCAAGCCAACCTATCACTGAGCTGATCTCAGCACTATGTCTATGATATCTGAGACCTGTGCTCAAAAGCAGATGTTAAAGGTTTAGCCAGTTCTTTAGAAAAGAGATGTAAATAACAGCAAAGCAGTTTTTTCTTAGACTATGTGTTAGCACTATATTTGAAAACTGAGATGTGCTTTATTTATTGAAGCTCTCAAGGGAATAAGTCCAGCTTTCTTGAACAAAGAGCCAAAAATTTAGAAGAAAAAGGCAGAGAGGTGAACAATAAAATGGTTGCAGCAGTCAAGCAAATAATCATGTAATACTGAACTTAAGGAAACACACAAAGACTGAAGATTCTCTATGTCCAGAACAATTTTAATTTCATTCACTCTAATTTTTGAATTTCTACTTGGCTCTTTTCAAGTCTTAGTCTTTCCTCATATCCTTCATTCCTTCTTTTATTTCTGTAATCATGTCTAAATGAAAATTCAAATGTTTTAAGTTTGGTGGGATCTAATTTTGCTATTTCTCCTGGCTTATTCATGGTGGACTGGTAACTTATTTATTCTGTGTTTGAGAAGTTAGCTAATTTCGGATGTTGGAACTCCTATGTGACCTGAGCTATGGATGCAACCTGGGGGCTAGTTTGGATTTACTTGTGTCAGTCACCTAAGAAGTGTTATTTTAGACTAATTCCTTGGCCTACTCTGCCAGGGCCTCTGGAGTGTGCCTGCTAAGTAAGGCAGGGACATTTATGTCTGGATGGAGAGGCAAGCTCCATAGTGGTGCTGTGAGTGTTGCAGTAATACAAGAGGTGGCCAGCCAAACCCTTATGTGATGGGGCTAGGCCTTCAGATGTGCCCAAGGCAACCCCCACTGTGATTGTCTTTCAATCCCACAGAAGTGGGCAATGTTCACTAAGTCTCCTTTCTACCCAAATATAAGTGAACCATGTAGTCCCCACCTATTGGCCCCAGCTAGAAACCTTGGCATATTCAAACTGCAAAGAAGAAAAAGAAACCTCTTACTGTCTCCCCTCCCCTTATTATTTCCTTGAATTGTCTTGCTTTTTCCTGAGGGTAGATAGAGGGACAGGCTTTCCTCTGAAGCCCTTCCTAAAAGGGCAGGACAAGGGGCTGGAAATACTTGCATATTAACACAGATTTTTAAAAAGCATATTCCTCTTTTATTCTCCCACTCCCTGATTGCTAGAGTAGCCCCTGTGTATTACTTGTGTGAGACAGCTGAGGTGGTCAGGGGCACGTTTGACCAAGACCCAAATAGAAAGCTGCATGGCAAGCAAGACTTCTATTCCCACATTATTGAAGACATGCCCAGAGGCTAAGGTCTTGCTTTCACATGGGTTACTGCCTCTGCCTGATGCCCAGGTCAGGGTCAGAGCTTTTGAGGGTTATCAAAATGAGAGAGGACAGGTTAAAGAGATATCTAGGGAAACAGGATTAAAAACACAGATAAGAAAGAGCAGCCTATGTGCAGGGCATTAGATGAAGGAGTGATGTCTGAAGTAGCTCTGAAGTTTTCCCCCAAATTTAGAATGTTCCTTACTGAGGTCACAGTCCCACTGCAATAAATCAGGCCCAAGAGGGCCTGAGTTTTTTCTCAAGGGAAATATCCCCTCTGATAGAGCCACTGCCGGGAAGTAAGGAAAGTCAGCCACCTGACTGAACAGACTCCCATTTGCCCAACTAGCCAAGGGTGCCCAGGTTCATGACCACCCTGACCCCTGAACATGGGGTCATGGATCTCTGGCCATGGATTTCTGGCCAGTCACCTGACTGTAACAGAATCCTGTTTGCCCAACTAGCCAAGGGTGCCCAGGTTCATGACCACCCTGACCCCTGAACATGGGGTCATGGATCTCTGGCCCTGAAACTTGGGTTCCAGTTTGTGAATGGCACCATTTTCCATATCCACTTATAGAAGATGTGGAGAGAATATTTCACCTGCCTGTTTAAGCTGTCCAATTTTTACAGATTACCATGTTCCTTCAGAGCTGGGATTTTCAGGTTGGTATCATTACCACCCTAGAGGGCCATTTGCCTGACACATACAGAAATCAATGCCACAACACAAGGATTACCAGAGGAGCTGGGGTTTTATACCATCTGGGGAAGGCAGGCTAAAGGGTGTGGCTAAGGGTGGGGTGAGATGATATGGGCTAAGGGGTGGGGTTGGGCAGTGCATGCAAATCAAGCTTGGTCTTCAAATGGAGGATTAGCATGCTCAGTGGCTAGTAAGTGTGTAGGGTAAATGAAGGCAGAATGCCCTTTCTGTGAACCCAAGGCCCTGGCGTAAGGACAGGTTGGTCTGGCCAGACACCTGATCCTCATACACAGGAGGCTGGATGTAAGCATTGAAGGAACACCTGCAATAATAATCAGGAGGTCTGGTAATTGTTAACTAGTAACCCTTGTGTCCCACTGTATTTAACCTTATAAAAGCTGACTGTGTCTGTCAGGCAGTGTGGAGCAGGTAGAGGAGCATGCCCTGGCTGTTCACCACTGGGCACTGGGCTCTGTAAGTGATAAGGGTGGAGCTTCCCCCAGCCTGCCACCAGTGCATTCTGTGTATGAGTAGTAATGAAGGCATGACTGATGCTGGGCTCCTGCATGGTTTCTCTGGAATATCAAATCAGTTGTTGGGCTTGACAACCTGCTTTATAATTGATGTGGTTAGCAGGCCAGAGTCTCTGCCTGCATTACAACTGGTCAGAACCAGCTTTAGCTGGAGCTGCAAATGGAAAGGAAACAGCAAGTTACTTTGCCCTTTAGCGAGCCTCTTGTAAATAAAAATAAGGAGGTGGCATTTGGATGAAAGATAAATCAACTTCTGGAACTTCAACAATCTGGTAAGGGAGAGTCTACTCTGAAAATCAGTTGCTAAGTGGTGGTTTCAGCACAGCACAAACAAAGCCCAGGAAGGAGGAATGAAAGCTGAGTTCTGAGTCCTAGCCAGGCAACTCATTCATGCCAGGACACTTGTTTTCTAGCTCACAGCTGCCAGGTGGGACTGGGGCAGGCCAGCCATTCGTTAGGCCGACAGCTACAGTGTATCTAGGTGAGGGAAACTTAGTCCATGATTCCTTGCAAAACCCATAACAAGGCCCTGAGGACCACTGGTCCCATTATCTGAGGCCCAACAGAATTCCCAGTGTCTCTTTTCCGTCATATACTTAATGTAATGCAGCAAAATTAGTTCTTTTCTCATCTTCTTCTAATTGATTTAATTTCTCCTAAGCTTCTCAGGCTGAGCCCCATGATGTGGGCTGCATCAGGCTTTCAGACCTATGACCCTCACTGTTGAATTGTAGTTTCCAGCAGAAAGTTAGGTTTTCCCAGAGATGGTAGCTCAGCTGTTACATATAATGAGGTGGAAAAGTGGAGGGTGGGCTGTCAAACCTGGTAAAATGATATTTTATAGAAAGGGGTTTAAACTGGTTGAGGCTGTTTTTAGGCTGATCCATTAAAAATCATGGAGGGCATCTTTTTTACTTGCAGAAGCAGAGCTTGCAAGGATTGTAGTTTTCATCATAAACTTTCATTAGATGCTTATGAGAGGGACAGGATCATGATTGGAGTCTGGCTTTCCTCAGTTAATTGGAAAGGACAGGTAAACTAAGTTGGGGGAGAAGGAAGATGCTGGATTAAATCTACTCACAGACCTGGAGACATAGACCCTATTCCTGGTTCCCTTAGGCCATTTGAAGAGTTGCAGAGAATTCTGCTCTAACACACAAGAGGCCTGGATTTAGCTCTTCAGGATCCTTTTCAGCAGTAACTAAAGAGGCAAGTGCTATTTTGGCTTCTGTTAAAAGGACTTTAGGGGTAGCAAATTAGCAACTGGGGAGGTTAACTTTCTGAGCTCTGCAAAGACTAGTTGCCTTGAAATTAGACAAGTCACAAACTCAAAATTCCATTGAGAAACGTTAGAGTTTGTGATTTATATTATCTGGCTCCCAAGATGCCTTTCTTCTCCTCCTCTCTATTTAAACTACTCTCAGACAATTTGCTGACTCTGGATACAGCAAGTATGCTTTTTTAGGGTTCTCCTGGGGTACTGACCCTGTGAACCCAGGAGAAGTGCTACTGAACAGAAAGGGCTTGCTGCCTCTCTCATGGACTGTGTGGAATTAGGCTCTTTCGATCTCATCTCTGGTATAATTTAAGTGCGACTCAAAATATTGAACTTACCACATCACCTTTGGCTCATCATAGAGTAGATGCTGGAAATTTGTGTGAAATGATCGATATGTGAATTTCTACAAAAATTTCCTCATCCTGCTTATTAAGAATTCTGGGTCAGTTTATTAGGTATCTTTTCTTCCTACCTGGATTCTTTCTAGGATTTAGGGAATGAACATTTGGGTGGGGGTAGTGTTATAGACCAGCAATATTGACCAGACTCAGACTCTGAATATAGTTCCAATTGAGAGCTTTATTAGCCGCACGGCGACTGTCTCAATCCTCTGCAGAGGAGAGAGCAGCCCCAAGTCCCAGGGAAGGGTTGGTTTTATAGCTTTTTAGGAAGGGGGGCGTTTACTAATAAGCGAATAAGCAAGCAGGCACAGAAGCGGAACACTGCGGTTAGCTGAAGATAACGTATCTATTTTTTTAAAAACCCCATGTTATTTATTGGCACTTTTCTTGTGGGCAGTTCTGATTTATTGGCACTCTCCTTGGAGGCTGTTTTTAAGTCATTTATCTATCTGAAGGCATTTGCAATTCCTACCTCCCAATGTAGTTCTATTCCTATTTTCCCAATGTGGCCTTACCCTTACATTTCTCCCTTTCTTTTATGATAATTCAAATCTTTGAATTTCTTCGTGGGTAGGCACTAACTGGTAGGGGGCATTTAAAATTATAAGTTTAACAGTTTGGAATTTTTTGTACTGATTATATATGGGCCACAGGTAAGCAGTACAAGGAGGATAAACAGGGACCTTTTTATATATTTGGTGACCTGGTTCTGGTACTTTTAACAAGTTGAAGAGCTTCCTGCCTTTAAGCCCAGTATAGTTATAAACCTGGGGGATTATATTCATTAGGACACAGAGATTGTTGGAGTCGGGGAGAATACAAGGGGTAAGACCCGAGACGCAGGCAAATTAAGTTCTTGGAGGGGCAACTAATACCCAGGATTTGTTTGAATTTGTCCGGTTTGTAGTTGCAGTGTTTACAGGAATCAGCAGAAGTTTAGAAGTTTTTATTCTGGACAGCAGAATTTTGGGGCAGGGCCTCTTGCAGTTATCTTGGGGCCACTGGCACTCACGTGGATTTCCAGTCAGGCTCTAGATCCATCCATTAATTTTGATTTACCTGTAAAGAGTTTACACCTTTAATTTTAAAGGGATGCTGAAGGGAGACGATCTCTTTTCTGTAACTGCTTCCTGCTGGCCATGGGCTGTAGTCATAACCTAACAAGGTGTAAAACTCTTATTTTATTTTAACTGGAGGAAGATGGATCTGGCATTCTGTACAAAGTTGGATGAAGTTTTCATATGGTTAATAAGATGTTTACTCTGAAAGAAACAAACTTAATTAAAAATTTAGAATACTCGTTTTTAAAAGAGGACATTGGGTTACAGAGGTAGACAAGGTTAGGTGCTTATAGATGGTGCCTTTTTTTAAAGCTGGTGGAAACAGTATATATATATATATATATTTTTAAATTATTTTAGACAGAAATTGCAATAGATACTTAGCTTTGTTTGAAGACACATTTCAAGCTGTTTAATGATTGGCACTCATGTGCTCTGTCAGATGTTCCTAGTGAAGTGGCACCCTTTGGCAATTGGTTTCATTCAGGATTAGTACACCAAGTTGGAAATTTTCTTAGTTTTTAGCTGTGGGAGTGACCAGAATTACAGAATAAAGGTTTTTACACTTTGGTTTTAATTGTACAATTTCTAGTAATTTTGACTTGTTCATTAGGGGATTTATTATTAGCAAGCAAGACTTATTTTTGCTACACAGTACAGTAGAATACAGTAAGTTGACTGAGCCTGGCTGAGACTGCTACCTTATTTTATAGACATGCTTATTAACTATTTAGAAAATGAGTTTACTAGGAATTTAACATGTTTAATATACTTCTGCACTTGATTCAAAATAGAAAAGATAACATTATAATTATTAGGCATATATTTAGTACAGGATAAGAGTACAGCACTTAATATTTTTTTATTGACTTTGTAATAATATTACATTAAAAATATATATATATGAGGTCCCATTGAACCCTATCACCCCCACCCCACACCTCCCCCCCCAGCAACACTCCCTCCCATCATCATGACACATCCATTGCATTTGGCAAGTACATCTCTGGGCACCCCCGCACCCCATGGTCAACGGTCCACACCATGGCCCACACTCTCCCCCATTCTATCCAGTGGGCCCTGTGAGGATTTACAATGTCCGGTGATTGCCCCTGAAGCACCATCAGGGGCAGCTCCATGTCCCAAAGACGCCTCCACCTCTCATCTCTTCCTGCCTTTCCCCATACCCATCGTCCACCATGTCCACTTTTCCCAATCCAATGCCACCTCTTCTATGTGGACATTGGATTGGTTGTGTCCATTGCACCTCTATGTCAAGAGGAGGCTCAGATTCCACATGGATGCTGGATGCAATCCTCCCACTTTCAGTTGTAATCACTCTAGGCTCCATGGTGTGGTGGTTGTCCTTCTTCAACTCCATCTTAGCTGAGTGTGGTGAGCCCAATAAGTCAGATTGTAGGTGCTGGAGTCTGTTGAGGCTCAGGACCTGGCTATCACATTGTCAGTCCAGAGATTCAAATCCCCTAAATATATCTTAAACCCTGACACTAACTGCACCTCCAGCACATTAGCATGAAAGTCTTATGAAGGGAGATCCCATCTGAGTCCAGATTCATCACACATAAACACCAGCTCCAAAGAGGGGCCATCTGACCTGGTAGTTAACCCCATTGGCCATGACCATAACTCCCATGGGTCTCTTTAGCCCTCGAAGGAACCAATATCTGGGGGTTGTATCTGCTTTATCTGTCTCTCAGACTCTGCTCAGTTGTGCATAAGGGCAATCCTTCTGACAGCCTCCAGAATCTTTTTTAGAGACTCGTAGCCATATAAACTCATTTCTCCTTTCCATTTCCCCCTTACATTAGGTCAAACAGCATTTTAAAGTCATGTTATTTTATGTAGACATGGATATTCCGCTGATCCGCGTTGAACCTTCCGTATGAGGTCATTTTCCAGTTGCATCATCAGTTGGTAGTTGATAGTGGTCCCTCGGTGCCAGGGAGGCTCATCCCCGGGTGTCATGTCCCACGCTGGGGGGAAGGCATTGCATTTACATGCTGAGTTTGGCTTCGAGACTGGCCACATTTGAGTAACATGAAGGCTGACAGGAGGAAATTCCCAGGCACAATGCTGCTCTAGGCCTTGTTCTTATTTTAGGCTTATCAGCTCACAAGCATAGTCATTAGCGTCATGGGCTCACTGTTGAACCCTCACTCCCTCCCGGTCCCTGCCGCTGCACCTGGGAGACTGTCGCTGCTCCCCTAGGGACCACGACAGAGCACCACTGGCCAGGAACCCAGTACCCCCCCTGCTGTGGTTTTTAATTGTTGCCACTATGAGTATATCCAAACATTGCCATGCACCCTGGACATATGTTCTGTACAGCTCCCTGTCAGCCATATATCTCCTGTCAATGGTATCCCATACCAGTATTACTCCATTGCCTTTGTTGAACCACTCTGTGATCCAGAACTCCCTGAAATTTGAAGCCCAATATAAAGTCAGGGTCCCTTACTAGGAAATGGCATATAGCGATGGGTTTAAAGGTTATATAAAGAATACATGTTGACTTGGAAAAAATTCTACATCCTATCTTCCCCCCCCCCCCTAATTATTGAGCTTCTCTTCACAGGAGCCCTAGACCACAGCAATGCATATATATAGTATACAGCATTCCCATACATCCACCACAAAACCTTTCCCTTCCACAGCGATACTCTTACACCCTATTCACGTCATATTTACTTAACGTACTGTACAGAGTCTGAGACAATAGCTTTCAAACAAGGTGACATTTGTGCTTACATTGTGGTGCATACTTTAGGATACACAGTTTTTTACATTCTTAGTTATCCTATGTTTTACATTATGGTTTACATTATCAGTTTGTCATCTCCTATATGTTATGGTGTAATATTACATGTTTTATATCCATCCTTGTGTACTCTCACGAAACTCCTCTCTTACCCCCCATTTACCTTGGTTACACACATTTAACGTCCATTTTCCCTTCCACCTTGGTGCCCACAGTGACAGCCAGCCTCCGTTTCCCGAGGAGCCACTTCCAGATATAGATGGAATAGTGTTCAGGGCCCAACTTGCTCAACTGCCCCAATGCCCTGGGAGCCACCCTTTCTCTCGAGGGATACAGTTCCCTCTATTTGATGGCATTAGTCCTCCCCAGGATGTGGGTCCACCCCCACTCTCACTACTTGGGTTTCTACCCCATGGTGTCACCCACTCTGGCAGAATGAGCATTTAGACATTCCCCAGGAGCCCGTCCTGCATCAGACCCTCCCCTCTGAGCATTCTAAACAGGTAACCCTCTTTATTCTATTTTGATATGATTTTCTCGGCATTTTACTTTCCACCAACACCTGACCCTCTCCTGTGTTCGTATGCTACCCCTCCCTCCCCCCACTTTTGGGCAAAGTTACCCATCCGCCCATCCCCAGCCTCCCTCAAACCCGCAAAGCACCAACCAAAGGCAACCCCTTGCCCCCCTTTTATCTCTTCTTTGTGTTCATACTTACCACCATCTCTTCTTAAATTCCACCCCTGCAGACATCAGCTCACATCCTTCCTCCACCCTCCGATTTCCTGTAAGACTATCGTTCAGTCTCTTGCTATCAAGGGCAGCTTGGTTATTTCAAATCATTGAGGTCATGTAGTATTTGTCCTTTAATGTCTGGGTTGCTTCACTCAACATAAGGTTCTCAAGATTCATCCATGTTATCACATGTGTTTGTAGTGTGTTTGTTCTTACAGCCGAGTAGTATTCCATTGTGTGTATATACCACATTTTATTGATCCACTCATCTGTTGATGGGCATTTGGGTTGATTCCAACTTTTGGCGATAGTGAACAATGCTGCTATGAACATTGGTGTACATATATCGGTTTGCATCCTTGTTTTCAGTTCTGCTGGGTATTGCTGGGTCATATGGCAAATATATGGCTAGTTTTTTGAGAAACCGCCATACTGTCCTCCAGAATGGTTGGATCCTTCTGCATTCGCACCAGCAGTGGATGAGAGTTCCCCTTTCTTCACATCCTCTCCAGCACTTGTATTCTTCTGTTTTTTTCATAGCTGCCAATCTTATGGGTGTAAGATGGTATCTCATTGTGGTTTTGATTTGCATTTCCCTGATAGCTAGAGATTTGGAACATTTTTTCATGTGCTTTTTTGCCATTTGTATTTCTTCTTCGGAGAAGTGTCTGTTTAAGTCTTTTTCCCATTTTTTAAATGGGTTGTTTATCTTTTTATTTTCAAGATATAGGAGTTCTTTATATATGCAAGTTATAAGTTTCTTATCAGATATATGGTTACCAAATATTTTCTCCCACTGTGTGGGCTCCCTTTTTACTTTCTTGACAAACTTCTTTGAGGTGCAGAAGGCTTTAATTTTGAGGAAGTCCCATTTATCTATTAGTTCTTTTGCTGCTCATGCTTTTGGTGAGTTATTCATAAATCCATTTCCTATTACAAGGTCCTGTAGATGTTTCCCTACACTGCTTTCTAAGGTTTTTATGGTCTTGGCTCTTATATTTAGGTCTTTGATCCATCTTGAGTTGATCTTTGTATAAGGTGTGAGATGGTAATCCTCTTTCATTCTTCTACATATGGCTATCCAGTTCTCCAGACACCATTTGTTGAATAGGCCACTCTCTCCCAGTTGAGAGGGTTTGGTGGCTTTATCGAATATTATGTGGCTATATATGTGAGGTTCTATATCAGAGCTTTCAATTCGATTCCATTGGTCTATGTGTCTCTCCTTATGCCAATACCATGTTGTTTTCACCACCGTAGCTTTGTAGTATGTTTTGTAGTCAGGTAGTGTGATTCCTCCAATTTCGTTTTTCTTTTTCAGTATGTCTTTGGCTATTCGGGGTCTCTTTCCTTTCCAAATAAAGTTCATAGTTAGTTTTTCTAGTTCCTTAAAGAAGGCTGCGTTGATTTTTATTGTGATTGCATTGAATGTGTATATCAGTTTTGGTAGGATAGACATCTTAATAATGTTCAGTCTTCCTATCCATGAACAAGGAATAGTCTTCCATTTATTTAGGTCTTCTTTGATTTCCTTGAACAATCTTGTATAATTCTCGGTGTATAAGTTCTTTACTCTTTAGGTAAATTTATTCCTAAGTATTTGATTTTTTTATTTACTATTGTGAATGGTATTTGTTTCTTGATTTCCTCCTGATCTTGCTCATTATTGGTGTACAGAAATGCTACTGATTTTTGCGCATTGATCTTATAACCTGCAACTTTACTAAACTCATTTATGAGTTCTAGAATCTTTGTTGTAGATCTCTCAGGGTTTTCTATGTATAGGATCATGTCATCTGCAAATAAGGACATTTTGACTTCTTCCTTTCCAATTTGAATGCCTTTTATTTCTGGCTCTTGCCTCAGTGCTCGAGCAAGTACTTCTAAGACAATGTTAAATAGGAGTGGAGACAGTGGGCATCCTTGTCTTGTTCCTGAGTTTAGAGGGAAGGAGTCTAGAATTTCTCCATTGTGCACAATATTGACTTTAGGTTTTTCATATATACTCTTTATCATGTTCAAAACATTTCCTTGTATTCCAATCTTTTGGAGTGTTTTTATCAAGAAAGGGTGCTGTATTTTGTCAAATTCTTTTTCTTCATCAATAGATATAATCATGTGATTTTTTTCCTTCAATCTGTTTATATGGTGTATTACGTTGATTGATTTTCTTATGTTGAACCATCCTTGCATACCTGGGATGAATCCCACTTGGTCGTGGTGTATAATTCGTTTAATGTGTTGTTGAATGGGATTGGCAAGTATTTTGTTAAGTATTTTTGTGTCTAGGTTCATTAGAGAAATTGGTCTGTAATTTTCCTTTCTTGTGATGTCTTTGTTTGTCTTTGGTACTAGGGTAATGTTGGCATCATAGAAGGAGTTGGGTAATGTTCTTTCTGTTTCGATTTTTTGGAATAGTTTCAGCAGGTTTGGTGTCAGTTCTTTCCGGAATGTTTTGTAGAATTCACCTGTGAAGCCATCTGGCCCTGGGCTCTTCTTAGTTGGGAGATTTTTAATAACTGATTCTATCTCTCTGCTTGTGATTGGTTTGTTAAGATCATCAATTTCTTCTTTTGTCAATATGGGCTGCTTATGTGTTTCTAGGAATTTGTCCATTTCCTCTAGATTGTCGTTTTTGTTGGAATATAGTTTTTCAAATTATCCTCTTATGATAGTCTTTATTTCTGTGGGGTCAGTGGTGATATTGCCTTTCTCATTCCTTATTTTATGTATTTGCATCTTCTCTCTTTTTTTCTTTGTTAGTGTTGCTAAAGGTTTGTCAATTTTGTTAATCTTCTCAAAAAACCAACTCTTGGTCTTGTTTATCTGTTTAAGTGCTTTCTTATTTTCTATTTCATTTAGTTCTGCTCTTATCTTTGTTATTTCCTTCCTTCTTCCTGTTGGGTTACTTTGTTGTTGTTTTTCTAATTCCTTCAAATGTCCAGTTAGATCTTCAATTTTTGCTCTTTCTTCTTTTTTGATATATGAATTTATGGCTATAAACTTCCCTCTCAGTACTGCTTTTGCTGCATCCCATAAATTTTGGTATGTTGTGTTATCATTATCATTTGTTTCAAGGTAGTCATTGATTTCTTTTGAGATTTCCTCTTTGACCCACTGTTTTTCTAAGAGTGTGCTGTTTAATTTCCAAATTGTGGTGTGAAATCTGGGCTTCTGTCGCTTGCGAATCTCCAGCTTGACTCCACTGTGGTCAGAGATAATGTTTTGTATGATTTCAATCTTTCTGAATTCGTTCAGCCTTTCTTTGTGGCCTAGCATATGATCTATCTTGGAGAATGATCCATGTGCGCTTGAGAAAAATGTATATCCTGCTGTGTTTGGGTGTAGCGATCTATATATGTCTGTTAGATCCAGCTCCTCTAATATACTATTCAGATGTTTTGTTTCTTTGGTGATTCTCTTTTGAGATGTTCTGTCCAGAGTTGATAGTGGTGTATTAAAATCCCCCACTATAATTGTAGATGTATCTATTCTTTCACTTAGTTTTTCCAGCGTTTGCCTGACGTATTTAGAGGCACCCTTGTTAGGGGCATAAATATTTATGATTGTTCGATCTTCTTGACAGATTTTCCCTTTCACTAAAATGTAGTATCCTTCTTTATCTCTCACAATTTTTTCACATTTAAAGTCTATTTTTTCTGATATTAATATAGCTACTCCTGCCTTTTTTTGGTTATTGTTAGCTTGTATGATTGTTTTTCAGCCATTCACTTTCAATCTCCATGCGTCTCTGGGTCTAAGATGTGTCTCTTGTAGACAGCATATGGATGGGTCATATTTCCTTATCCAATGTCCCAGTCTGAATCTTTTGATAGGTGAGTTTACCATTCACTTTCAATCTCCATGCATCTCTGGGTCTAAGATATGTCTCTTGTAGATAGCATACGGATGGGTCATATTTCCTTATCCAATGTCCCAGTCTGAATCTTTTGATAGGTGAGTTTAATCCGTTGACATTCAGTGTTATTACTATCAAGGAATTATTTGTGTTAGCCATATTTTGATTGGATTTGTGTTTGTCATATTTTGTTTGTATATATATTTTTTTGTCTTTTTTTTTGTTGTTGTTGGTCTTATACTCTCCTCCAACTCTGTCTTTCCTGTTTTTTCCTTTCTTCCTGCAGAACTCCCTTTAGAATTTCTTGAAGGGGAGGTTTCTTGTTGGTATACTCTTTCAGTTTCTGTTTGTCTGCGAATATTTTGAACTCTCCATCATGTTTGAATGCTAGTTTAGCTGGATAGAGTATTCTTGGTTAGAAGTGTTTTTCCTTTAGTACCTTGACTATATCATACCACTGCCTTCTTGCCTCCATGGTTTCCGATGAGAAATCAGCACTTAATCTAATTGAGCTTCCCTTGTATGTGATGGTTTTCTTTTCTCTTGCTGCTTTTAGGATTTTCTCTTTGTCTTGAGCATTGGATAATTTGACAAGTATATGTCTTGGGGTGGGCCTGTTGGGGTTTATGACTAGTGGAGTGTGCTGTGCTTCTTGGATATGTACATCTGTCTCTTTCAGTAGATTTGGGAAGTTTTCAGCCATTATTTCCTGCAACACTCCTTCTGACCCCTTTCCCTTCTCTTCACCTTCTGGAATGCCTATAATACGTATGTTTGAGCGTTTTGCATTGTCATTCAGGTCCCTAAGTCCTAATTGGATTTTTTCTATCTTCTTATTGACCCCTTCTACTATCTGTTTGGTTTCTGATGTACTGTCTTCCACATCACTAATTCTCTGCTCTGTCTCTTCTAGTCTGCTGATATTTGCTGCAAGTGTATTTTTGATTTCTTGAACTGTGGTGTTCATGCCCATCATATCTGTTATGTTTTTTCGTATGTCTGCAATTTCCCCTCCAAGTGATGTCTTCATGTTGTTAACCTCTTTCATTACTTCATCAAATTTGTTGGTGATAAATGTTCTGAGATCTTTCATTGCTTGTGCCAAGTTTTGCTCCCCTTTGTGATTATTGGTTTGTTGATTGGATTCAGCCATGTTTTCCTGATTACTGGTTTGGTTTGTAGATTTTTGTTGCTTTCTGGTCATCTCTTTATCTTGACAGATTTAATCAGTTCCTTAGCTTCTTTGTCGCAAAGGCAAGTTCACTCAGCGACCATCTTGCCTCCTCTCCAGCACTTAATATTAATTAATGTATTATTTAATGCAAAGGATTTAGAGTTGCAATTAATAGTTCTAAGTTTCAGGTTTGTAATACTTTACATGTTATCTTTCCATGAGAGCAGGCTATAATGCCAATTGTGTTTAAGTTTTACTTACAGTATCCTGGTATCATGGCTCCACTTAACATGTTTTTTACACAGTGAGTAAGTTGCAGCATCATTGATCCTAGAGAGAGTTTCTAGTATTTTACTGGCCTGGTGCATAGTGCTCTCTGGCACTATGAAACAGTGCCAGTCTGGAGGCAATATCTGCTGTACACTTGGTTGTACCAAGTTATTACTGGCTGCTGCAGGAGCTTGAAACTGCAACACAGTTTCCATCAACTTCAGGAGCAAAATCAGAGGCTGATAAAGCAAATCTCTCTAATCGAGGGGTCAGTGACCAGCCTAGCCAAGAACTCATATGGAGAGACAACCGTAATGTATTCAAGGCCTGGTTTGAATGCACAAAAGAGTTTGACAATGTTAAAGTTTATTCCTTGTTTTTATATATTTTAAGCACTTTAATGCAACACATTATATATTAAATGACTGTTTACTTATACAATTTTACTATGAAGATAATAGTAGGTATTTTACTTTAGTAATAGAGGGAAAACTATTTCATTGTTAAAATGAAAACAGAAGATTCTCAATAGAATCAAGATAATTTTTTATTACTATTTATTTATGCACCTTGCGTGGCTTTCAGGAAGGTTTTATTATTACAAAGTTATTCTTTGCAACCAATATTAATCCAAGTTTTAGTTAACAATGACTTTGAGAACTATAATTAATTAAATATTTTCAACTTGGAAGATGTTCTACAAACTTTTTATAATTGACTATAACTACACTGACCAGTTACATTGTATTTCAATAAACTTATTAAATTATAATAACCAAAGAAATTTATATTATTTATTTAAGATAGGACATTTACAGGTTTTTTCTTTAGCTTAATTTTATTAACATAAACTTATAATTTTTATTACTCAAAAGACCTTGTACATAAATGTTAATTTATTTAATGGGCATTTCATAAACCGAGGGAGATTACATTCAAACTAAACAAAATTGAAACCACTATAGTTTATGCAAGGAATATTTTGTTTTGCTTTGTTTTGTTTTACAGGAAGCTAAAACTTTTTTAAGTTATGAAAATGAATAATTTTCAAAAGCATACAGATTACCAGGTTTTAAAACACATTATATGGGAAATGGACTTTGGCCCAATGGTTAGGGCATCCGTCTACCATATGGGAGGTCCGCGGATCAAACCCCGGGCCTCCTTTTTTTTTTTTTTTTTAATTATTTATTTATTTTTAATTACATTATGAAAAATATGAGATCCCATTCAACCCCACCGCCCCCGAAACCCTGGGCCTCCTTGACCCGTGTGGAGCTGGCCATGCGCAGTGCTGATGCGCGCAAGGAGTGCCGTGCCACGCAAGGGTGTCCCCTGCGTGGGGGAGCCCCACGCGCAAGGAGTGCGCCGGTGAGGAAAGCCGCCCAGCGTGAAAAGAAAGTGCAGCCTGCCCAGGAATGGCGCCGCCCATGCTTCCCATGCCGCTGATGACAACAGAAGCGGACAAAGAAACAAGACGCAGCAAATAGATACCAAGAATAGACAACCGGGGGAGGGGAGGGGAATTAAATAAATAAATAAATCTTTAAAAAAAAAACCACACACATTATATAATGGCTTAATTTGTTTAATTATAATCTCAGATTTTTCCATAGTTTTTATGCACTTTTTTACTTGTTGGAAACTGAGGCATGGTGGTTTCACAAAGGGAGATGTGCTGTTTTTATGGCTACGCTTTTAACATAGGAATGCAGCAATTAAGCTTTTCAAGTTAACAGGAGAGAGCGGTCCTGGGCAGGGAGAAATACGAGTAAACACACTGTGTAGTTTGAAAGGAATACTGAATGTTTGTACTTTGAGATAAATTATTTAATTTACGAGTCTTGTTAATGTGTAGTTACACTGCTCATTATCTCTATAGTTTGAGTATATATAATGTCACATGTAGAAAATAAAATTGTTTGAGGAGTTATTACTCACAGATTCTTTGATCCCAGCTCATTAGTTTTTATGTTTCTTCCTCCCTTTTTTTCTTTTTTACATTCCTGATACCCTTCGGGTTCAAATCTCTAACATTTATTTACTGAAATTTGTTAACAGAACTATTAATTACTTTCATTTTATGGCTGTTAAAAGGTTTAAACTGGGAAATTACAGGGCAAACTGATTTTTAATTTTTTTAGCTTAATAGATGGGTTTAATATGTTACACTTAGTCCTGCCCTTAAAACTCTTGCAGAAAAGGGGCTCTTTTTAATAGATTTTATAATTGGATTTTTATAAGACTCTTTTCATCTTGCTCAGTTTAATTTGGGCTCTAAGAATATTTATTCACATATATAACTGCATATTTAATTTTTCAAATAATTTGAATAGAGCTTTTAAGAATTCTTACTTGTTAATTTGATACTATTATCTTGATGTATGAAGACATACATCAAGCAAACGGGCATACAGAAATAGATACAGAAACACAATTCATTGATGTTACTTACAATTTGCATTATTTTATATACTATTTAGCTTAATTTGGGTTTTAGAAATATTTATTACTTATATAATTGCCTATTTAATCCCAATAACCTGAGCAGATAGGCAGACATGAATAGTTTGTTACAGAAACATAACTTTAGTTACTTTAAAACTTTCATTTTTTACAAAAAAGTGTGACTGCAAAACATTTAAAGACTCTTGAAACTTTTTCTAATTTGCACTATGACTGTGCAGTTTTACACTATGACTGTGCAGTTTTACACTATGACCATGCAGTTTTACACAAGAATTTTCTTCTTAATTAATGGAGTGTAACCAAAATGTTTTTAATGCTTTAGCACCATTTTTTTTGTTTCAGAACTTTATATTTTACTTTGAACTTAGCAGAATTTTGGGTAAGCAACAACACTAATTTTATGTATATTTACTGAGGCTATTTGAAGCTTCAGGGAGACAGATTGGTTTTTCTCATGAATTGCCACTCTTAGGAATACTGACAGTTAAAGCAGGAGACTTTTTTATTCCCCCCCAGTCCTTGGAGATAATAAAATTCTAGTTGTCATTTAACTCTTAGTTACATTTTTATTAATTTTTTAAACCTGTTAATTTCATAACACTTTTAAATACCTTTCATTCAACTTATATTAAATGAACTTAACTATTACTTTAATTTTTCCTTTAGGGTAAGGGAACAAATTTCTTGCAGTTAGTTTGAAACAAAAAGCTACTTTTTAGGATTTTACTTTTAGAACATTATGTTCTTTTAAAAAATAAGACTCTTCTTTAAACACTGAGGAAATGATGAGATTAAAGCACAAGAAGCTAATTTGATAAAACAGACTTTCTTTGTATACTGATTATTCAGGAAATTTTTACCAAAACAAACTAATGACTTGAGAGACCTTGAGAAAGAACAAAATTTTTAACTTTGCATCAGTATACTACTTGATACTAAACCTTTTAAAACTTTATAGACAGACCCATCAAATGTTACTCAATTTTAATCACAAAAATTTCCCCTTCACAAACCTACACTTTCAGCATTCACCCAGGCTTTGTCCCACACTCTACCGTTCCCAATAATCAATCATTTTATCTCAAGACAAAATCTTCTCCTGTTTCCTTAACAATAAAAACACATTCCATACATCTCACATACATAAGTTACCAGACAAACTTCTTATAACATATAATTACCATCAACATTAAACTTTTCTTCACTTTAAACTTAGTAACATGCAATACCAGAAACAGTCTCCCAGAAGCAAGTTGGCAGGGGAGGCTGGCTGCTGACAAGCCCTCCTGTTATAAAATTACCTTTTATTATTATTATCAATTCAGTTTTTGTTTAATAGTGGCTTTCTGGATATAGCCATTTAAACGTTTTAATTTAAACAATGCTTCGTTAAGCTTCTTATAATTATTTATAACTATATAGACTATAATTATACTACATTTGTTGTAGAATTTGAGAGAGGTTCAATTATTTGTGTATAGAAAGGCCAGGACTCAGGAATGATTTTGAGAAGGAAAAATGGTTTATTGACAGCTGGCCGGACTCGGGTGCTTTCTGTTTCAAACCCGAGCCCGAAACAAGATTTTTAAAATTTTTTAATACAGGGTGGGGAGTCAAATGGTGCTTTTAAAAAAAAGAAAACTACTTTCTTTGTTAGTTAAGTCTTTGCTTGAGTACCAGGTAGGTTTTGAATGAACATATCACTCACACTTCAGGTGAGCTTGAATTAGCATCTTGCCACATTCCATCTGGATGCAACTTTGCATACACATTCAGTCTTACATCTTTTCTGAACAATTCAAAGCCCATATCACTTAACTGGATTTCTAGAGACTAGGCACACTTGGATATAGAATTAGATGATTTTGAATTTATGCACAGGCTATATTATATTTTTCATTTGAGGCCAAGTCCAAGTTCCCTTAAGTTTTTGCATTACCATCATCAGAGTTTCCCTGGACTGACTGGTATGTGTTGAGTTTGCATTGCTAAATTGCCTCCTGGGACTGGAGTCATTGCCATGGTCACCAAGAGCAGGACTGCAGCCTCTTACCATTCCACACCCACAAGTCAGGACAGACAGTCTAGGTTAAGGTTCTCTCTGAAGAGACAAAGAGCCTCCCACCCATAGTCCACATCACTTTAAGACAAATTTTATTTTCACAGAACACATTTTCTTACTTAAAATTACCACAATATCTTCTATAATTCACCACATGCATTTAAGTTTCATGAGTTTATGAAAATTAACCATACTATTTTAGGGCAAAACACACCTTTTTGAAAAACTTATTAAATTTCAGTTAGCATTCCGACAAATTTTTAACTTTCTTTAATATTCATTTTTTTACATCCTTCATTTTTTCTGTGAGGAAAAATAAACTATTCATTTTAATTTAGGCAAGAACTATTTTTTTAATGAAAAGACACAGTAATTTTGTCAAGACTTACAATTTTTGTCATTGTAGAAATCCCATTAACATTCAAACTTATATTTTAATATAAGCACTTATTTAATATTTGGCCATTTGAATAGAGCTCTTTTTAAAAATCTTTATATCACCATCGGAGGTATCAAAATACACACTGACATTGAACAAACAGATAAATACAAAACAATTACAACACATTAGTAGAAACATACAGTTTACAATTGACTCATAATTCTTCACAAATTACACAGAACAGAAATACAAAAAGACAAACAATTAAGACAGACGAAGAGACAAACCAGACAACCTGAACCGGAGTCAAGAGCAATGTCTCGTTCTGACTGGTGGGTGGGATCTATTTGCTGCATCCAGCAGATCCACTTCCCCACAATCCACAGACTCTGCAGATGTTTTCCAGAAAACAGACTCACCTAGGGATGTCCAGTTTGCTGATCCTGGGCCCAGGAACTCCTGATGCTCTCCAGGTGGAGAATTTAGAATTTAGGTGGAGACAAGTTCCAGGGCCGGGCGGCATCTGGGGTGGGGGAACGTCTCTCCGAGGCCTTCCCCTAGACCGCTGGTCCATTCCCAGAACGTACCTGTCTCCCTGAGTCTGAGGAGATCAACCCTGCTGGAGTGGGGGATCTTGTCGCTCTATCTCGCTGGGGCCTCCAAATGTTATAGACTAGCGACATTGACCAGACTCAGACTTTGAATATAGTTCCAATTGAGAGCTTTATTAGCCACGTGGCGACTGCCTCACTCTACGCAGAGGAGAGAGCAGCCCTGAGTCCCAGGGAGGGGAAGGGGGAGGCGGGAGGAGTTTGCTTATATAACCTTTTAGGTTCAGGGCAGGGGGCAAGAGCTCAGCAAGCAAGCATGTACAGAAGCAGATGTTTGCGGTTAATCAAGCGCTGGGAATTCTATCAGGGGAGATAAGTGGTTGGGGAGTTTTTGTTATTTATTAGGGTCTGAGTCAGGTTGGTCTAGGGGCTGACGACACTTTCTACAGGAGGCCTTGAGATAAGGTTTTACAGTTGAGCAAGCTTGTGACAGAAGCGAGATATAGGCAGTTAGGGGGCTGTGGAGTTTTCCTCTCGGGTGGGGGTAGTCACAAGCTCCTACTTCTCCACAGTAGGAGAGGGATATAACAAGGTTTTGAGGGTGGGGGACTTTGGTAGTTTTGAGCAGTGGCTTGTATAACATAGGCAATTCATGCACTGGTGAGGGGAAGAGATTTTATGTGTTACTTTCACTTATATCCTTTTCATGGGGCTAGGGTTAGGGAGAAAATAAAGAAGCAGGGTTATTTTGGTTGCATGGACCATGTTGTTTTAACTGCAGTATCATTCTGATGCAAAACCATGTGTATTATAGCATTATAAGCATTCTGTTTGTTTTGACCAGTTGGCCAATCCATGTGTATTTTGGATGTCTACCTCCTGCCTTCTACAAGAGAAGCAGATATGAGGATTGTACCCTGGAGATGTCTATTGGAGAAGATAAAAAACTAGAGAATTTATTTGGACTTTGGGTGTTCACTTAAAGGTGATAACCATGAGTGTAAGAGGTGTTTGTTTAAAGGCAATATCATGCTCCTGTTTCCTGCTGCGGCTAGGAAATAGCATCTTCCTAGCTTTTCAGCATATCAAAAGTTAGCCTTGGTATTCTCAGCCTTTCTTCATGTGATATTTCTGCATTTTTGTTTGCTTCATTTAGGGTATTCTTCCCTCTAGCCCTCACATGTCTTCTTCAACCCTGCCTCCCTACCTTTGCTCAGGTGATCATCCTCACTTGGGAGCATCCTCTCATCTTTCCTTCTTAGACTCTTACCCATACTTCAGGAGACAATACAAGGCTCTAATGAGCTACAAAACTTTTTCAGGTCCACAAGTCCATCAGGATCTTTATGTCTTCATTGTACTCCTTTTTCAAGTACTTTAGTTGTACTTAGAATCATAAAATGGAAGAAGTGAAGTGGGCCTTAAAGATCATATCTGGCCAACTTCTTTCAATTTGTCAGATGAGGGAATGAGAGAATTAAAGTTCAGTGACATGTTGCTACTCCATTTAGCTCACCCACTTGTAATAGATATTAATATGTTTATAACTGAAAATTGCTATAGAAGTTGTAATTTTGCTTATAGTAGGAGAGCTGGGTCTAGAAGCCAAGTTCTCTGACTCCTGCTCTATCCATTTTGTCATGCTGCCACTGCTAAATTGCTATCATTCTGTGTAAGCTTTGTCTGTTGAGATTGAGGTGGGAGATCAAAATTTGGAAGGAAAGTACTGTGTGACACAGATCATATACCAACCACATTTATTTTTAATATGTTGTGAGATAATTTATCATATTTAGTTTTGCAAATGTGGACAGTAAGATTCATAGAGATTAAGGCATTTGGCCAGGGTCACTCAGAAAACAGACTCTTCATTCAAAGTCTTATCTGCCTCACTCAATCTAGTGTGTTTCCTTTTACTTTATTCTATTCCATACTCCTTGTAGGCAGAAATGATTCCTTCCTTTATTCTCTTCAACACTGATCCCATTTTGGGTCACATTCTATAATCAATCAAAATGTTCTGTCTCATTGATGGACAGGTCTTCCATAAGACTTTTCTTCTACAATGAACAATTTCCAAAAATTATCTACCCCACAAACTTTAACAACTAATATTTAACAATCATTAGAAAAGACTATGATTGGGTTAAAAAGAACTTTACATGCTATGGATCTCTAGAGAAAAGAATTTGGCTGGTGCTTTGAACTATCTAGTTGAAAGTTACTCTTGAAAATATAAAGGACAAGTCATCTCTTTTTTTTTATCTTTTTTTTTATCTTTATCTTTTTTTTTTAATGGGCAAATTATGCATGATGATTGACAAGCACAGAAATGGAGTGAGGAAGCTAACTCAGCCCAAAATACTGTGAAGATGCTTCTTGTCCCATCACAAGATTGTAAGTGCTGATGGCTCCCCTTAGGGCCAGACAACTTATAGATGGTAATGGCCTGAGCATGGTATGGTAGCTTTGGTCAGTTCAAAGAGTTTTCTGGTTTCCAACGGCAGTTCTGTTTCTTTCTGAGGATCATCTTACTGGGTATGGCTAACTTTTCTCTAGTCCTTCCTAATTGGCTTCATGAGTTGAGATGACTTACTAGACAATTTATCCTGAGGAAGGCCTATAAAGTATTAATGTTAGGGTTCTAGGATAAATCTTCTCCTTAGGAGGGCTAATAGAGATACAGTGCCTTTAATCCTAAAGAGTGAATGTAATTTAGGATTCTTGGTGATATGGGAGGTTGGTGGGATAGTTGTCTGTCTCAGTGTTACAGATATCAAATGGGGGAAATCAGGGAATACATTTTTAATTCCTTTTGGTTTTACCATAGTATCCTTTGAGTACTGTGCATTAAAAATGCATACGATTTGCAATGGGATGTGTAAGAGGGAAGCCTTACATTGCTGGTAGCTGTGAGAACTGGTGGATAAGGTGAAAAGATCCAAACTCAGGGTACTTACCTCCTTCCTTAGGCACCACTGCTGTGCCCCCAAACTTTCACCTGTTTCCCAGCCTCAGTTCTCTGGGCAACCCCAGCTAAGGCTGATGGGGTGTCTCAAAGTGTGGAAATTCCAGGTGCTGTTCATAGCTGAGTGAAAAGATTTTATTTTGAACCTATCAGGGGTGTCAGAGTGACATTAATGTTTACTGAGAAAGCCAAGGATTTCTCACAGATTACATTCCAGCTTTGGGCCACCTTGGGACATGGGCTGGGAAACAAACATCAACTTGTGTCAGTGACCCTGATAAATCTTTTTCTCAATTGTGCCATTTTCTTTTTTGGTCTTTATTTCTCAGGAGATGTATGAAAATGAGTAGCAATGACTTATGAACTTATTTTCTCCTTTCACAGTCTCAGCGTTTTCATGTGGTATCTTCAATAGTGTTAAACAATCCCTTGGAGATTAAATGAATATCCCTGAAGTACACTCACAGAGGAACAGTCCTCTATTAAACCACTTGCCCAAAATGTCCGGAACCTGGATGATCACAATGAACTCTTTCTCAACAGTTTTCCTTCATCCAAAATTTTCTTCTGCCAACCTAAATTTCTGGTTGTAAATACATTCCCAAAACTATAAGGAGGTAAGCCCCATCCTCTCTTAGACTCCTTGTTCCTCCCCATCACATGGATATGCCTGTGTTGGTAGGGGCAGAGTCAACTGCCTCTCCATACTTACCTAGATCAGGCAGGGAAATTTTCACTTTTTCACAATGAGGACCTTGCCAAATACCTTTCTCATGCCAAATACTTTGCAAGTCAACCCACAAGTGGCCATCCAGATATCAAAAGCTACACTGGACCCATACCCTCTTCAGCCATTTATAGCTATCCAGATTAGAAGTTGAAACTTGCTATCCATCCCTTAAGGGACACAGCTGTTTTTCATTTAATATCCAGTAGACACACAGTGCACTTTTCTGCTTTACTAACTACATACCCTCCCTTGGAGTTGTTGGTCTTTATGACTTTCCAATTTGCTTCTTGTTTCCCAGTTTCTAAGCTTTGGCCATTATAAACCTTCCTTGGGAGCAACTGAATAGATCAATTGTAAGATATAGGTTCTACTTAGTAGTAATATTTTTATGATAGTCTTCATAGTTTGTAACAAATGTTTCATAATAATGCAAGGTGTTGGCTGTAGTGTGATATATGGGAGTCCTGTATGATGATATGCATGTTTGTTTTGTAAGGTCACAGTTTTTATTATACTCTGTACGTCTGTGTATGTGTATGTGCTAGGAGGGTGACAGGGTAAGAAATAGGTTGGGAGCAATGCCTTTAATTATAAAAGTAATAAGTTTCCACAAAACAATGTCATTCGGATACAGTAAATCAGAGCTGCCTTGGTTTAGTGATGGATGGGTGAAGGTAGAGAAATTGAGTTGCCCAAATTCAAGCCCTGACACCAGCATTTTATTTGTCTGCTCACTGCTTGAAGATGTTCTTGTATGAATATTGAGGGTCTCATTTCCATGTCAACTACATCCCTTTTCCTGTATCGGTGCAGTGATCACAGTTCCTGGCCGCCTGGGACAGTCCCCATGTTCCTGTTGAACTGTCATCATTACTAACAGTGCTTTCACTCTTGAAATTGTCCTGGTTTCCATGATAAATTGTTTCCCTAAAAGAAACTCACTCCAAAACCTGGCATTAAAGCTTTGCTATCTCCAGCTAAATCAGCTACAAAACTAAAAATACAATGTTGATGCAGGAAATTTGGCCATGATGAGGTTGGAATGATTCATCAGGAACATCTGGAACAAAAATTTCAGAGGGGCCACTGCCTTCCAGGGTCACCAAGGCAACAAACCTTATAAATGCATCCCTATTTTTATATGCCTTGCTCTCATCTCTCCTGTGAGTTGGTAAATCCACTGAAAGCAAAGTCTCCATTTTATATTTTGATTTTTCTCGTAGCACCGAATCCTGCCTGGTGCAGGTCACAAAGCAGCTCTTCAGTACATTCCTAATTAATTACTCAGTTGTCCCAGCAAGGGCCAAGATATCTGCAGAGAAGGGGAGTTTGTTGTGAGGCAGAGGAGAAAGACCTTGAAGGCAGTGTAATTTCATGGCTTTTCTTTTCTTGAAGCATGTTCATAAATAATGGAGTCTTGGTATTACTTTTCATTCCAAAGTGTAAAAATAGAAAATAGCCTTGGATCTTCAGCCTGTGGTGCTGTGTTACTGAGAATTGGCACTCATGCCTTCACAGACAAGGACCCTACTCCAGAAACGCTCTTACGTTTTGAATTTGTGCATATGCATATTTAAAATATTTTAACTGGGGGTTTGATTTGTACAGAAGCCAAATAAACCTGGAAGTTGCCACATCACCTTCTCTTCACTGTGATTAAGATTCAGCTTTTTAAAGCCAATGTTTCCTAAAGCACTACAGTATACATAGATTGTAATTAAGTATAAAGCTGTATTTTTTTTAAAGATTTATTTTTCTCTCTCCCCTTCCTCCCTCCCCCCCCCCCCCCCCGTTGTCTGTTCTCTGTGTCTATTTGCTGTGTCTTCTTTGTCCGCTTCTGTTGTTGTCAGTGGCACGGGAATCTGTGTTTCTTTTTTGTTGCATCATCTTGTTGTGTCAGCTCTCCATGTGGGCAGCGCCACATGGGTCAAGGAGAACTGGGGTTTGAACAGTGGACCTCCCATGTGGTAGACAGACGTCCTAACCACTGGAACAAATCTGCTTCCCAAAAAGCTGTGTTTTAATTATTGATGCCATTCCTGTGAAACAAAGAGTATCTTATGCTTGTTGTGTTGTGATAGATTTTTTTTTTCTCTCAGGGGAAGGGGCAGGAACTTAGACTTTAGTATCCACCAGCTCCTAAAGTTAAACTTCTTTGGCAGATATCCAGTCTAGATTTATAGTAGTATTGGCTTTACCACAAATTCCAGTGTTTCTGAGAACATTCATCTACCTTGAATTTTTAATGATACTTTCCAAGTTTAATCTAGTGACTAGATGTACTCTCCTCTCCCCACAGGCTCCTGCCAGGCCTCTGAGCACATGAAGCACATGGTTTTTATATCGGTGCACCCCAAAACCTGATAGAGCACCCATTTAGCTTATGCATACCCTGAAACCCAAAAATGCTAGGAATCAAAACACTGACACAAAGATCAATTGCTGTGACCAATACATGACTCAAGTTCACTCCACTTTGCTTTTAAAGAAGGCTGAGGCATTGTCTCTTTATGCAAAATTAAACCAATGCAAGAATTTCAAAACCCATTTTGTTCATTCAAAAATAGCACCAAATTGCCCAGCAGGCTTACAAACATCCTTTCTTGCACCTATCATTAGTCTTCGTAGTAGCATTTTTGTTGATATAAACTTACCTGTACACTTAATTTGTTATCCAGAGTAGTAAAGGACAAGTCAGGGTGGGTATAGCTTCACTCTGCCCACAGCAGATTGGCCTTGAACTCCTGAAGTCCTGAGTGGGAGAATGGTACCAAAAGCTTTTCCAAAATGAGGGTGGGATGTTGCCAATGGTATCAGGAAGAGTTAGTGATAGGGAGGTCAGAACAATCACATGACCAAAGCTGTCTATTTCACACACAAACAAACTGGAAAATTTTCATCCTGTTAAAGCAGTTTACTTTTCCCTCTTGCCACAATAGCTATAGAATATTCTGCACCCATGATGTGCTTTTATACTCTTTCTCACAGTGCTTTCACAAGTATCGTCTCATTTTTCTTCACAAGAACCCTGTAAGTTGTCAACATCCTCATTTTAGAGGAGAAGAAACTGACTTCCAGATGACTAAAAATCTCCCATGATCCCACAGTGGTGACAAAGCAGTGACCAGAGGCCAGACCTCCTACCTCTAGGGTCCTGTTCCTCTCTTTGCTGGCCTTATGAACAGGTAGCACAGATGACTGGCTACATGGTATCCTAAAGGACAATTCTCTTGACCACTCCCCCACAATCTGAGTTCTCCTTAAATGCCCCTCCTCAGCCTCCACTCTCAGGACTCAATGAACTCACCCTCCACCAGAACCCAGCACTCATCACAGGTGCCCATCCTGAGTCCCCAGCACAGGACTGCCAGGTGCAACTGTGTCACGCACTGCTCAGTCTAAGAGGGGCCCATTAACATTATGTCCTATGTGGTGTGCAAAAGACATGCCATGGCCCATCAGGCCAGATGCGATCGTGGTTGGGCTACTGAAATGCATGCTATACTTACATCATCTCATCTAATACACAACACAAATTATACAAGGGAGCAATGAGATGTGAGTAAATCAAGCCTAATATGAGAAATAAGCACAGTAGGAAATGTAGTTAGTTAATTATAATCAGGTACTATAATATTTTAATATTGCTAATGTGAGTTCAGGGGTGCTACTTGAAAGATTCAGTGTCCAGAGATTATCATATTTTAGTGAAAATTAAGCTCTACCTTAAGGCTCTTATATATCACAAGGAATTTTTATTCCTTTCATAAAATCTGAGTATTCCTCACCAAGGCCAATAATATTAGAGCTAGGCTATATATTATATTCACATGAACAATTGAAACTACAGGATAATAATGTGGAAAAAAAATGAATGTGTTGTTGTTAAACTAAACATAAACCTACAAAATAAGAAGTTCCTGGAAGTAGAATAAAGGTCACTGGACATTTTATAATAATTTAGAAAGACTAACCTATATTATTTTTCACAGTTGGAGAAACAACCTGCTTATCTTGTAATTGAATAAAACACTTAAAGGCTAAAAGAGAATCTTCCACATTATCTTTGCTGCCATCTCTATTACTTAGCTTGACTTGTACTACAGAAAACAATAAGAAAAAAGATAAATTACACTATATGGGCAATTGCGGTCACCCCTTGGGCTGAAGTGTGGTTTGCTGGCCTGGCGGGGGAGCAGCCGCGGCAGGCCAAGCTGCTGCCCCCATAATAGGTGGCTGGTCGGACTCACCGCCACCCCGGAAGGGAGCTCGGCATGGGCGCAGAGTGCCCTCGGGTCTCCCCTTCTCGGCAGCCATGCTTCTGCGGCCGCCCCTCCTCCCGGATGGCGCCACACGATGCCTGTGGGGCGGCACCCTTCTTCTTTCTCCCTGCGCAGGCGCAGGGCGGAAAATTCCAGTCTGCCCTTTTCCCCTCCCCCGACAGCAGCAACGCCAGGCATGGGCGGGAAACTCCAGTCTGCCCTTTTCCCTCCCCCCGACAGCAGCAACAGCCAGGCGTGGGCGGGAAACTCCAGTTTGCCCTCCACCCCAGCAACAGCAGCCACCAATCCCTAAACCCTGCCCCTTCCCCCAGCAACAGCGACAGCCAATCCCTAACCACCACCCCTCCCCCGTCCAGTACCGCCCACTGACCTTTCGCCGGCAACCAATCAGAACAGGGCGTGGCTTCGACCAATCAGCCTTCCCCAGCCCCTATAAAACTGTTGCCTCTCCCTCAATAAAGTGGACTTGCGGGTTTACCTTGTCTCCGCGGTAGTTCTTCTGCCGTGCGCCCTCCAGTCCTGAGAGCCCCCGACAAGGGCCTGGCCTCCCTTGTCCCCAGTTCGTCGCCTGCTTCTCCGGGCGACCCCTTCGTCGCCGGCTTTGCCGGGCGACCCCGTCAGCCGAACCGCACAACCCCTGTGAGAACGATCCCTCGTCTGCTGCCGGACCGACCTAGGACCGACCCCTCGTCCAGAGCTGGACCGACCCCTCGTCCAGAGCTGGACCGACCCCTTGTCCGCAGCCAGACCCCACCTCTACCGACCGAGCAAACCGTCGCAGGCAATAATGGCCAGCAAATGTCCAGGTACCTGTGGTATGTTGCGGGCAAAATTGACTGCAATTATTTCTCTCTCTGTGCACTCCACTTCGCAATTTCGCTTTGCAGTCCTCCCATGAAGAGATAGAATCTGTTTCCCTGGGCCTTGAAACTGGCCTGGCCTTGTGACTTAATGTGACAAAAAGAACACAACAGGAGACAGGATGTGCGCATCCTGAGCCTCTGGGAGGGCTACTGTGTGAATGAATCCAAGTTATCCTGCTGGAAGATGAGAGAATATGTGGAACAGAGATAAACTGTCCCAGCTGAAGCCATCATGGACCAGGTAGCCTCCAAATGACCCAGCAGCTGACCACAGTCGCTTGAGTGAACACAGCCAATTCCAAAACTACCCAGCTGCACCAAGGCCAAACTGCTGACCCACAGAATCACGAATGAAACAAATGGTGTTTTATAAGACTCAAAGCTTGAACACACTAAATGTAAAATATGGGTTATAGTTGGTAGTAGTATTTCAACAATACTATTTCATAGCTTCTAACAAATGTTTCACAACAATGCAAGGTGGTGGTGGTGAGGTGATGTATGGGAGTCCTGTATGATATGCATGTAAGTTTTGTAAGTTCACAGCTTTTACTATACACTTATTGTTTAAGTATGTTCATGCTTGTATATATGTTATATTTCAATAAATTTTTTAAAATTAAAAAAACCTCGAAGCTAACTGATTAATACATGAGAAGAAACAGCATCATTTGTAGTCTTTAGATCTAGTTTCCTTTGGTAGAACAGGCCCTCTTACAAATGCATCTACCTCGAGTCATTTTGCAGTCCTCTTTGTAGGATCGCATTATTTATATGGCTACTTTCTCTATCATTACAACAGCTTTCTTCCTGACTAGATAGACACACAGATGTTTTCCTACTAACTGTAGAGACCTTATCTTCACATGATTGCCCTGAAATGAAAAGAGTATTGGCTCAGAAATTAATTTTTCAAATTTATTTATAAGCCATAATTCTGTGAGACCTTCAAAGTCCTTAAACTAAAATTCCCTGAAGAAACTGCATTTAGTCCAAAGGTGTAAAGATGTACTACTGCCTCTTCTTTGGTGATAAGATTTGATAAACTTTAAGTTATGGAATGATGAAGCTAAATTATGCCATAACCTTCTCCTAGAATTCCTAAGAGTTAGGCAGACAATCGTTGCCATCCTCATAGTCTGCTCACTGGATGTTTGCCTACTTCTTAATCTCCAGGAATTCTGCACGGAAGGCTGAAAACTGAAGGCAGTGTCAAGTGCAAGGAGTCCTCTGCTATAAAGGAGAAATGACAGCCCCAAGAGAAAACTCTTTTAAATAGAATATATGGGAGGAAGAGCTAGTAACAAGGTAAAAGGGATGAAGAAGGGCAGATGGGAGATTATAGGGGAAGAAAAAGATCTGTATTCTACATAAATTTTCAGGACTGCACACTCAGAAATAAGGCATTTATTTTAGACTTATCACCTCTGATTTCCTGAGAGCTCTTCAAGCCCCATTTTCCATATATGCTTCCTTTTTTTCCTTCTGAATCAAATACCATTGCCAAGCATTGCTGTCTCAATAGCTATGCCCAATTCTCTGGTTATGGGTATGAATAACCTTTTCACTCCAGGAGAATAATGCAACCCCAGAGAGCTACTTCTGAAAATAGGTCATATATATTCACACCTATTACACTTTTTCTTTTGCCAGACTATCATAGAGCTAATAGAACTCATGATGGAGCAAACAGCCCAGAACAACATTTCAGGGTCCGGCCTCTGAATTAAAGCAGCCAACCTAGTGATTATTCTAAAATGAGAATCCAGGCAAACTGTAGCACATTCAAAGCTATTTCAGACAAGGAATGGCTGAAGGAACTAGAGACTACCTAGAAAAGCCTAGGTTCAATTGGTACAAAATAGCCAGTTGTAGCTGGACCTGGCTCATACCAATTCATGACAATAAATGGATATTTTGTAAATTGATTGACATCATGCTAGTAGCTTGAAATAAGCTATGGTGGGAATACTTACACCATGGAAATCAACAAATGGTACAGATGAAGAACTTCCTTTGATGAGCCAGTTGTTAAACATTTACCAGCACATCATTGAAAATAGTTGTCTTCAAATATTTGGAAGCTTATCATTTGGAATACATCATATTTGGTCATAAGCAGTTTTCCTAAACTGCCCAAGGCAGTATCCTCAATAGATGGGAATAAATCAAACCCCTAAGAGCTCTAATGACATGAGTGTAATTACTAAATCCACTAAAATATTGAACAGTGGTAAGTCCATGCTTTCCAGGCAATGAGTAGGCTTTAATGTTTAAGGTTCATGTATTTTTCAGGAAGGAAATTAAGGTATTGATAGAAGTAAACTTTATTAAGTATATAAGTAAGAATTTGAAAGTAATCAAATTATTTTTTTTGTGGAGCATATAACATCCAAAACAGTATAGGGAACAAAATGGAATGACAAAATAAAATAAAATGATAAAGGAAACAAAAAAATAAAACCCAAAAAATGAAACAGAAGGCAAGAAGGGAGAAAAATGGACCATGTAAAATTAGAATAAATAAAAAGAAAGTTGCATGATAGACAAAACACATTCACATAGATCAATAATTAGAATAAATATAAATATCTAAGCTCACCTGGTAAAAGAATTTCTCCAAATGGATTAAACTGCAAAATTCAGTTAAGTGGTTATAACAGACATGCCTAAAACATGAAAGGTTGAAAGTATAAATATGTATTACAAAGATACTTATGGAAAAAAACCCACCCTGATATATCTATATTAATAGCAGATAAAACAGACTCTAAGATTAAAGGCATTATTATAGTGCAATTCTTAACAATGGGTCTGTGAACTTGAATTGAAATTTAAAAAAACACATTATTCCTGCTGGGGTGTGTTAGTGCGGATGTGATATATTCACTAAATAATACACAGTATGGTGTGGACTTACTAAGGGGTCCGAGGTTTTCACATGACTGGCAAAGAGGTCCGTGGAATAGAAAAGATTAAGAACCCTTGTTATAGTAGATAAAATAAGATACTACAAATTGATAGAAGGTTGAATTCTCCAAGAATTCCCCATTCTAAACTTGTACACCCCATGTAAATTCATCTTTTAACATATAAAGCAAAATGATAGACTGTGAGGACAACATGTGCCATCAAGCATGTGTGAAATTTCAACAGAAATCCCTCAATTATTTTATGTAAAACTTAGAAAATATTGGTAAATATATAGGGGATTTAAGGAAAATAAAAATCTGTATTTATGGGACAAATACAGAACCTGGCACCTGGTAAATAGAGAATATAGATTCTTCTCAAGTTCACATTAAGTATTTTCAAAAATTAAATGTGTAATAAGCCATAAAACACATCTCAACATGTTTGGAAAAAATAGCATTAATACAAACCACAGTTTCTGACCATTATGGAATTAAATTAGAAGTCAATAACAAAAATAAATAAATTTAAATATCTCTGTGGTTTGTAACTTTAAAAAGCACACATTTCAATTACCTATGAGCCAAAGAACAAATCATAATGAAAAATTGAGATATACTGAAAACTAAACTGTAATAAAATTTTTACCTGTCAATATTTGTGGAATAAAGCTAAATAAAGTGGAGATTGGAGGGAAATTTATAGCTTAAGTATATATTAGAAAGAAGAAAGGCTGAAAACTAATGAACCGGCATCCAATTTAAGAGTTTAATAAGAGGAAAACAGAACAAAAGAAAAATAGGGGAAAAATAAGAGCAAACATTATGGAAAGAGAAAAGATATAATAGGGTCAGCAAAGGTAGAAGTTGGTTCTTTGAGATGGACAAGTAAAATGGAGGAAACTCTGGCAAAGTGATAAAAAAAGAGAAAATAGAAGCATGAGGTATTGCCAACCAGGGAAGTTCACCTGAGCCTCAGTGACTAGGCCTTTTCTTTTCTTTTCTTTTCTTTTTTAATTATCTTTTTTTAGATACATAAATTGCATACAATGTTAGATTAAAAAATATAAAAGTTCACATATACCCCACTCCCCACACCCCCCATTTTTCCCGTATCAACAACTTCTTTCATTAGCGTGGTATATTTATGGCATTTGATGAATACATTTTGGAGCACTGCTACACCACGTGGATTATAGTTCATATTGTAGTTTACCCTCTCCACCAGTCCATTCAGAGGTCATGGCAAGATATATTATGTCCTGCATCTGTCCCTGAAATATCATTCAGGACAACTCCAGGTCCCAAAAATGCTCCATATCACTCCTCTTTTTCCCTCTCCCTGCCTTCAGCAACTCCCATGGCCACTGTCTCCACATCAATGATATAATTTCTTCCATTATTAGTGTCCAATAATTCTATAGTAGAATACCAGTAAATACACTGTAATACATATTTTATTCCTCCATCCAGAGTACCCTGAGATGGTGATGTCCACTCCAACTCTAAATTGAGAGGGGGCTTAGATCCCACATGACTGATGGATGGGTTTCTCCTGCTTGCAGTTGTAGACACTCTCAGTTCCTTGGTGTGTTGGTTATCCATCCTCACCTCCTTCTTAGCTGACCTAGATAAGTCAAATGAACTAGAGAGTAGGTGTTAGAACTCCACTGAAGCTCAGGGCCCAGCTGGCACATGGACAGCCCAGAGATTCAACTCTCCTGGGCATACCCCAACCCCAGCACCTACCACAGGTTCAAAGAAAGGGACAGAAGAAGCATGTGTAAAGAAGTCATACCTGAGTCCAACTCTGTCACACTCAGGAGCACAAACTCCAAAGTAGGGCCCACAGGCAAGGCACCAAATTCCAGAGACATCTGCCATGACTACAGGACCTGAGTGCCTCCATATCCCTCAGGAGCACCACTACCTGGGGTAGTATCTACTTTGGGTGACTATGAGATCCTGCTAAGATGTACATAAGTGTGGCCCCTCTGATGACCTACCAACTCATTTTGAAGTCTCTTAGCCATATAAACTCACTTGTTTTTACCATTTCCCCCTTTTATTCAAGGTCTTTTCTAGTTGTATAACCAGCCAGTGCTTGGTAGCAATCCCTTGGTGCTAGGGTCTCATTCCCAGGAGTCATGTCCCATGCTGGAAGGAAGGTAATGCACTTATATGCTGAGTTTGGCTTAGAGAGTGGTCACATTGGAGCAATTTGGAGGCTCTCAGGGGGAACACTTACGCACCCTGCAACTCTAGGCCAAATTGAAATTTCCAAGCACACAGGGTCATAAGCATAGTCATCAGTATCAAGGCCCCCTTATTGGACCATCCTTCTTCACTGGTCTTTGCCCTTGCACTTGGGAGATTGTTGCTGTTCCCCTTGGGAATGCAACAGAGCTCCCAAGAATGGGAACATAGCACTCCCTCGGTAGTCATGTGAAACTCTACCCACAATGTCAGAACCCAACAAACATTTGAACATATCTATATACCCTATGTACATGCCCTGGAGAAGTCCCTCCTAATCGTGCATCCCCCATCAATGACATCCCACACCAATGCTCCTCCCCTGCCATGATTGAACCCCTCTGTGATCTAAAGCATTGTAAAAAATGAAACCTAATATATTGTCAAATTCAATTAATCAGAAAATGAAATAGTAATGATGATTTAAAGATTAGAAATAAAATAATAATTTAGAATAACTAAAATTTAAAAATGGGATATTAACAAATGAAAAATATTGTAAAATTTTTTTTTGACATTTTGTCTTTCATCACTGTAGTAGGTATTGCCCATATGTACAGTGGCAAGGTAATCGTTTCCATTTCTTCCTCAGTGTCTTACATCATTTTTAAAGTTATGTCTTCAACAAAGTTTTCAGTGACAGTAAGGTCACATATAGAATGAAGGGGACTCCCATATACCCAACATCCTCCCCCTTTTCCCCCTGCCCCAGCAGTGATCTTTTTACATGTGGTTGTTACATTTGCAACAACTGAGGTACAAATATTGAAATATAGCTACTAACCATGGTTACATTATGATTTACATTATGGTTTACATTTTAGACTATACGCTTTTATAAATTTTTGTTGAAATTTAACATGGCCTGTATCCATCATTGCATGATCATGCAGAACACTTCCATTGCCCCCCCCCAGTTACCCCCTCTTCCATCTATTCTATTCCTTTCTCCACCCCCACCCCCACTCAGGCCCACGATGGCAAAAAAGTTTCACTGCTTGTAGGATAAGATTCATAGATACTTGCAACCATGTTGGGGGCTTGACATAATAGTCTGTCCTCTTCCCTTGGGAGTCACCCATGCTCTTGAGAGACCCTCCACTGTGTTTGAGAAAATTGAACCTCCCCAGGATGGGGGTACAACATCTTCCTACTCATTGTATGGGTCTCCATCCACTGATATAACACACAATGACAAGATAAGCACTCATACACTCTCTAGAAGGCTGCCTCAGGTACACCCTGTGCCAGATGCCCCCCATCAAATACCTTTAACCAGTAATCCTTCCTTATTATATTTTCTAAAGAGTTTTCTCAATATTATAGTTTCAGCCATGTACCTGACAATCTCCCATGTTTACCCGTTCCCCCTCAACCCAGGCATATAGAAGTGGAGTGCCTACAAAGCTCTCCCCACTCACTCAGACTCCAGCTCCTCTGGATGTCAAACTGATCCTTTGGAGACAACATCCCCCACCATAAATCATACTGGTAGTGGAAACCATCAAGAGTGGCTCAAGGCCCCAGGTAAACATACATTCTTATCAGGCAGGATATTCCAAGGGCTTAGAGGGTATCTCCCAGAAGCCAGTCCAGGGCCAGAACATTCATGGGGATGTGTAGGGTTTGGACAATTCAGATCAGCTAAGTTAATCCTCTACTGTCCAGGATAAAAAAAACAAGTAGCAAAAGACTACCTAAAGATTTTATAAAATTCAAAAACATGCAAAATTAGAGAATGTGTTGTTTAGAGCAGGGGTTCTTAACCTTTTCTTGTTCCATGGACCCCTTTGCCAGTCAGGTGAAAACCACAGACCCCTTACTAAGTCTACACTATATTATGTGTTATTTAATAAATATATCACACCTGTACCAACATGTCCCCACAAAAATAATGTTTTTTTGAGTTTAAATTCAAGCTCATGGACCTCTTGCTAAAAACCCCTGGTTTAGAGATACCTACATATAGTGGTAACATTTTTTCTTTAAAAATACAAAGGAAAAATAAATGTGAAATTCAGATTAATGACTACCTCTTGGAATAGAAACCTGAGAGGTGATAGGGGAAGAGCACCTATAGATGCAACAGCACTGGTTATGTCCTATTTGTTCAGTCCACAACCATTCATTTTATTACTATGCTTACTGATTTACAATTATGTCACATATATTATCTGTAAATCCAAATCTCAGTTTTTAAAAATTTGCTGCTCAGTATATAAGGACTTATTTATAGAGTTGGAACTCTCCAAAATCTAAGTATATTTGCAGGACAGATTGCTGGATGGGAGGGTCCACTGGTATGAGTTTTCTGTCACTAGAGTTATTCAAATGTAGGTGAGAAAGACCTTTAAAGTTAATATTTAGAAGTGAATGTAAACATTATGTGACTGATTGGATTCAATGGACTTTAAGTCACTTCCATATTTGAGAGTCTATGATTACATGGATCAATTTTGAGTGAACTGATTTGACTGCTCTTGTTAGCCAAGATGCTGCCCTGATCTTTCAGTCTTGGCATTTGAATGAATCAGTCACTCCCACAAGAAGACAGAGAACATTTAGCAACTTCATCCAAAACTTACTTGCTTCTGTTTTCCCAAGAAGGATAATTTAATCCATTCATTATAAGCCATCATTCATTTAGAATGTGAATGTATATGTGTGTGTTGTTTATATTGAGGGATCTGGCTAAGCAGATCTGTCAAAAGCATAGTGAGACTCTCCCAGCTTGGCTTTTGTGTCTCTGGGACGATGGGGCTGATAGCTTGGAATTATCAGGAGAAGAGATGCAACAGACGATTTCCATTACCACCCATCTGCCTTTGAGACAGTGTATACAGACCAGCCAGCAGCTGTTACAAGGTAACTACTCTATTATGAATTGTTTGATGAATTTGGTGCACCAAATGTGGTGAAATGTGGGTGAGCTCCCTGAAACCATTAGTAAGTGGACCACATATGGCCCTTGTGCAGATTATATGGGAAATGGGAATGTGGCAAATGATTTTCCAACAGGTATATCTTGGTCCAGATGGTGAATTATTCACTACCTGCATGAAAGACATGATATTAGTTATCATGCCTCCCAGAACCTTCGGGGCTTTAGCCCCCTTCATAGACTGTAATATGCACAAAGTAACTACTGCCATTGCCCAATTAGGAGATGTCGAGGTTTGTAAGAGAGAGAGAGGTGTACATTCAATAAAGCAAGGAATAAAGCCAGTGACAACTGAATGAAGTACTATTGGCCCTGTGGAGAAAACTGGCTCCTGAGCAACGGTACATGAAAATGAAAGGCAAGAAGGCAGTAGACAATCACCCCTTATGGTTATGGGATGTTTTATGGTCCAATGTTGGAGATGAGTCAGACTTTTTTGACTGACATCCTGGCCAAGGGGCCCAGTTGGGGGACTTGGGAGACTGGAAGCCACGTGTAGAATTGTCCATTTATTGGTTCTCTCAAAATGTACAACATGTTTTGGCCTTGGTAGATACTGGAGCTGAATGTACTTTATTATATGGAAATCCTGACCAGTTTAATGATCTGATGACTTATATTGATGGATATGGAGGCTGAACCATCTGGGTAAAACAAGCTACTGTGGTTTTGGGAATCAGACAAATCCCACCAGTGGGTATGGGTATGTACTGTGCATATCCCCACTATTCCAGAGTATATATTGGGCATAGGTATATCGCAGGGGCAAACATTGAGGACAACTCAAGATGAATTCTGGCTACAGGTAAGAGTAGTTAAGCCTGTGGTTCATGGGCACACACATCATCCACCAATACAGTTGCCTGCACTTAGGCAGATAGTGAAAGTACATCAATGTCAATTACCCAGTGGGCACAAAGAAATTAGACAGACTTTTTTGCAGCTGGAAAAGGCTGGCATTGTGTGAACAGCACACAGTCCTTATAATTCTCCTGTCTGGCCTGTCAGGAAACCCAGTGGGTTGTGGAGGATGACTGTGGACTACCAAGATTCAAATAAAGTCACCCTGCCTCTTCACACCATTGTGCCTTCTATAGCAGAACTAATATCCTGCTTGATGTCCTCGTTGGGACAATACCACTACATGGTGGACTTGGCTAATGCATCCTTTTCTATTAATTTAGCTCCAGAAGGTTAGGATGAATTTGCTTTTACTTGGGAAGGATGACAATGGACTTTTGTGATCCTACCCCAAGGATATGTACATAGCCCTACTATCTGCCATGGATTGGTGGCACAAGATTTAGTTACCTGGCAGGGAAAGCCTAAGGTTTCTTTGTATTATTACATTGATGATATTATGTTAACCTCTGATTCTCTTACAGGTTTAGAAGAAGCTGTGAATGGTTTGTACCACATGTTGGATGCCTGGGGACAGGCAATCAATGAAGCAAAGATCCAGGGACCTGGATTATCTGTCAAATTTTGGGGAGTTGTCTGGTCGGGTAAGACCAAAGTAATCCCAGAAGCAGTTGTTGATAAAGTTCAGGCATATCCTATGCCAACTACTGTGAAGCAGCTACAAAATTTTTATGGGTCTGTTGGGCTTTTGGAGGGTGTTTATACCCCACCTAGTGCAAATATTGTACCGTAATAAATTGTGCCATAATAAAAAAGGGTCTGGGGAGATGATCAGGAAACTGTATTCATGGCTGTAAAGAGAGCAATATCAAGCTTAACATATTTGACAAAACTGTCCCTTTCCAGTTGGATGTTACTTCTCATGATGTGGGATTTGGTTGGGGACTCTGGCTATCTCAAGGTAAATGTAAAGTCACAAGAGGATTTTGGTCACAACTATGGAAAGGGACAGAACTTAGGTATTCTGTCCCTAATTAGCTGCCATGTGTGCTGCCTTGCAAGCTAGTGAACCAATCACTGACTCTCAGAAGATAGCAGTTCACACTTCATTACCCAAAGCAGGTTGGGTATGGTCATGGGTAACAGCCTTCTATACTGGAGTGGCTCAAACATCTACTTTAGCAAAATGGGGGGCCTCCTTGGAACAATGGGCAATTTTGAGTACCAGCCCCTTAGCCATGCAGTTGTGGACTCTTTTAGGCCCAATACCATTTCAGGAGATGCCAGGATCTATTGATAACTTGGTGCCTGAACAGCCTAGCCCATACAAAGAAGGGTGATCTCCCATACCAGGTGATGTTGGGTATGTGGATGGATCCAGCCTGAGGTAACCTCCCCCAATGGACTGCCGTAGGGATAAGACTACACATGGGAGACATCTGGTTTGAAACTGTCATGGGACAAAGCAGTCAATGGACTGCATTGTGGGCTGTGTGGATGGTTATTATGCATGAACCTGGACCCTTGAGTATCTGTACAGAAAGCTGGGCAGTGTATAGAAGACTAACCCTATGGTTGCCTCAATGCATAACCCAAAATTGGACTGTGAGTGGTCACCCAATATGGGGACAACCAATATGGGAAGACTTGTGGAAGCATGGTTCTCACATTCAAATCACTGTGTAACACATATGTGGACATCAGCTGCCATATTACCCAGGTAATGATCCTGCGGATGCCTTAACTAAGGTACATACACTACATATTCAAGGAAAGGAAAAGTCTATGTGGCTGCACAAATACAGTAGCCAATACAGTGGCAATTCTACAAATTGCCCACAGATATGGTATACCTATTTCTATGGTAGAGGTGGTAGATGCTAGTAAGTCATGTCCTGTGTGGGCTGCCAGTGCCCTGCATTGGTGTTGATTCAAGAGACAAACAGGAGTAATTAAAAGAGGAGATCAGTCATTGCTCTTCTTCAGGGTATAGATATGCCTTACAGCTGTAGGTACCAATACTAGGCTGCTATTTGTGTACCCTACTAGAACAGCCACTCAAAAGGACATTATTCAGGCACTAGAGCTTTTAAGTGCCTACTATGGAAGACCAGTACAAGTAGCCGGTGACAGAGGGCCTCACTTCACTGGTTTTGAGGTTAAGAAATGGACAGAAATGTTAGATATAACATGGACATTACCTATTCCATACAGGCCACAAGCAGATGGAATGATTGAGCATTATAACGGTCTATTAAAGGAAAAAGTATAAGTTCTGGCCTCAGGAAGCCCCACGATAAAAAGATGGATCTCAAGTGAGTGCTGCTGTTTGTCTCTTGAATGAACAGCCGAGGAGAATGGGATACTCATCTTTAGACTTAGCAGTAAAGGGATGAACTCTGCCAATACATGTTCAGATGGAGAAGTACGAGGTATTCAGGCTTTATTCCAAGACCCATTACACCAATGGTGGACTTCTTTAACCACCACTTGACAGTGGATGATTGCTGTGTCAGCTGGAATAGGGAGCATACTGGTAGTTTGCTGCTGTTCTTTATATTGTTGTTTTGGTCTCCAGGCACTAGGAGCAGCATTATGGCAAAGAAGAAATATCTTTTTTAATGTCAGGTCTGAGTTGCTCAGCCAGAGAAGGACACTCTGGTTCAGTGGCGAATTGAAAAAAGGCATGCAGGCAGCCGGTAGAGTACTCATCATCACCCTCTTTATTCTGTTTGGCTCCTGTCTAATGACCAAACTATCAGCTTTTATACTTTCTTACACAAAAGTGGCTACCAGCTAATTGATCATATAAGTAAACAGGTGAGGCTTGCATAACAGTAATGAAAGTGCTGACTACTACATTATATGAAAGCATTTTATAAACATGCTGCTGCTTTCCCAACTGGATATACATGACCAGAAGCTCCTAGGCAGCCATTATGAGGGCCATTTAACAATTTATTTTCATTCTATTCCTACACTATCCCCTTTTCCTTCAGCAGAGACCCTTCTCCACTGGGCTCTTGGAAGACGCCAGAATGGGGAGGGATAGCTGGAGGCAAGATTTCCACTGCCAGTGAGCAATCTGACCTGGAGACAGGAATTTAACATTGAAAGAGATTCATTTCTGGACACTGGTTTTGAATTTGGCCCCAGGGGAAACCTACTGGGCATCTGTACTGCAGGGGACCCCACCTACCCAGCACCCCAATATCTGTCAGGGCAGGCCCAATGCTCTGCAAGGAAAGGCCCATGCATACCCCTTGTCTTCCTGCCGTGGGGCTTCCCTCCTGTTCCATAAATCTACCCATCCCCCCAGCTACCCCCAGCCACACCTGGGGGTCCCGGAATAGGCCACTACCCATCACCATTTTCATATAGTCAGGGCCAAGCAGATGTTCCAGGCACCTTTGCCCATGCCTTTGGGGGAAGCCCCAGCACCAAGGCACTTCCAAAGTGACCCCTCCACGTTCATGTCCCTCAGGAAGGGGCTGGGCCTTTCCCACCAGAGCTTCTGACCCCAGGATGAAGGGCCCTGGGAAGCCCACACCACCCTGCAATCCCACACCTTCCAGCACCCTCTCTGTGTGCCCCTACCCTGTGCACTCCTGCAACCCCCCAGGTCTGGGTCCTGCTGGTGGGAGGTGTGTCCTCAGGGCCCAAAGGAGCACCCACTATTGGGACCCAGGTCTCTGGGAGTGGATGCTGGTGGTCAGGTGGGAGCAGAAGTGCACACAACCCAGTAGACTGTGAGGAGTGGGTAAAATGCCAGAACTCCCACCCCTGTGGTGGCGGGTAGGTGTGGAGAAAGTGATGAACTTAGAACAACCTCCACTCTCTTGACCCTAAAGTACTCACAGAGGCACAGTTGGCTCTAGAGATGTTAGCTGCAGAAGGGGCTGGGAAAGGAAATCTGTTGGTCTGTAGCTCCACGGCACTGGCACCAGCTGCTCTCTGTGAGGCTCAGCTGCACAATGGAGAGAAACAGAATGAGAACTGAGAATGTCCTGGGGGTGCTAACAGTTCCCCATGACCTGGGCAACTAATTATTAAACTGCTAAAATCCTGGCATGAGATCTCTTCTAGTGAAAATCTGAATGTTTAAACCTTCCGGTGAATATCAGTCTCTCCTGTGGTGGAACTTGTAGTTTTAGGGAGCAAATCAAAAGCCAGGTTTTGAGCCTCCACAAGCAGGGATGACCTTCTCAAGGTAAGAGATAGAGGCTTTGTGTTGGCTTTTAAAAAGAGTGGGCCACGGCTATCTGGCTCCATGGATTAGTATTGGCAAAATAATTAGATATAAAGGTAAACATTTCAGCATTAGTTCAAGTGAAAATCTAGGAACACCCCTTGGCAGGTTTGTTACGTAAACTGCACGTCTGGGGAGGGTACATGCAGAATCAGAGGAAGACCACTTCCTGGCCTGAAAGGTGATCATGATACATTGGACAATAAAGATGGCTGCTACAAAACAGTTTTCAAGACAGAAGCCCACCTGGAGAGCACAGAGGTAAGTGATATGAGCCACATTACTAAACCCTGGTTACTCCTGGAGGGATGAAATAAGGAGGCATATTCAGTTTCTCCTTTTGTTCATCATTCTTTTCTAATTTTTATAAAATGGTAATGTCATGGTTTTCTACTCTTAAGTTTATTTTTTTGAACATAACCTTTTTTTTGTGTGTGTTTTTTTTTAAAGTAAATAGATCACACAAAAAGTTACATTAAAAAACATAAGAGGTTCCCATATACCCCACTCCCCCCTGCCCTGCTCCTTCCACATCAACATGCCCTTTCATCATTGTGGGACATTCATTGCATTTGGTGAATACACCCTGGAGCACTGCCACACTGCATGGACCGTAGTTTACATTGTAGTTCACACTTTCCCCAAGTCCATCCAGTGGGTTACGGCAGGATAAAGAGTGTCTTGCATCTGTCCCTTCAATATCATTCAGGACAACTCCAAGTCCCAAAGATGCCCCATATCACAACTCTTCCTCCCTCTCCCTGTCCTCAGCAACTCCCATGGCCACCACCTCCATATCAATGATACAATTTCTTCCATTGCTAGAGTCACAACAGTTCTACAGTAGAATATCAGCAAGTCCACTCTAATCCATATTATATTCCTACATCTTGTGGAACCTGGGATATCCTCCGCAATGGCCCTGGGGTAAAATCACTTTGTTTCCTATACGCACTGTTTATTCTTAAAAATTTATCCTGTATCTGGTAGGGTATGTTTCCCTTTATTCTTTTCCCCCTTCATAAATTTTCTGACAATTCTTGTACTTTGCTCCATCATAATTAGCTGAGCACATTTTTTAAAATCTCTTGAAGAGAAGAAGGCTGGAGCTATTTGGTGGGTATGAAAGAGGTTTAAAGGAAAGTCTAAAGTCATTTATGTTATTAAAAGGAAAGCTAAAAAAAAAATGTAACATGAAAACATTTTGTGGTTATGAAAGAGGTTTAAAGGGGAAGTCTAAGGTCATGTATATTATTAAAAGAAAAGCTAAAAATGTAAAATGAAACATGAAAAAAATGTAACATGCACTATGTATGGCATAATAAATCTGCATGTGAAGTATGAATATGAGTAAAATTGCATATATAAAACCGTTTTTTTGAAACTGGGCAAATGTAAATACTATAAGATGTTCATATCTGACCAAAAAAAACCCCACTCTTTTATGCTAGGTGAAAGAAACCAGACACAAAGTGGTACATATTTTATGATTCCATTTATATAAATTATAGAAATAAATCAATTTATAAAGGTGAAATTAGATTAGTAATTATGTAAACCTGGGGAAGGACTGGAAAGGGGCTTAGAGTTTTTAGAGTAATGAAATTGCTCTAAATTTTTTTATTGTGATGAATACACAATATTGTGATTATTCTCAAAGCCATTAATTATACACTTTGGATAGATTATATGGCATGTGACTATATCTCAATAACACTGCCTAATATATTTTAAAAAGTGCAAGAATGTGAGAAATCTATGGTACAGCTATCTACCATAGAAAGCATAGATTGATAGGTGTACCGTTTTCTTGTCTATTTGTTTTTTGTTATTATTGAAATAATGAAAATTCTCTAATAATGACTGAAGTGATGAATGCACACCTATGTAATTATACCAAATACCATTGATTGTACACATTGGATGAATTGTGTGCTTTATTAATATGTATCAGTTTTGTTGGGCACAGTCCTTTGGACCCTTCCCTGGAACAAAATCCCCAGGACCCAAGCTTCTGGGTAGCTCTGGGTGAAACAGACACCTTCCAGGAGAGGAGAGAGGGTGTCTGCTGTCCAGGGTGGTAGTCCATGGCGGCCAGAGGGAACATAGATAGAGCCTGAGGGAGTAATTGAGTCCTTCCTTTCTTGGGAGCTAGACAGCATCCTCAGAAGGCAGACTGGGCTAGGGGCAGGGAATGGGAAAAAAGGAGTCTCAATTTACAGCTGCCCCAGCACTAAAATAGATACTTAGGTATGGTGGCCCCTTTTCTTGCTCTAACAGAAATGATTCACACTTACAACCTTGCTCAAAGAGTTAGTTGGGTTTGAAGAGTCCATGCCTCCAGTTGAAGATGGAGATTTTTCAGGTAAGACAAGCCCTGCAAGGCCTCTCTCCCCTGGGGTATGGCTGAGGACCCCCCATGAAGCTCCTCCTGTGTTATCCTGGGCTGCAGCCTCACTGCTCAGAGCAAGGATACAGCAGGTGGGGGACAACCCACCCTGCAGCCTGAATCCACAAGGCCAGATTGTGCTTTTCTGAATACTTTTTCTTCCAAACAGGGCTGGGAGTACTGTGAGATGAGTGAGGCATCAAAAAACGGAGTCATCAAGAGACTGTAAACTACAGTGTGAACTATTATCCATGAGGTGCAGCCGTATCCAAAATATATTCACTGAATGCAATAAATGTGCCACGATGAAAAAAAAGAAAAGAAAGATAAATGATGTCTCGATGCAATATGCTAAAAAATTGAACTTAATGCCAAAGAATCCGTGATGACAAAAATTTCAGAATTTTACATCTAGACAGGTCAGCATTACTGATTTTTTCTCTTTGACTTTGGCTTCAAGGGGGCTGAGCAGCATCACTGCACCCAGACAGGGCCCCATTCACTGGCTATAATTCATCTTTTCCTCAGGTCCTAAGTCAGATGTGGGGAGGGGCCAGGCAGCTTGGAGCCCAGGTTCTATTGATAGAACGTAAGTGTCAGATGCCTTGCTCAGGCCACCTAATCTGCATAAGGACCCAGTCATTACACCATTATATACTTTTTAAATTTTCTCGTGGTTACCTTAGGGCTTAAGATACGCTTCCAGTCTGCCTTCAAGAACATTATATCAGTCCCTATGTAGAGTGAGAACTTAACAACAGTGCACATCCAATTCCTCCTTCTCATCCCTTATGCTTTTTTTGTTACACTTTTGACTTTCACATACACCATAACACACAAGATATTGCCAAGTTTTTCTTTAGAAAATCAGTTATCTTTTAGCGTGCTTAAAAATAATTAAGTGTATGTTAAATGTTCACCTTCATTTTCACCATTTCCATGTTCTTCATTTCTTTTGTGGAACCAGTTTTTGGATTGGTGTAATTCCTTTGCCTGAAGAACTATTTTAGCATGTCTTATGGAATTTAACACATTTCATTTTTAAAAGGTTTTGTTTTTATGAAAATCCTTAATTTTTCCTTCATTTTTGAAAGACATTTTTGTTAGGTTAAAGTGGCTTCCTTTAGTCAGTTTAAAGATTGTCCTCTAATTTGCATAGTTTTTGACAAAAATCTACTGTATGCCTTATTTTCGTTCCCTTGTATGGCATGGTTTCAGCCTTTTTGAATATATGTTTAGGTGTGTTGGGTGTACATGTGTGTACAGTTGATATTTATTCTGCTTGGTAGGCTTTAAGATTCCATAATCTGTAGTTTAATGAGTTTTATTACTTTTAGACAATTTCAACTTATTTTCAAATGTCTCTTCTGTTCTTTTCTTGTTCTTCTGGGATCCCAGTTACACATTTGTTGGGTCATTTGGCAGTCCCACAGCTCTTAGATGCCCAGTCCTGTTTCATTTTACAGTTTTCTCTTTCTATTTCAGTTTGGATAACTTCTGTTGACCTGTCCTCAATGATTCTTTCCTTGGCTGGGTTGAATTTAGAGACGAGCCCATCCATAGAATGCATCTTTCATCTCTATCATTTTTAGGGGGAGATGGGAAATATTTTTTTTCCCTACATTTCTACTTCATTATTATTGTTTCCCTCTCTCTGCTAAAGTTCCAAACTGTTCATGCTTGTAGTCCACCTTTCCCACTAAAGCCTTTAACATAATTTATAGTTATTTAAACCTCCCTGCCAGAAATTGTAGCAGTTTGGCATTGTTTATGGTTTCCAAAAATAGATACTGGATTATATCAGAAGTGGGGTAGTGCTTTTGCAATTGCTAAAATGCTGGAAAGTTATTATAAATGTATAAGGGGTATTTTTTGGAGGGCTTGTGAGATGCTTGGTAGAAAAGACCTACAGTGCTTTGAAAAGACTGTTGATAAGAATATGGACTCTAAAGAGACTTTTTATGAGGCCTTAGAAGTAAATGATGAAACTATTATTGGAAACTGGATGAAAGGCAATCCATGTTTTAAAGTTGCAGACAACTTAGTAAGATTAACTCCTGATGTTTTATGGAAGGCAGATTTTGACTATGGTGAGCCTGGGCATTTAGCTGAAGAACTTTCTGAAATAAACTCAGAGAATGCAGCTTGGCTTCTCCTTGCAGCTTATAGTAAAATGCTAGAGGAGTGAGATAAGCTGAGGACTTAATTTTTGGGCACAAGAAAACAGAAATGGATTTTGAAATTTTTAAGCCTCAGGAAATCAAGCTCCCACATGGTAGTGCCCCATTTGAGGACTTAACTAAACTTGGAACTTGTAAATCAGGATTGAAGATGCAGTTATCATGGAAAGTCTTACTGTCTAATGGCTTGGACCCCTGCTTCTTGCAAGCTAAACCAACAAGATTTTTGAGAGAGCTGTATGAGCAAAATCACTATCAACTTGGACTAAATGAGGCATGGAAGGGAGAGATTGAAAGGGAAATGACTTCAAGAGGAAAACCATGGAAACTGGGAAATGGAATTTAGACATCTCTTTGGGCCAAGAGAGGAACCCCACCCATGTGTACCCAGAGTGTGAGTTTGCCCTGGCAGTTGAAGAGGATGGATGTTCCCACCTGATGTTCAGGGTAAGTTTTGCTGCCCCAGGGTACAGAGAGGGTGGAGCACATTCCCCAGGGATTAGGACACTTGAGGTCAATGCCCCATAGGTCTGAGAAGGGTGGGCTTCCCACCCATGGATTAGGGAAGGCCAGGTCACCAACGCATTGCTCTGAGAGGTTTCAGCCTGTATGCCAAAGGTTAGGGAGGATGTTGTCTTCCCTTCACTGTACTAGGAAGGTTAAGACTCAAATCCAAAGATTGGGTAAAGTATGACAATCACCCCAATACTCTTGGAGGGTGAGGTCTGGAGCTTGGTCACCACCCAGATGCTTGACGAGGGTGGAACCAAGAAGATGGTGATTAGGTAGGTCTATGGAAAGGGTGGGTCCCCATGTGACCCCAAGGGGAAGAAACCATCATCTTAAGAATGACTTTTAGACTTTGAACTTTAATGAAGTATGCCCTGCAGGTTTACAGAACTATAGAGGACCCATGACTCATGTTTTTCTCCCAATTTCTCCTTATGTTAATGCAAATGTTTATCCCTTGTTTATTTGTGTATTGGAAACAGATAAATTGTTTTGTAAGATTCAGAGGTCTACAGCCAGATGGGACTTTGCCCCAGAACGAACTTTATTTCTTTAAATTGATTGTGATATGATTTTGTACTTGCATTGTGCTGATTTGAGAGTTTTTTGTTTTTTTTTTTAATATTGTAATATCTTTTTGGGATTCAGGGGGTCGAGTGTAGCAGTTTGGCATTGTTTATGAATTCCAAAATTAAATGTTGGGTTATGTTTGTAAAACTGGTCTGTTCCTCTGGCCATGAATAAATTATGACTAGGGCTTTGATTGGGCCATGTCAGTAGGACATCGAGTTTCCACCCCTTTGATGGGTGGGGACTTATGGAAAAAATGACAGGGCTGAGCAGAAAGTTGGAGTTTTTAATCCTGGAGCCCCAGGAAGTAAATACACTGAGAAATAGATACATGAGGAAAGAAAGAGGGCTCCATTAGATACAGCAGATATCCTGGGAAGACAGGTTAACTATATGCCTGATAGTTCACAGAGAGCTGAGCAAGTGAGCCTGCAGAGGAATGAGCCCCAGGAGAGAGATGAGAGTTATCCTAGCCTACAGCTGATATTGGAAGAAGCTAGGACCATGGAGGCTTAAGAGGAAGAGGAAGGTTGAACATCGGCAGCCATCTTGCTCCAACACGTGACAACAGAATTTAGTGAGGGAAGTAGCTTATGCTTTATGGCCTGGTAACTGTTAACGTTCTGTTCAAACAAATACCTTTTATAAAAGCCAACAGATTTCTGGTATTTTGTATCAGCACCCACTTGGCTGACTAATGCAGAAGTAAATATTTAATAAAAAAATAAAATTCTCTGTTTGATACTTCCAAAATTTGGGTTCGTTATCTGACTTTTGTTTTGTTGTCCACTTTCTCTCTTGGCAGTGTTTTCATTTTTTTCCCCTCTTACTTACAAAAGTAAGTCTTACAAAAGACAGCGATATTCTGTGTGAGAGTAAAAAGGAGATGAATAGTATTTATGTTTCATGAGGGCTCACACCTCCTCTGATAGGCCACTGGTTGGGAGGTTGAGTTAATCCAGTCAGTAGTTGAGCTGGGTTTGGATTTTGTTTTAATATTTGTTTGTTTACATTTCTTTTACAAAAACTTTACCTACCAAACAATGGTATTTCCCCCCTTTCCCCACCTCCTGGTAACCTCTCACCTACATTCTGTGTGTGAATTTGCTATTCTAGATATGTCATATAACTGGAGTCATAAGTTATATTTACTCATGTGCCATGCTTATTTCACACAGTATTGATTTCAATTGTAAAATGTATCTGAACCTTATTCTTCTATATGTCTGAATGATATTCCACGGTGTGGATGCACAAGGTGGGGAGGCAGAGAATGCGCAGAGGGGTGTGAGGGTGCAGGGGGAACCACCTGGCCCCTTCTGGGTAGAAACCTAACTCTGTGGTTTTGGCAAACTGCCAAGTGCTCCCCTTCTCCTCATCCCCCATGTGCCATATGCAGGAAGGACTAGAAACCCAGTTGGGGAGCAGGGTAGGCCCCCCAGTGCAGGATTGGCACACCAGTGCTGCCCTCACTTTGTAGCCTACCAACCCTGCTCTGCCTGTGGCACTGCCTTGGTGCCTGGGCCTCCCCCTTAGGGAGCAGGAGGAGACACTTGAAGCACTGCTCAACCCTGAGGGCAGGTCTATTAGTGAAGAGTGGCAGAGTCCAGGAGCCCCAGATGAGTCCTTTTGGAGGCATCTGGTGTGGGTGGCTGGTGCAGGACCAGGGCGAGGCCCCATGCTGCAGGAAAACTGGACCATCCAGGCAGGGTGCAGTGGAAATTGCATGGAGCTTACTGTGCAGAGTAACTGTTGGACCCTAAAAGGAATTGGAGTGCCTGGTGGGTGGGGTTCAGAAAATTTATGAAGGGGAAAAGAAATAAGGGGAAACATACCCTACCAGATTTTGGATAAAGAGTTAAGAATAAACACTGTATACAGGAAACAAAGTGATTTTACCCTGGTGTTGTGGCAATTGGGTTACCTGTTCCCTATTTGTTGCTTCCTATTTTTGTAGATTTGCCTTATTGTAGATTTGCAGTTGCTTCCTGTTATTATAGATGATGTTGCAGTTCTGATAGAAAACAGCTGATTGTTAGTTTCTAAATAAATACGATGTGGAAACTGGGGTTGAGGCTCTGAGTTTCAGAAGATGTGAGTCCCCTGGTCCCATCTTTATTTCCTCTCTTGTGTCTTTCTTTCTGTCCTTTTATTTCTTCAGTTCTGCATTGCCTTTCCTTTGTACAGACCTACCGCTGAGCTGGTCTCAGCACCCCGGGGCCATTGGAAAAGCTTCAAGGCCAGCAACCTGGTCAGGGGTTCCTCAGAGGAGCCCCCAAGAACTTAATTCCAAGGAGTGGAGAACTGGGCTCACTAAGAGGCTAATCTACATGAAGGCTTCTGTCATCGGGAGTTAAAATAAATGATTCGGAGACAGTGGCCACGGTAGTTGCTGAGCGCAGGGAGAGGGAAGAAAAGATGTGATGTGGGGGCATTTTTGGAACTTGGAGTTGTCCTGAATGATATTGCAGGGACAGATAGTGGACATTATATATCCTGCCTTAACCCGCTGAATGGACTGGGGGAAAGTGTAAACTACAATGTAAACAATAATCCATGTGGTGCAGCAGTGCTGCAAAATGTATTCACCAAATGCAAATAATGTGCCACAATGATGAAAGAGGTTGTTGATGTGGGAGGAGTGGGGTGAGGTGGGGTGTGGGGTATATGGGAACCGCTTATATTTTTTAATGTAATATTTTTGTGGTCTATGTATCTTTAAAAAAAAGGCAATTTTAAAAAATTAACAAATATACCACACTAATAAAGGATGTTGTTAATGTAGGAAAGTGTGGGAGGTGTAAAGAATGAGGCATATTGCTATCCTCCATATTTTTATGTAACATTTATGTAATCCAAAGTAGTTAAAAATAAAAAAAAATATTAAAAATCTCCAAAAATAAATAAATAGATAAATAGATAAATAAATACATGTGTTCAGCTATGATGGAGGGATGTTCAGGAAATGCCAGAAATTTTCTGAAAAGGAAAAGGAGAAGGGGAAACTTACCCTACCAGATGCTGTGTTAAGAATCAAGTGTATAGAGGAAACCAAGTGTTAATGACTGTTAATGATTGTCATGATCCCAACAATCTGAAATTGATGAGCTCAATCCTATCCTATCACTATCCTCATTTTTGTTAGGTCCCAGTTCAATAAGACTCAGAGAGAGACCAAGGTTCAGGTGGAGAAGTTTATTAGATCACTGGCATGGCAGGGGTCTGAAGTGAATTTCCAGTTCACCCGACCAAGTTGAACAATGTCCTTAAATAGCTCAGGGGCGGGGAAAGGTTGTGTGAGTGTAAACTACTGGGGTCTGTAAGGATGGGAGACGATGTAGTAGGGGAGGACTGATAAGAATGTTTAGCATTTTTGTGGTTTACTAGGGTAGGTGCCAGGATGTTCTGCTCCCATTTCAGGCATCAGGTGATGGGATTAAGTGTTTTCTTGGAGGCTGTTAAAATGGTGTGACTGGGGCCCATGTCCTGGTCTCATGGTTCACAGATCAGGACATTGTGTTGGGTCTGGAGATTGAGTAGAATGATTACGATCTAGCAGCTTTCAGAAGGGGAGAGCTGGTACAGAGGGTTGGTAAGTTGTCCAAGGACACACAGCTATTAAATAACTGACTGAATATTCACCCCAGATCTAGTCTGCATTCAAGAGAGAATAGTGAGAAATACTGGGCAAGTATGTTTAAGATGTGCTAAAGATTTCATTTCACACTAGAGAGAACAGAGAAGGTGAAAGATAGCCTAGGTTTGCAATGGGCATTGGTTAAATGCATGCTGGCACTGTCTCCTGCTGCTATACCAAGCTTGTATATCCATTAGATATGAAGGTTATAAAGAATTAGTCCTGAAGTGCTGAGGTTAGGAATGTGGACTATAGAGTCTGACAATAATGTGTTCAAAATCTGAATTGCCACTTACTGGCAGAGGTCTTTTGGAAAGGGTTTTAAATTATACTGGACCTATTTCTTGAGAGTAAATAAGGAACAGTCAGCCTAGCTCAAAATGTCAAGACACTGTAAAGAGAAACATCTTACCTGGGACTTACTGAATTGACAGCAATCAAAAAAAGTAACTGCTTTTCAGACAATGAAAATGAGAAACATAGACTTTGTGGAATTGTTTTTAAATCTAATTTAATAACTCATAGTACTTTATCTGACATTTTGGCAGATTACAATGCCAATTAAAATTTATAAGTGCTTTATTGGTGATGAGTATATTCACTGAGCATCTAGTGTGTCCTAGATATAAGGCCCCAAGATTGCATTCCCAAAACTTTCACTGTAAGTGGAAGATTTGCTGTAGCAAGAGATGCTCAAATGCAGACTGAAATCCTCTCATTTCCATCCACTTTCCATCCTTGTCCCAATGCTTGAGCCTCAGTACAGTTGGTCATGATGGCTTTGACCCAACCCTGTCAATACCTTTGTATTGTCTTTCTAGTCCTTAAAAATAAACTTAAAAATAGAAAACCATGATATTAGCAATTTATAAAAATTAGAAAAGATTGATAAACAAGGAGGAGAGAAATGAATATGCCTCATTATTTCATCTCTCCAGGAGCAACCAGAATTTAGTAACATGGCCCATATCATTTTACCTCTATGCTCTCCTGGTGGGCTCCTGTCTTGAAAGCTGTTTTGTAGCAGTTATTTTTATTGTCCAATGAATCATGAGCACCTTTCTGGCCAGGAAATGGTCTTTCTCTGACTCCTAGTCCACCTTCCACAAAACTGGTTTACATACCAAACTTGACATCAGACCCATGGAGTGTTCTCAGATTTTCACTTGAACTAATGCTAAAGTATTTACATTCCTACCTAATTCCTTTGCACACACTAAGCCATGATGTCAGAAATCTTTCTTTCCAGGAAGCCCTGGCCCACCCTTTAAAAGCCAGACCTAAAACTTCTTTGAAAGACATAATAAAAAAAAAAGTAAGACACTGAGGAGGAAATGGAATAAATTGCCACTGTACATGTGGGACAACACTTATTACAGTGATGAAAGGCAAAACATTAAAAAAATATTTTTCATTTTTTAATACCCCAATTATTTTACTTTAGTTTTTCTATATTATTATGTATTTTATTTCTAATATTTAAACCTATCATTACTATCTCATTTTCTTATTAATTGAATTTGGCAATATATTAGGCTTCATTTTTGAAGAAGTATTGGATCACAGAGAGTTTCAATTATGGCAGGGGAGGAGCATTGTTGGGGGGTGTCATTGATGGGGGATACATGAGAGTGGGTTTGCCTGGGCATGAATATAGGGTATATAACTATGTTTGGATGTTTGTTGGGTGTGGCCACAGTGGTTAGCAATTCATATGACAACCAAGGGAATGCTGGGTTCCCATCCTGGGGAACTCTGCTACATTCCCCAATGGGACAACAACAATCCCCCAAGTGCGGGGGTAATGACCAGTGAAGAAGGATGGTCCAATGATGGGCCCTTGATACTGATGACTATGCTTATAAGCCTTTTGCACTTGAAATTTCAAGTTGGCCTAGAGTTGCAGGATGCCTAAGAGTTACCTTCTAAGAGCCTCCATGTTGCTCAAATTTGGCTACTCTCTAAGCCAATCTCAGCATATAAAAGAATTACCTACCCCCCAGTGTGGGATATGACTTCCAGGGATGAGCCTCTCTGGCACCAAGAAATTACCACCAAGCACTGGCTAGTGATACAACTGGTAAAAGACCTTGAATAAAAGGGGAAAATGGTAAAAACAAATGAGTTTATATGGCTAAGAGACTTCAAAATGAGTTGGTAGGTCATCAGAGGGGTCACACTTATGCACATCTTAGCAGGATCTCTTAGTCACCCAAAGTAGATACTACCCCAGGTAGTGGTGCTCCTGAGGGATATGGAGGCACCCAGGTCCTACAGTCATGGCAGATGGCTCTGGAGTTTGGTGCCTTGCCAATGAGCCCTACTTTGGAATTTTTGCTCTTGAGTGTAACAGAGTTGGACTCAGGTATGACTTCTCTACACATGCTTCTTCTGTCCCTTTTTTTGAACCTGGGGTTGGGGTATGCCCAGGAGACTTGAATCTCTGGGCTGTCCATGTGCCAGCTGGGCCCTGAACCTCAGTGGAGTTGCAACACCTACACTCCAGTTCATTAGATTTACCTAGGTCAGATAACAAGGAGGTGAGGATGGACAACCAACACACCAAGGAACTGAGAGAGTCTACAACTTCAAGTAGGAGAGTCCCATCCATCAGCCATGTTGGATCTAAGTCGCCTATCAATTAAGAGGTGGAGTTGGCACCACCGTCCCAGAGTCCTCAGGATTGGGGAATAAAGTATGTATTTGAGTGGACTTACTGGTATTCTACTATATAATTATTGTGACTCTAGCAATGGAAGAAATTATATCACTGATGTGGAGACAGTGGCCATGGGAGTTGCTGAAGGCAGGGAGAGGGAAAAAGAGGAGTGATATAGAGCATTTTCAAGACTTAGAGTTGTTTTGAATGATATTGCAGGGACAGACACAGGGCATTATATATTGGCAATAATAAATGGACTGAGAGAGAGTATAAACTACAATGTAAAGTATAATCCATGCTGTGAAGCAGTGCTCCAAAATGTATTCATCATATGCAATCAATATACCACACTATGAAAGGAGTTGTTGATTTGGGAAAAGTGGGGGGTGTGGGGAGTGGGACATATAGGAATCTCCTATTTTTTAAAATGTAATTTTGTGTGATCTATGTACCTTTTAAAAATAAATAAAGTATATATTTAAAAAAACAAAAAGCCAGTGCAAAGCCTCCATCTCCCACCTTGAGAAATTGTTCCCTGATTGTGGAGGCTTAAAACCCAGCCTTTGGTTTGCTCTCTAAAACTGCAAGCTCCACAAGAGGAGAGGCTGGTATTCAATAGGTGTACGATTTAGATTTTCACCAGATGTTTCAAGCCAGGATTTTAGCAGTTTAGTAATTACCCAACAATTACTCGAACAGGCCATGGACAACCCTTAATGCCCCCGGTATATCTTCAGGCCTCACACCTTCTTTGCGTTGTGCAGCTGCACCTCCATGCTCAGGGTCAAGGAGAGGTCCGGCCTTCAGTGGGCCATGGTTAATGCTCAAAGTCTCCAAGGTCGCCCTGATCTGTAAGTCACCCACTCCTGGCCCCTCTAGTTTGTCCACTGGGATTCCCCTCCTAATCACTGGGGTGCAGGGACCAGGATCTTTCATAGGAGATCCTCAGACCCCCACTGCCTCTTGTTTTTCAGGTTTGCAAAGGTGCCATCCTCCTGTCCAGCTCCCTGGAGCTAGAAGTGATGGTGAAGGCCGCAGGGAGCAGGGGATGCCTGCGCCATGGAGCTACCTATCCTAGTCTCTCTGCAACTAGCATCTCCAGAACCAGCCTTGCCTCTGCAGAGTACTTTGGGGCCAAGGGAGTGGCGGTTGTTCTCAGTCCACCACTTATCCCACGCCCCTGCCCCAACCCCAGCTGAAGGGGTGTGAGTTCTGGTGCCCCCTCTTCACAGCCTACTGGATTGTGTGTACTTCTCCCACCTGCCGACCAGCATCCACTCCCCAGGGGCCTGGGTCCGAATGGTGGGTGTTCCTTTAGGGCCCTGAGGACACGCCTTCCATTGGCAGGACTCCATCCTGGGAGGCTGCAGGTGTGCGCAGGGTAGGGGCGCAGAGAGGGTGCAGGAGGGTGTCGGAGATCAAGGGACCTGGGCGGCCCATGGCCTTCACCCTGGGGCCGGGAAGCTCTGGTAGGAAAGGCCCAGCCCCTTCCTGGGGGGAACGCAATTCCGCGGGTTTTTTGCAAACCGCCGAGGGCGCCCGGTTGTCCCCTGCGCAGAAAGCAATGCAGACCCAGGTCAAGGGGCGGGGTCGGGCATTGGGGGCGGGCTTGGAGCGCAGGCGCAGCCCACATTTTTAGCGCGCACGACCCGATGCTGCCTTGCTGTGAGCAGTGGCGCCGCCCTGGATCCCCCACTTTCCGGGATCGAGCCCGCGGAGTCTCCTGGAGCACGCCTCCCGCCCCGGGCGAGTGGGAATGGCGGCGGGAAGGGCCTCGCCCAGGTGAGTCCGGGTGGGGGCGGCTGGGGGAACGGCCAGATTCGCGGTACAGGAGGGAAGCCAGGCAGCGCTGAGGTGATGAGAAGTGGGACCCCCACGGCAGGATGCGGCGGGGCGGGCGTGGACCTTTTCCATGCAGAGAGGCGGGCTGCCCCTACAGATAGCGGGATCCCTGGCGGTGCAGATCCCAGCAGGTTTCTTGTATTCCATTCCCCCCGTAAACACCCAGGCCCAGCCCAATTCAAAACCAGGGTCCACAAATGAATCCATTTCCGATCTTAAATTCCTGTCTCTGGGTCAGACTGCAGTGGAACCAGACCTGCAGTGCAAGTCTTGTCTCCAGCTACCTTTCCCCATTCCCTGCCTCTTCCAAGAGTCCGGTGGGGAAGGGCTGGCAAGAACCTGCCGAGGAATTCCAAGGGCACCAGCCAAAGGTCTGCCAGGATGGAGGAATGGATGGAAAGAATGAGAAAAACAGAGCAGACCACTGGCCGCAGGACAGCCCAGCCATGTGCCCTCTATGGACTTGCAGGTTCTTGCTGCCCTTTGGAATGCAGTTTGTCCATATCAGTGAGAATTTATTTTTTTATTATTTTTAAATTTTTAATATTTGAGTATTTTTTGAAGATACATAGATCACAAAAAATGTTACATTAAAAAATATAAAAGGTTCCCACATATCTGCCCCCCCCCCCCCCCCTCATCCCACATCAACAACCTCTTTCACCAGTGTGGTACATTTATTGCATTTGGTGAATACATTTTGGAGCACTGCTGCACCGCATTGATTATAGTTTACATTGTAGTTTACACTCAGTACGTTCAGTGGGTTATGGCAGGATATATAATGTCCAGCATCTGTCCCTGCAATATCATTTAGGACAATTCCGAGTCCCCAAAACGCCCCAACATCACATCTCTTCTTCTGTCTCCCTGCCCTCAGCAACTACAGTGGCCACTTTCTCCAGATCAATGCTACAGTTTCTTCCATTATTAGTCACAGTAGTTCTATAGTAGAATACCAGTAAGTCCACTCTAATCCATTTATTATTCCTCCAGCTCTAGAGTTCAGTGCCTTGTCAGTGGGCCCTACTTTGGAATTTGTGCTCCTGAGTGTGATGGAGTTGGACTCAGATGTGATCTTTCTACACATGCCTTTTCTGTCATCTTTACTGAACCTGTGGTTGGTGCTGGGTTTGGTGTATACCCAGGAGACTTGAATCTCCGGACTGTCCATGTGCCGGCTGGGCCCTGAGCCTCAACAGAGTTGTAGCTCCTACTCTCTGGTTCGTTGGACTTACCCAGGTCCGCTAAAAGGGAGGTGAAGATGGTCAGTGAAATTTTTGATGTCCATATCCCACTCCACGTTAACTTCATTCCAGAAGTCTGTCTTGTAGAAAAAAAGAGATCAGAGGTGAACAAATGCATTCTGTTTGGAAAGGCAGAAACTAGGATGCAGCTAATTATCCATGGGGGGACACACTTCAGGAAATTCTAGTCCTCCTCTGACAGAACACGTGGCATAACTGGGTATATGGGAAAGGTCACAGGTGTCATATCAGGCAGGGTCAGGGTGGGAGATGCAGTTGGTCCCCTCTTTCTGGTTCTCATGTGAAAACAGGTGTATATGCACATAGTGAGATTTGTATAAACTGAGGGGAAATGCAGAAGGCCCTGGAGTCCCACCAGCCTGTGCTTACCTCTGGGAAGCCAAGTAGAGGGTCTGGGTGGGGAGAACCCATGACTCTTGGGTGGCAGAGTGTTCTCTGGGTATAGAAGGGCTTGTTCTCTGGGCATGAGATCAGCCTGCTGGGGTTAGCTGTTGAGGAAACTTTGGAAGTTGCCTGGAATCGCCGAGCTGGATGTCCACACTTGCCAAGTGGGAAGCTCTATGGGCTGCTCCCATGCTCCTGTGAAGGGAATTCAGCCAAAGTGCATGTTCAGGACCCCACCTGGCCAAGGTTGGCAAGTGGCACTGCTAAGTAGGGGCTTTCCTTTCTTTGTGTCTTTTGTTCATTTGGTAGACCAGGGCAACTTTTATTTCCTTGTGTTTTTCAATATTTTTTGAGTAGAAGTTTGTTGTTTCTTCCTCCAAAATCAAAATGCTCAAAAGCAGGCAGTGATGCTAATCTGGTGCTCCAGTTGATTCTTTGCCACAACAGAAAATCTGTGAATCCTGGCTGGGTGCTTCCTGACTGCCCTGAAGGGCATGGGACATCCATTTGGCAGGTATTGGGGAAATTCTAGTGAGGCATGTGGCAGCCCCCATTGAGCCAGGAGAACAGAGAATTTAGACAGAAACCCAAGTGCCAGTTGTAGGATCAGCATGAAGGATGCTAAGTGTTGGGACAGTATGTTTGGGTAACAGTGTGGGGACAGGGTGCCCAGGAGGGTCCTCTCAGGCTCTTGAGCAGCATGGCCAGGATACAAAGGTTCAGGGATAGAAATGAGCTGGGAGAGGGGGTGGGCAGCCATGGACACTCATCTAACATGTGGCCAGAATTGCTCTTGGACTGTGTTCTTTGGGGGATTGGCAAGAAATTCTCAAGGGCTTCTGATCCCCCTCTCCCAGCTTTTCTCTGGTGGGCTCCTATCACTCTGAGGTGACTCATGGAGGTGGTCTGAGGATGGGGAGGGCATGGGCAGTGCTGTGTGAATTTCACAGTGACCAACCTGTCCTTTCATCACTGTTTTCTCTATTGGCAGAGCAGACCCCAGCCTGAGATGCAATGCAGAGCTTCCTGGTGCTGCTGAAGGGGAGCAGGGATGCCTGCCCACTGGCCATGGACCTGGTGGCCCTTGTGGCAAGGCTGTGCCAGAACCTGCAGGTTGACCTTGCCCAGGTAGAGTCCTCATTGGGGACCCGGCTGGAGAGCTGGCTCCGCCTGCCCCTGCTGGACAGCATGGACGTGCACCTGGTATGTGTGCATGCAGGCCCGGCAGGAGCAGCACCAGGCCAACCATAAGCTGCCCTGAGCACAGGCAGCAGTGCCAGCACATGTCAAGTAACACATCGGGGCGCTCAAGACCCCTGACCTCTTTTAGCAGCAAACCTGACCCATGTCGGCATGAAGCTTTTGAGACCTTTATTTTCCTGCTTACTGTGGTGATTCATGTGGTTGTTTATGGGATGCTGGCCCAGCTGATGTTGGCGTGGTACGGATTATATGGTGTAGGCCTCATATATTTTCCTAAACTGTTAAAATTCTGAATTCCAAAGAATACCTGGCCCAAAGGGTTTCAAATGAGGCCTGTCAGGCCTCTTTTCCCTTCTTTTTCACTCCATAATAGAATCCATGCATACCTTATGTTGCATTTACCTTCAGAATGCTCTTCAGTTCCACCCAGTTCTTTCTATTTCCACTCCTTCCTCCACAAAGCTAATACACTGTCTTCCTGAAAACTCTCCCCAATTTGCTTTCTCTTGCCCCTACAATGTGTTCTTCATTCAACTGCCACAGGGATTTTGCAGGTGCAAAGGGGACCATGACAGATCCCTGATTCAGGGGCTTGTAGTCCCCTCACTGAGGTCCTGCCTGCTACCCATCTGTCCTAGACCTCCTGACCTCACTCCCCACCTCAAGACCTTCGCACATACTATTCCTCCTTCTAGGGACTGGATCCTGGCTACTGGTGTGGCTGGTACCTTCTGATCTTTGAGGTTTCTGTGTTGATTTCATTTCTTGGGGAGACTGTTGTGATTGGCCCCATCTAGGTAGCTCATCCTTGAGCTTCTTCCTTGGTTATAATTACCATCCCATTTATTAGTTTATCTTGGCATCATCCTTCTCCCCTCACTGCACTTAGGCCCATGAGGAGGAACCACCTTGGTTTTGCCCATCACAGGATCCACCAACATCCCCCATAAACCTGGACCATAGGAGGACCCAGTCACTGTGAATTTGCCAACATGAATGAGTGATGGGGACAGACAAGTGAAGGCCTGATCAGAATTGTCATCGGATAGCAGACTCTAGGGGCAGGTGTCACCAGCTCAGTGGGCGGTGCTGGGAGGCCTTGATGGGTGCCCCTTGTACTGAGGCCTCCAGGAATGGGGATGATTCTGGCCTGTGCCCGCCAGTTGGTGCAGGTGGGGAGGTTCAGTGAAGTGTCTCTGATGGTTCCTGGCAGGCAAGGACTCAAACTCTGACCACAGAGGCCCAGGTCAGGGTACTGCAGCTTTGAGGAGTAACTGCCCAGTGGATCAGGGCTTTTCTAGTGCCATGGAGAGAACACTGAACAATTCTCAGCGTCTCCTGAAGAAAATCAGGCCTCCTCACTACAACCGTCCCAAGAATACATGGTCAGTAAGTTCTTGTGGCATTCAAGGCCAGTGCAGGCTGCTGGGAAAGCGCACCAGGGTGGCTGATGGAGTTACAGCAATGGCCAGCATACCCGGGCCAATACTGTTTCCTAGGGTATCTGGAAAGTTCAGTTAATGGAAGCAGGTTGTGTTAGGTCGAGGTGATCCATGTATCCTGGCCAGGCACAGAGGTGGTGGTTCCTTCCTGGAGGACAGGAGCATGGGTTCCAGTTCTCATGCACTCCAGAAGGATGAAGGCAGCCAAGGCTCAGCATACTCTCCTCAGCAGGGTTCCTGGGCTCTGCTGGGAGGCAGCCAGGAGGCAGCCAGGAGCTGGTGCAGCTCTGGAATGACATCTACTATAAGCTGGACAAGAAGAGGCTGGGTGTAGCCATGCTGACTCCCATGCAGAGGTTCTGCTGCAGAAAAAAGTGTGCATAGGTGTGGGTTTGTGCTTGTGCCATGGGGCTCCCCTTAGGAAGAGGTGTGAGGTGAGCATGGGTTTGTGCTTAGCCCACAGGGCTCCTTTGTGACCCAGGTGACTGAGATCACAGAGCTGGGGACATGGGGCAGGAACAGTCAGAACATATCACAAGCATCCCATTAGCCAGTGTTTCTCCAGTGCTCACCAGGTGCCATTGCTGAGTCATGCTTATCACCTGCCCTGTCAGTCAAGGTTGAAAGGCAAGCCCTGCAGCACAGGTCATCTCTGTTGGTCCTGTCCACTCCAGGTTCCCCCCACCCAGGGTCCCACCCCACTCAGGTCCTGCCTGGGAGCAGCATTTGGGTGCCTCTATGGATGGCTGGACTCGTCCAGTTCCCACTGACTGCTCAGTGGCCAGTGCCTGGGTCCTGTGGCTGCTGGGGTCACTAGGAGTGTTGGTCCTGCCTCTGGGATTCCCACTACTGGGGCCACTAGGAGAGGTCACCCACCCATAGGGATTCCCATCCTGGAGCCATGAGGGGAACTCCTGGGGGAGCAGTGGCTTTGTCCACACAACCCACTAGGCTGTCCCTCTTCCACAGGTCCGAGCTACAAAAACCAAGCTCATGTATGGGGGGTGGGCAGCATCCTGGGAACCCAGTGAAGGAACTGGGCTCAGGATTGACCCCTCATGGGGATCAGGAGCCCTGTTGTGACCTGGACCTATGGCCATCCCCTGGGGTCTGCAGGTGGCCAGCACCTCTGCCTGTGCACCTCTGAGTCTATGGGAGGTGAGGGTAGAGAGGTGGAGGTGGAGGGGGAGCAGACTTGGGGGTCCCTGTTCTCATAGCCTTCCTCCTCACTGTCCTTGTCTAGGCACCCATCACCCTCCCTACTCTGCCTAGAGGGTCTAAAGAGTTAGAACTGCCCCAAGGAGGTTCACCAGAAGCTACAGGATTTTCACCTGGAGTGTGGGCAACAGCTCCAGCAAGGCCCAAAAGGTAAGAGTGGAGAGTGGGGCTGCTTCCCCAGGCTGTGCCCTCCCTGGGCTGCTCTTCTCCAGGATGCCCCCCTAGAAAGCTTCCACCCAGATTGCTCCCCCTCCATGATTCTCCTTCTCCCCAAGGATGTTCCCCTTAGGATGCTCCCTAGGAAGATCCTCACAATGCAGCTCCCTGGAATAGGGTCCTGCCCCTTAGGATGTTCCTCATAAGATACCCCCAAACTCCCACCCACAAAGCTTCCCCCATGTCACTCCTATCATGGAGATGCATCTCCCCCAGGATGTCCCCCTGAGCCTGCTAATTCCCCAGGATGCTCATCCCCTAGTTTACTTCCCCCCACTAGGCTGCCCTTCCCTGGGGAGCTCCCTTCCAAGAGTCTGAACCCCAGATGTTCCTCCAAGTTGCTTCTCCCCCAGGATATCCTTAGCCTGCTCCCCCACAGGCTGCTCCTCCAGGAGTATCCCCTGTAGGGGCTGCCCCAGGTCTCATGAGAGTTCCCTAACCACTATGAGTTCATGGTCCCAGGACAGGGGCTTGTTTGATGGGCATCACTGCCCTGGACAGACAGTCTGTACACAGAAAGCTTTGTTTAGCCACATGGAATCAAAAAATTGCCAGTCTAGGGTGCGCGTGGGAGTCGGGGGTGCTAAAGTCGCCTGAACCCAGCGGGAAGGAAGATCCGGAGCAGCATCCAGGATCCGGAGCTGGAGCCCCCAGGTGAGTGCAGGGGGAGACCCTGGCGGGCTTCAGCAGCCCAGGATGCTGGGAGGGCGGCGGCGAGGACCCGCGAGGCCCGAGCTGCTGCTGCTGCTGCTGCTGCGGCACAGTGGTCGCTTCCCCATCGCCTCCTCCCCATCCCTGTGTCCCTGTCCCCGCCTCTGTCCTCACCTCCTCGCCAGCCTCCTCGCCTCCCTCTCCATCATCTCCCTTCCCCCATCCCATCCTCTCCTGGCTTCGTTGTCATCCTGCCTGACCTTTCTGCCCCAACCCCGGACCCCTGTCCCAAACTGCACCCCCGTCCTGTATCCTGAGGTGCACCTCGTCCCTGTCTCTGCCCCCTCCTCCTCCCACAGCCTCGCCTCCCTCTCCACCCTTACTCCTCCCCCTTCCCCATCCGGCCACCGGGCCCCAGCGCAGCCCCCAACGGCTCTGATCCCCCATCTGCCCTCCTTGTCGCTCCTGAGGTCTCATCCTTCGTCCTCGGTCTCTCTCCTGGTCCCTGTCGCCCTCCTCCCACCTTCTGCTCCCAGTCCCTCTCCCCCTGCACCGTGGGCATTCTCTCCCCAGCACCCCGGCACCTTGTACCTCTCTTCCTGCACCAGCACCAGGTGGCCTAAGCCCCGCCCCCCCCTCCGTCTCTACCCCTACCCCCACCTCTCCTCACTTCCCCTCCCTCCAGGGTCCTGGCACAAAACACTTCCCCACCTCCCTACCTATGCTCCTGCACGATGCAGCCAGCCAGCCACTGCACTGCTTCCTGCAGCAGCAGCAACCGGGCCAGCCGGGCACCTGCCCACCTTCCAACCTCCCTCCCAGGTGCACGCTGGCTCCCCTCCTCCTGGCATTGTCCTGGGGGCTCCTGCAGGGATTATGCTTTGCCTGGAGCATCCTGGGGTGCTGGGGGGAAGCCCCTTCGCACCCTTTCCTGCCTCCTTCCTCTCCTCCCTAGCCACCATCTCCCTCCCCACTCCACCCCACCCCCATTTTCCTGCTACATCTCAGTTTTGTGATTCAGCATTTTTGGGGTTGCTAACTTTCTTTGCTTCCTAGCACGATAGGGACTTGGCTGTGGGGCTCAGGGCAAGGGGTCTTGACCCTGCAATTAGCAGGGCTACTTTAGGGACCAGGCCAGAAGCTGCCTGATTGGAAGGGGAGTCAGGAGCTGGGGACCCATGAGGAACAGGCTGCCTTTTCCTCCCCTGCATTTGTCTGCCCTGTGTTGAATTGTATCCAGGGGGAGATGACATAAGTAATAGCTCTTGGAGAAATGAGCTATTAGCATTTATGAAAATTAATACATCCCCATCCGAGGAGCAAGAACACCAGGTTCAGGCCACAGCTGTCCCACTGTCTGTGGATCCAGGATTTCTCCTTTCTCTGCCACCTCTCCTCCCCCTCAGAAACCACAGCCCCCTCCCAATGCCAAGAGCAAGCGAAGGAAGCGGAGCTAACTAGGCAGTGTCCAGGTTCCCCGGCTGTGGGTTCGGGGACCAGCCCGGGAGCCTCGCCTCGCCCTGCCTGGCCCCCTGTCCTCTGCAGAGCCGGGGCAAGTGTGCAGGTGTCACCGAGCTTCCGCGGCATGGGGCCTCACTTCCTCTCAGAAGGCCTGGGCAGGAAGAGAGCTGTTGAAGCCCCCTGTAGCCCCCGCGGTACCCACAGTGTCTGGGCAGCGCCAGCCTCCTGCCTGACAAAACCGGGGTCCCCTTCCCTGTGGCCTTTGCCAGATAAGAAGCCCAGGGCAGCGGGGGAGGGCAAGGGGTCCCAAAAAAGTGTGAAACCCAGGACTTGTCCTCCAAACGTTTCCTGGTCTGGATACAGAGCTAGAATGGAGAGAAGCGGCCACAAAAGCAGGGGCGTGCAGACAGGCCAAGACGGGCTCCCCATCTTGCCCGGTGGGTGTCCGAGGCCACAAGCACTGGGAAGGCTTCCCATCACGGCAGAGCGTGCCGGCTGGCTTTTCTTTACTTCTCCAAGGATCGTCTCAAACCCAAAAGGTTCAGGAGGAAGAAGTGGCACGAGGTTTTGATTTGGCACGGTCCAGAGAGGGCTTGGGGGAGGAGGCCTCCTCCAGACTTTCCTGTGTGTGGGGTCCCGGGCCTTGGCAATGTAGTTTGCACCCAAGGAAAGCCTCCTCCACTTTGAGGACCCTGGGGATGTGCTAGTCCTTGGCTAGTTTCTCAGGGACCTTCAAGTCATCAAACGTTCCAGAGTCAAAGCGATTTTCTGGAGCCCCTGGATAATGTGGCAGAAAAGGGGCACCTGCAGGTGGCACCCAGGAAGAGCCGCCTCTGGAGGTATCCCCCACCCCTCCCAGCAGCTAGGAGGGCTGTCCTCATGGCGAGGGCGGTGGGCAGATTGGAGCTGGAAGGGTCTTTCTTAGCCAGCAAACAGTCCGGCATCTTCTCTTCCAGAGGCATAAACCAAAGCCCAGGAGTGGCGCCCGCTCCCGGGTGACAGAGGGCAGGTAGACCCCAGGCTCCCCAGTGGGCTTGAGCCCAGTTCTCTTCTTTGACTGTCCCCGTAGGAGAAGCCAGCACTCCGGGGATGCTCACAGCTGACTGCGGCTGCCCTTTTGGACAGGCCGCCCTTGACCTGTTGCTGCCTTTGGGTGTGTCCCAGTCACTGGAGGGGCTGGTGGGGGCAGGGGGTGAGGTGCCACCCACTGCAGCACCCTCACGGGCTGATCCAGCACGGCCAGGTCTGGTGGGCCCCCAGCGTGAGGCTGTTGTTCAACCTAGCCATAGGGGGGACAGAGAAGTTATGGGGTCAGAGAGCCATGTCACTCGGTGAGATGAAGGGGGAGAAGGGGTTCTCCTCCACCCACACTTGAGCTGCACTTTCTACCAAATGATTTGCTTTGGATCCTTGTAATTAACTCCACAGGGTAGGCTGGTAGACCTGGAGGGGGAAACTGAGGGACAGAGCGAGACTGACCCCGGCCTCCCGGGAATGAGGGAGAGGGAGACCTCCATTCTCTTCCTGTTCTGCCAGGCCTCCGAAGTGGGAGCCCCCTGCCCATCCCACCAAGCTGGGGCTCCTGCTAATGTCGGCAGCTTTTACCTCCCCGTTGGTGAGTCTCTTTAGACAGGCCAATGGGCGGGAGAGGGTCCACAGGGCCCTGGGAAATGGGAGGCCCTGCTCAGCCCCTCCTCAGCAGCCCCTCACCCTGGCATGCTCCGCCCCCCCCCTTTGGGAGTGAGTGGCGGCCCTTGGTTCCTCGAGGTTTGCTGAGGTGGCCCCCGTGGCCTCATCTGCTTGGCCTGGGTTTGGCAGGTGCAGCATCTCCCTGCCCAGGTGCACGGGAGTGGGTTCTTCTGGTCTTTGACCTTCCCCTTCTGAACTGCTCCACCTGCCAAGGCCCTGCCCCCTAGCCTGATGGTGCCAGCCCAGCAGGGGGCCCATGCATGATGAGCTAACCCCACCCCTGCGCCGGCTCCCGCCTGCCCGCACGTCCCCCTGGAAGGCAGCCCACGCACTCACCCCGGCGTGCAGGCTGGTGCTGTGCCCCATCCAGGAGGAATGGGGTCAGAAAGGGGCTGGGAACCATCTCCTGGCTTCCCACCTGCTCTCCAGACGGAGGTCGAGGGGCTCCCCTACGGCGACCTTTTGCCCTTGAGAGCAGCAGCATCTGACTCAGGGTGAGAGCCGGGCAAGTGTCTCAGGCGCCCCAGCGAGCAGGTGGCTCCGTGGCTCCCGTGGCCCCCAGGGCCTCCCCCTGGGCTCATATGCCACCCCTCATGGCCCTCGGCCCTAGGGGAGGCTCGTCCTTCGGGTCTCTGGTTCTCTAGTCCCCCAGTTCCTTCCACGCCCCCTAACCTTGACAGAGAGATGACACGATGCCAGTAGATGTGCCGGCCAGCGTCCAGCACGTGGGAGGGGCTAGCAAATGCCAGCTCTCCCCGTCCCCTTCTGATCATAGACTGAGCCCAAGCCACACCCTACCAGACTCCAGATGGCAGTTTTTCTAGAAAAACTAGAGCAGAGCAGCTGCAGTCCAGATGAGCGCCCCCCCACCCCCACCCCCAGACTGTCCATCCACTCCCAGCAGCTTGTGGGCACTGAAGCGGCTGCAGAGCGCAGGCTGAGCACCCCCGCGCCTCACCCACTGGGATGCGATTTCATTTTCTGTCCCCTGGAGGCTTTATGATGGCTCCAGGCACACGGGACCCTCATGTCCACAGGCTCTCGGGACAGGGCGGAAGGGTCCAGCTTTGGCCTGGAGTCTCGGTGGTGGCAGGGGCTCTAAGGGGACAGTGCCCTTCACCCCTTCTAAGTGTGCAAGGGTCAGAGATACCTAGAATACTCGAGGGGACGAGGAGGCTCTGGTGAGCCCAGTTGTTCAAGCAAACCAAGTACAAAGCACCTTTGGGAACCCGTGAACACAGGTGATGAGTAAAGGCATTTGAGCGGGTGCACGACGGGCAGCAGTGAGCAAGGCCCACGTCCACCCTCAGGCCCAAGAGCCGGGAAAGGGGTGCAGTAGTGCGGGGCGGCGTCGGGGCCCTGCTGATGGGGGAGGAGAGTTCACGGCGGGGCGGGGGACGTTTGGCCCAGAACTTGCAAGGCAAGGAGGGTTTGATGGGGCCAGGCTCAGGCGAGGCCGTGGGGGGAGGGTGGACCATGGCCACGGGTCCAGCTTTGTGCAGGTGGAGAGGTAGGCAAGGAGCCTGGGGCGGGGGGCGGGGGGGGGGGGAAGGAGGTGGCCGCTGCGGGCGCTGCCGAGGGAGCCTCAGGCAGTGGTGTGCGGGAGGACTGGCCGGCGGTGCAGACGGAACATGCACGTCCCAGGTGGGGATCTTTGTCACTTTCGCTTGCTCCTCTATCGCTGTGTCTGGTGAATGAATGGAAGGAGTAGGAAGGAGAGGCTCTCCGCGTCGCTGCTGTGGAGCTGGACAGTGACTGCTCTTGGGGGAGGAGCCAGGATGCCTCCAGGCTCGTCCTGCTGGGTCCACCTGAGGTGCCTGGACAGAAGTGGGGCAGGAGGCCCCGTGCTGGGTTCAAGGCCTGCGGGTCAGCCGTAATGCCCCGCAGGCGCCGGGATGATCATGACCTGTCCCCCAGGTGTCCTGGGAGTGGCTAGAGCTGAGAGGACAGAGGGCAGGAACGGGGCTGACTTGTCCCAGAGCCCAGGAGGGGGCCGGTGGGGGGAGGGCAGCTGGGCCTGGCACCGCACAGGACGCAGAGTCCTTTCAAAGGGGAGCAGCAAAGCGGGTCCCAAGGGCTCATGAGTTTGGGGGTCTCCCTTCCATAACGAAGAAGCAAGAATGGGTGGCTTAAAGTAGCAGACATTTATTGTCTCCCATTTCTGGAGGCCAGAAGTCCAAAATCAGGGTGTCCGCAGGGCCACGCCCTCCAAGACCGCAGGGGAGGGTCTCTCCAGCCCCTCTGGCTTCTGGCATCCGCCAGCCTTCCGCAGCTTTCTTTGGCTTGTAGGCACAGCCCTCTGTCTCCACCTCGCCCTCCCGCGCCTTCTCCACCCTGTGTCCCCTTTATCTTTATAAAGGCCCAAACACGTTGGGCGAGGGCCCCTGTACCCCATGAGGCCTCATTTGACTTGACTAATCCCCTCCACTGCGGACTTTCAATGAGGCCCAGGGGCCAGGGCTCAGGGCTGTGGCCTGTCTCCCGAGGGGCCCAGCAGGCAGCCGCCCCCACCAGGAGGTGAGGAGCGAGTGGAGGCGGCCTCCCAAGGGGCAGGGGCCGTGCCGGGCCCAGCGCCGACTCCACGTTGTTCTACAACAAACACCTGCCGTCCATCCCAACAGGAGAGGAGTCGAGACTCGAACCCCCAGCTCGGTGCCCACGTCTGCGCCAAACGGCTCTTGAGCAATCCGGCAGGGAAAGGAAAGAGGTGAGGACGGCGTCCACGATGCAGGTCTGCAGGTCGGCAGGGTCCGTGGCTGCGCCGCCGCGTGGTCGGTTCTCCTGTGCATCACTTCGCGCCTTCACAGGCATTTAGGGCTGCCCGCGGTTGGTGGGCCCGGGCACACCTTTTGGCATTAGTGATGGGACCGCAGTGGGCAGCTGCTCCAGGAGCACACCGCCGGGTCCTCGGCCATGGGTCCATGCACTGGGACTTGCCGCAAGGGGTCCTGAAAATGCAGGCTCGGGGCCGGGTGCAGCTCTGCGAGCTCCATCTTCATGCACGCCAGGCGACTGACACGGGGCCAGGCCGTCCTCGAGCCGGTCTTCCCTAGAGGTTTATTCCCGAACCTTCCTCGGCTCCCACTTCTTCCTAAAGCAGCGCGCGGGAAAACGCCATGGGAATCGGAGGCTCCCACGCGAAGGGCTGCCCCAGGCTTCCCTTGATCGTCGGGAATGTGCAGAGCCCACGTTTACACGAGCAGCCGGCGACACTGCTGTCACGGGTGACTCCTGGTGTGCGCAGCAGGAGGCTGTGATCAGTTTCCCAGTCCACCTGGAATGTGGCTGGGCTGGACAATGCTTACCGCCCAAAGCTTGCCCCCTTGTCTTCCTGGTTCCCTGACATGCAGCCGACTTCCCATCCAGCCATCCTTCTGTCCACTGTCCTTCCATCTAACTATTCTTCTGTCCAGCCATCCTCCCATCCAGCCATCCTGTCCCACCGTCCTTCTGTCCAGCCGTCTTTCTGTCCAGCCGTCCTTCCATCTTCCCATCCAGCCATTCCTCTGTCCAGCTGACATTCCGCCCAGCCGTCTTGCCGCTCTCCCTCCTCCTCCTCACGTCGTACCTCTCCCACCCCTGCCCAGCAGCTTCCACACTCCCCAGGGGGTATTGACTTTCCCTGGTGGCTATTTTTAGCTACCCAGGCCCAGGAGGTGTTGGACTGAAGGGGCAGCATCCTGTGGCCGCCTTGGCCTCTTGCTGCTGCGAAGGACCTAGTGTGGATGGTCCTGCCACCAGAAGCAGCTGTCGCCAACCCCACCCTCAAATCACTCCCACCCCGGGAGCCTGACCACCTTACACATGGCCCTTTAAAGAGGCAGCGGGAGGGCGTCCGGGGAAAGCGGTGTCCCCTGCCGGATCCCGAAGAGGCTCCGGGGTGCCGCTGCTCTTCCTTTCCTTCCAGAACGATGGGCTGCGAAGGGCCGCCGGGTGCAGGCAGCAGCTCCCTGTGGGATTCGGACCCCCCCCTCCCATGGCACACGGGGCGGCTCTAAATGGGACCCAGAAGTGGAGGTGTTCTAGAAGAAACGGTGGCGTTTCCAGAAAGGAAGGCCAGGACACGTCGGCCACTCCAGGCTGGTGGTCCTCGGGGGCCACAGTGATACAGGGGCGAGGGTCCTCCCTGACTCCACGGCTCTGCGCCAGCGAGGCCTGGGGTTCGGGAAAATAGCGTCTGTCCTCCGCTGGCCCCAGAACTGGAAGACTGGGATGCACCTGCTGCCCTCAGTGCCCTGGGGAGTCCACGTGGCGTCTCCCGCCCACACTGACCACGGGTTCCCAGGCTGGAAGGGGCTGGGGGCAGGAGCCTCCGTTCCCACGAGGCGCGACTTGGGGAATGAGGCCGGGGGCCGGCCCTGGCGCTGCCCCCGGCCAGGCCTGCATTTCCGCCTCCTCTTCTGCCCTCTCTTCCACCGAGGGACCTTTGGAGGTCCCGCTTTCAGGAGTGGACTTGTAACACGCTGGCCGCCACACGATCCCCCCTGGGGCAGGCGAGGGCAGGTGTCCCTCTGCGGGCTCCCTGCTTTTACCTCCCCCAGGATGGCCGCGGCGGGCAGGGAGGCGGCCAGCCCGGAGCCCCGGCTCTGCTAAGTGTGCCCTCCCCGAGGGCACAACCCTGCCCTGCCTTGAACACTGGGCAGTGCCCGGGGGACGGCAGGGACCGGGCAGACGGGCAGCGTTGCCGCCGGCATGCCCTGGTGGCCGGGGTCCCGGGCCATCCCCCGTCTCCTCCGCAGCCTCTCCAGCGTCTGCACAGCCTACGCGCCACTGTGGACGCGGCCCAGGCCCGGCGGCCAAGCTGCCGCCCAGAGTTTCCCACCGAGGCCATGGGTTCGGAGGGAATTCCTTCTCCCTCCAGAATTCGTCGCTGGGCGGCCAGATGGAGTGTCCCAGGTGCTGGGCACGGGAGTTCCAGGAGCGGACTTCCAGGGGGGGCCTCGGGCCTACGGGGGCGGGGCCCGGGCCGCTGACCACACGCACGCACCCTCTCCGCGCGTCTCATTTGACGTGACAATGACAGCCCTGCTCGGTGTTCTCTGCGTCATGCCGCCGTTGGCCAAGTGCTTGCTCTTCGCCAGGATCCTGCCTCTGCTCTCCGGCCTCCTGCTACCCTGAGCAGGCACTGGATTATCCACACTTCCCAGCCGAGGGCACAGACACGAGCAGGAACTCTGCCCGCCTTGGGCCCCACAGCTACCCGGGGACAGCGCCAGAGCGAGACCACATGCCCCGAGCCAGGGTCCCCAGGAGCCCAGGGATAGGGAGGCACGGGCTGGCTCCCCAGCGGACAGTTCTGCGCCACAGGGAGCCGGGGATCTCGTGGGGGACGCCGTCCTAAGGCCGAGCCTTTCTCCCCACCAGGGGCAGGAGGGCCCTCCCCGTCACCTGTATATGCCCCAAGCAAGTGCGTGGTCGCCCCCTGCTAGCACAGGCACTTTTCCCAACAGGAAGCCCACGTGATCGCCTGCTGCTCCTCCGTAATTCACTTAACATTGCTTCCTCGGAGACCGCTATGTTTTCACTTCTCCATACGTGCGAGGGTCTCGTGCACAGGATGCACGTCTTCCTCTTCTCCGGTGCTACTTCCGTAGGATCCGTTTATACGAACAGGGTTTCTGGGGCCTCTGTTACCCAATTACTTTCCTAAAAGATCGGACTGCGTGTCAGGAAGCACCACTGCCTTGACGTCATGGCCCCATCACGACCTCACCGTCCATGAGCATTTCCCCCGGAAAACGTAACTTTTCTGTGAACGATACGCTTGCAAAAGAGCAATCCCTAAAAAAAAAAAAATTGCCAGTCCTGTTGCTTCAACCCATGCACTTTTAGCATCTTCTGTGTCCAGGCCCTGAGCACTTAAAAAGATGGATAATAAGCAAGGCATCACCCATGGAGAGGAGCCTACACAGGTAGCTGTGAGCCCAGTAGGTAGGGCGCCTGCCTGTAGGGGTCAGTATGTGGCCATGGTGCAGGGGGAAGGAATGAGCCTGGAGTGGGGGTAGGAGGGCAGAAAGCCCACCCTGAAGAGGAGGACCCCTGCTGGGATACCTAGGCTGTGGCACCTGCTCACTCTGCCCCATCCCAGTTATTCTCTGAGTTCTGGTCCTTCTAAAGCAGAGAGAAAACTAACCAGGTTAGGTGAGGAGCCCCTGGGGACTTGGCCTCATGGGGGGAGACCCACAGAAGACATGTACCCCACTGGGGATGTGTTGGAGATTTGGATCTGAAGGGTATCGGGAATGAAAGAGAGAAAAGGGGGAAGGAATGAGCGAGAGAGCTGGGATCAGGGTGTCTGCGAGTATTAACTCCTCAGACAACTTTATTGTTTACAAGGGGCTCTCTATATACCCCAGTGTACGTGACAATACGCAGGAACACGTAGCCTACGTGACATCAAGCAGCATTACCCATAGTCTAAGGAATTTAAAAAAATCTTAAGGTACAAAGTTTAAGTGTTCTATTCACTACAAAAGGTATGTGCTCATCTTCTCTTTCAGCCTTTAACAGCTTCATCCCTTTTGCTGGGAACTCTTAATTACTGCATTCCTTAGGTTGCAAGCGTAGCCATGGAGACAGCACTAGCATGGAGAAAGCATGTCTCTCCTTGTGGGGCCACTGTGCCTCAGTTTCCAACAGGGATTATTTGTGCTGTCCACAGGAGAGTGAGTGGCTTTGCTGGTCCCAGGAGCCTGGGGTTTTTAAATCACATCTGCAGCTCTACACGGAAGCCACCCAACCTGAAGCCTGGACTTACTTGAGCTGTTGCCAGAGCTGTGAAGCTGGAGTTACTGTAATCAGGCCTGGCAGGACCCCAGCACATGCAGTGGGTTGTCACTGTGGAAAGAGTGAGGGCTGGGGACTCTGGAGGAGACCCACAGCCTCCCCGGCCTTCCATGCACATGGGGTGTGAGGGGCCTCAGGGATGGGCCTCAGAAGCCTCTGGGCACCATCTGGGAGGTGAGCACCTGGGCAGCAGGGACTACTCTATGGACCCCCTCCATGGTTGTCAGCTCCACACAGTAGGGGCTGCACCTCTTATTCACTGCTGACCCTGCCTCTGCCTTGTCTAGAAGAACACTTGGTAGCAGATGGTTGGATGAGCAGGTGACAGCCCTTGGATGCTCCCAGACCCTGGCTCAGCTGTTCTTCTAGAGACGAGGGTCAACTTGGTCTGACACTGTCTTGTCCTGGGCATGAGCAGCTGGCATTGGAGATGACATTGATGGTTGAACAGGTATGCAACTGACTTGACAACTTCCAGTGATGCCAAAGTTCCCACCTGGAGCAAGCCCTGCCAAGGCCATCTGGTGAACACCACATTGACATCCAGTGTGGGACAGATCTGCATGGTCAGGTGAGTGGTCTGAGGGCCCAGGTTCCTCACGGTTTGGGGATGGGCTGCTGGCTTCCGACATGCTTCCCATTTGTGGTTGTCCTGAATTCATAATTTTGGAGTGTTGTTTAAGGCTGTAGAGAGGCTGAGTGATAAAGAACAGTGGATTGAAGCAGTGGTGATGCCCTCTCCCAATGGGCAGGTGCTGTTACCTGCTAGGAAGCTCTTGTTTTGCCAGGGGAAGGAGGCTGGGCATTAGAACTCCTAGCCTCTCCTCCCTCTGACTCGTCCGCAGTTCTGGGAGACCACCCAAGGACTGGGGGAACCACTGGCCCTGGCCCCAGAATTTCCTGGAGATGAGACCCTCTGAAACCTATTGGCTCCCAAGTACTGTCATCTCCGTGACCACCAGGTCCCCCTCACCTGTTCAGCCCCTGCTCTGTTCTGAGGGCAGGAGAACTCTGAGGGAGAGTGTGGTCCATGGCAGCTGAGAGCAGAGACAGCTGTACCCTGGGGTGGAAGGAACCCCACGGCTGCAGGTGGGAACACTTCCTCCTGACGATGGGAGAGGCAGACTTAGAAAGAAGTATGATGTGCAGCTGTCATTCTAGGTTATTTCTAGTGTTTTTTTCTTTTCAAATGCCATTGAGTTAGTTACAAGCAATGGTTTCCCAGCTCCTCCTCTGCCCCAGGCACTCTTTCTGAGAACCATACCACATCCTCTGCCACTCTTGAGGAGCATGAAGATGATGGAACAATAAGGAGGGTGCTGGCAGTGCTCATGGTTGGCCAAGGCACTGTTGGGATTCAAGCTTGGGCTGAGGACACTGTCTCGGTCTCCCCATGACACTGTTGTGCATCTGTTCCTCCTTTCCCTCTAAATGTTTTGACGTCAGAATCTCTCATGGCTTTCTGGCTGGTTCACTTCCAGGCCCAGGCTCACCTTGCTGTGTGACCTTGGGCAGGTTCACCTGACCTCTCTGTGCCTCTGTTTTCCCCCATGTGAAACGGGGATAGCGATAGAACCTGCTCTGAGGAATTGCTGCACAGATTACCTGGGGTAAGCCAAAATCTTGGAGCTCAGTCCAAGAGACAGTGCACATTTGATGAATATTAATTCTGTAAATTACTAGTTACTTGCTGCCTGGTGTTGCTTTAATGCACCATGATTTGTTGACTTTTTTTTTTTTTTTAAAGATTTGTTTTTTATTTCTCTACCCCCCACCCTGTGTCAATTCACTGTGTGTTCTTCTGTGACTGCTTCTATCCTTATCAGCAGCATCAGGAATCTGTGTTTTCTTTTGTTGCGTCATCTTGTTGTGTCAGCTCTCCATGTGTGCGGCACCATTCTTGGGCAGGCTGCACTTTCTTTCACGCTGGGTGGCTCTCTTTACGGGGCACACTTCTTGCATGTGGGGTTTCCCTATGTGGGAAACACCCCTGTGTGGCACGGCACTCCTTGCGTGCATCAGCACAGCGCATGGGCCAGCTCCACACGTTGTTGACTTCATTTTGAGGCCATTGCTAATCCTTCTCAGTTTTCAGACTTGTACCAGTGCTCCATTTGCAGCCATTGGAATCACAACTGCTAATGAGTTTCAGGTTTCCAGTAGTCATCTTAATTAAGTGTCCCTGGGGCCAGCCCCTCAGGCCCAGCCTCTAGTCCTCTCATCTCACATGCTGCAGGAGGACAGGGGGAGTGCACATGATCCCTGATGTGTGGGCCTCATAGCTGATGAGGGCTGAGTCCAGGTGGGAACCCAGATTCCCAAACATGATTGGAATTTCTTCCACCCACCAGCCTGCAGGATCCTTTGCCCACTGAGGAGTGGTGTTTGCTTGTCCCACAGGTCTCTGCAGGACACTGAGATGTTGCTGGAAGGTATGGGCCTCCACACTGCCTCCTGGCCCTCTCTCTGCCCTGGGCCTGGCCTTTGCTCTCTGGCTGCTGGCAGTGACCTGGCAGACACCACAGTAGCCACCTCAGGAATGTGGCTGATGTCCTTCACACTGGCATCACCCATGGAAGTTTATATCTAAAGTGGGCAGCTGGCCCAGGGTCAGGAGCTGGACTTCATGGTACCCTATCCAGGTATAATGATGTCACTATCCAGATGTCACTACAGCTGTGCCCCTCACTGCCCTGGATGATCCAAACCCCATAGGGGGGTCTGCTTTAGACTGGACAGGTATTTCTGCAACAGATGCCATGACCCTCTTGCCTCTTGTTTCAGGGTACAGAAGGGTGGAAAGGTCAGGATATTCACTTTCATCCAGTTTCATCTGATTAGACCCAGAAAAATGTCTCTGGATCAGAGGCTCTTCCCACAATTATTTATGATTAATTTAAATTTATTTTGCACAATGAAATTTGCCCATGGCTAAATAGTAAGACAGTGTGGAAGGAGGTAAAATGGAAGGAAAGAGCTGCTGCCCATCTGCTACCCACTCAGTCCTGTTAGAGAGAAAGTGTGAGCTTCTTAGACTTCCCAGCTCTCCTGTATCCTCATCCCATGGTAGAAATAAAATTACAGTAGCTTCTTTAAATTTTTCATTGTCGTGTTAAATTTCTTAAAATATAGCAAAATCTTGCAGCTTCCCACCTTGTCAGGAAGATACTGGTACTATCAATTCATCCTAACACCTAAATGTCCTATTACTCTAAGGTTTTATATATGTATTTATTTTTTCTCTTCAATTAATTGTTTTCATGGAGTTTCTCATTGCCTTTCTTTTCTCTTGCATCATCTACTTTTATCACATCCTTAATTTCTTCCAGCATTTTGAGCTTGCCATCTAAATCCTCACTGTTGGGCACCATTCTTGATGTTTCCATCTAGAATGAGGCCTCCCTGAGCCAGGGGTGGAGCCTCCTTACTAAGTTCGTAAACTGCTTGTCTGGGTTTGCTCCACTGCTTCCTGAATTGTGTCTTCTTCTCTTAGGACTCCATTGTCTTGTTAGAGAATGTCTTCAGTGAACTTTGTAAAATAAGGTGCCTGGAAGGATAAAGTTAGGTATTCTTATCTGTCCTCACAGTTAATTGGCAATTTGGCAGGGAAATAGTTGAAAGTACTATTCCCTCAGCCATTTGAAGGTATTTTGTATTTGCAGTGTGCTGTTGCTGGTATTTCTGATATTTTTCTACTCTTTAATCCTTCACAGGTATCCTATTTTTCTTTCAGAGAACATTTAAATTCTTTTAATTTTTTTGTTTAGTTTTTATATTTCCTCTGTTTTTTATTTTTTGTTTTTTTATTTTTATTTATTATTTTATTACATTCAGAAAATATGAGGTCCCCCATATACCCCCCACCCCCTTCACCCCACTCCTCCCCCCATAGAAACAATTTCCTCCATCATCATGAGACATTCATTGCATTTGGTGAATACATACATCTCTGAGCACCGCTGCACCTCATGGTCAATGGTACACATCATAGCCCACACTCTCCCATGTTCTATCCAGTAGGCCATGGGAGGACATACAATGTACGGTAATTGTCCCTGCAGCACAACCCAGGACAACTCCAAGTCCCAAAAATGCCTCCACATCTCATTTCTTCCTCCCATTCCCCACACCCAGCAGCCACCATGGCCACTTTCTCCACACCAATGCCACATTTTCTTCGATTACTAATCACAATAGTTCATGAATAGAATATCAGTAAGTACACTCTAATCCATATTCTATTTCTCCATCCTGTGGACCTTGAATTGGTTGTGTCCATTCCACATCTATATCAAGAGGGGGCTTAGATTCCACATGGATGCTGGATGCAATCCTCCTGCTTTCAGTTGTAGGCACTCTTGGCTCCATGGTGTGGTGGTTGACCTTCTTCACCGCCATGTTAGCTGAGTGAGGTAAGTCCAATAAACCAGAGTGTAGGAGCTGAAGTCTGTTGAGGCTCAGGGCCTGGCTATCATATGGTTAGTCCAGAGTGTTTTTTATTTTGTTTTCTTATTTGTTTTTGTTTTCTTTGAGCCTTTTTTGAGGTACGTTGTTTTATTCATTACAAGATTCAGTTTGCTAATATTTTGTCTAGATTTTTGCATTTTCAAATGCTTTAACCATTTATATTCATTTCCAAAGATTGACAAACAACCTTTTTAACAAATCTGTTTTTATTTTTAATCTTGATGATCTGAAAGTTCACAATAATATTTGCGCATAGGGGTCTTTTATTTTTTTTAACTTAAAAAATTTTAAAAGAAGCTTTAGATTACATAAAAGTTATATAAAAAATATAGGGATTCCCATATACCTCATAATCTTCCCCACTTTTCCATATTAACATCTTTTATTAGTGTGGTACATTCGTTACAATTGATGCCTGTAATAGTACATATTCAAGCATTGTACTAACCAAGGACTATAGGTTACATTACAGTTTATACTTTGCCCCATACGATTTTATAGGTTTTGACAAAATGTATAATGGCCTGTATCCATCATTGCAATGTCATGCAGGACAATTCCCATATCCCAAAAATGCCCCCATGTTGAACCTGTTCTTCATTTTACCTCCCTTCAGAACCTCTGGTGGCCACTGCCTTTATGTCTTCCTTTTCGGTGATACAAGTTCTTCCGTTTGCTAGAGTAATCATGTCTTCTTTAGTCCATAGTTGCTTTCCCCCTTTATGTTTGTTCATTCTTCAATCATGAGGATTTTTTGGGATGGTGATACCCCCCCATGTCTGATTTAAAGAGGACTTAGATGTCATGTGGCAGATGGGTAAAACTGTATTGCTTGCAGTTACAGAAACCCCCTGCTTCTTGGAATGGGCATTACCCTTCATCATCTGTTTGTTAATTGTCCTGGGTAAGTCTGATGAACTGGTGAGTAGGTGCTGCAACTCTGCTGAGATTCAGGGCTCAACTGGCATATGAGCAGACCAAAGATTTAAGTCTCTGTGAAATATGTTTAACAAGTATGATGCTAATTATAGGTTCAAATAAAAGGCAGAAGAGCCATGTATAGGGAAATTATAAATGTCTAATTCTGTTACATCAGGGAGGATATATTCCTAAGTAAGGCCCATTGAAAGGGTGTAGAATTCCTGAGATTCTCTGATCTGCTTATGGTCTCTAGATGTCTCTAGAGCCCTCAGGAGCCACAGTGTTTGAGGCACTACTTAATGCAGCAGTCAATGAGATCCTGCTGAAACACGCATAGGTGTAACCCCTGGAATAATCTCCTGACACACTTTGAAGTCTCTTAGCCATAAAAACTCATTGGTATTTAGTATTTCCCCCTTTTGGTCAAAGTCTTTTTCCAGATTTGTCACTAGTTCATGCTTGGTAATGGTTCCTCAGTACCAGGGAAGCTCATCCCTAGGAGTAATGTCCCAGCCTGGGGAGAAGGTAGTGTATTTGTATGCTGAGTTTGGCTTAGAGTGAGGCCACATTTGAGCAACAAGGAGGCTTTCAGGAGGTTACTCTTAGGCAACACAAGGAGAGCTGTCCAGAGTGAAAGAAAGTGCAGCCTGCCTAAGAATGGTGGTGCCCATACAGAGAGCTAACACAACAAGATGACGCAACAAAAACACAGATTCCCGTGCCACTGACAACAACAGAAGTGGACAAAGAAGAAGACAAAGCAAATAGACACAGAGAACAGACAACCGGGGCATGGGGGGAGGGAGAGGGGAGAGAAATAAATAAATAAATCTTTAAAAAAACAACCAAGGGTCTTGTGTAATGGTCTGTCTTCCTTCTCTAGACATTGCCCTTGCACTTGGGGGATTCTTGCCACTCTTAGAGATTGTAGCAGGACTTCCTAGGATGGGAATTCAATATTCTTCCAGTTATTGTGTGGGTCTTTCCCACTGAGACAATGCCCCATGACCACTTGAACATATTCATATGCCATAGAGGCATGCCCTAGGTGCATCCCTCCCCACAATCCCCCATCACCAACAGCCTGCACCAGTGATCCTCCACTGCCACAGTTGTGACCCTTCTGTGATTCAAAACCTCCCAGAGACAAAGCCAAAAAATAAACAAATACAAATATTAAGGAAATAAAATAATTAAAAATAAGAAATAATATACAAAAATAATATAATTTTTAAAATTCCATTTTGTCTTGCATCATTGTAGGTCTGTTATCTTTTATGTACAGTAACAATTTCTTCTGTATGTTCCCCCAGTGTCTTATTTTTTTCACTTTATCTTCAAAGAAGCTTTAGGCTACAGAAAGTCACATAGAAAATATAGGGGATTCCTATATACCCAAACCCCTCTCACTCTCCCACTCTCCCCCATTAATAACATTTTACATGTGTATGGTACATTTGTTACAATTGATGTCAAGTATTGAAGCATTGCTGCTAACCATGGTCAGTGGTTTACATTATGGTTTACCTTTTGCCCATACACTTTTATAGGTTTAGACAAAATTTGAAATGGCCTGTATCCTTCATTGCAAGATCATGCAGAACAATTTCAGTGCCCTGCAAATGCCCTATGTTCCATCTATTCTATACTTCCTTCCCTGCATTAGTCAGCCAGAGGGATGCTAAGCCAAATGACCAGAAGTCTGTAGGCTTTTATAAAGTATATTTATATATAGGGTAAAAGCTTACAGTTACAAGGCCCTGAAGAGTCCAACTGAAGGTTTATTTCTCACCAAAAGTCAGTTGCTGCATGTTTAAACAAAAGTGGTGGGAGGTGTCTGCAAGAGTTCAGCCTTCCTTTTTCCTCTTAAGGCTCTGTGAGCCTGCATTCTGCTGATCTCAGCTGTAGGCTGCCCTGGGGCTCAGCTGCTCTGTTCTTTTCAACTGCAAACTATCAGGTGAATGGTTCATCTCTCTTCCTGGGGCTGCAGGATCAAAGTTCTCTCCTCTTCTGTGTCTGTGGAGCTCCTTTCTTCTGTGTATCTTCTATGTGCCTTTTTGAGCAGGTGTTCATTTATATAGCCCACCAAGGGGATGGGGACTCAACCCTGAGTTCCTCCCTACTGACACAGTTAAATCAAAACCCTAATCTTATCATAATTTAATCAAAGTCATCTCAGCTGAATCTAATTACCATCCTAGGGTATCATGCCCAGAGGAATAGACCAGTTTACAAACATAATCTATATCTCTTTTTGGCATTCATAAATAGTATCAAACTGCCACACTTCCCTCCTCAGGGCCTATGGTAACCACTGTGTTTCAGTTTTTTAAGAGTAAGGTTCATAGTTCCATGCAATAATATTGAGAGCTTGACAGATTGGTCTGTTTTCTTTTATTAGGCACTGCCTTTGTCCTTGAGATTCTTGCCTTTTTAATTGAGCAGGACTCCCCAGCATGGAAGTTTAATATTTTCTTGTTTATCTTGTGCATCTCCACCCACTGAGATAACACACTATGACAAGATGAACACTTTCATATGCCATAGAGGCATGCCCCAGGTGTACCCTGCCCCACATATTATCCCACTCCTGGCACCTTGCACCAGTGATCCCCCCACACCATATTTGCCAACACCATATTTGTAGTTTTAACCACAGACCTGCAAATCCCCTGATTTCATCTGCTCCTTCCTCCAACCCTACCCCTGAATCTATGGATAGTCCAAGCCAAGCCCCCACCCTACTTCCACGATAATGTTCTATGGAGAGGGCCTTTTTAGTTATCTTAATGTTAAGACTTTCAGTTTAAAGATCTTTAAGCTCTGAACATTTCTTGTACTATTTCTTTGATAAAAATCATTGTTAATTTCCTCCTTCTGCATATTCTGTACTCCCTTTATAGCACATAGAGTTTTTTGCATGTTGGAACCCCTCAGCGTATCTCCTGAATAGCTTACCTTTTTTTTTCTTATATACCTTCTGTAGCAGTTTGATATTACTGATGAATTCCAAAAAGAAATATTGGATTATGTTTGTAATCTTTTCCTCTAGGCATATTAGATTATATTGGATTCAGGAGGTTTGCTTGATTAAGTAATCATGTAAACTTGTGCCAGTAGGGCATTGAGTCCCCACTCTTTGGTGGGTGGTGACTCACAGATAAAAGGCATGGTGCAAAGGACAGAGTTGGGGTTTTTAATGTTGTAGTTTTGATGTTGGAGTTTGATGCTGAAGTTGGAGCCCCAGAGAGAGAGACAGAGACGTTCGCCTGAGAGTCCATAGCTGACCTTGTGGAGAAAACAGAGGCGCTGAGCCCAGAGGAACCCAGGAAGCCTGAACCCTCACAGACATCGGCAGCGATTTTGCTCCAACACATGAAAATAGACTTTGGTGAGGGAAGTAACGTATACTTTATGGCCTGGTATCTGTAGGCTCCTACCCCAAACAAATACCCTTTATGAAAACCAAGCAAAAATTTCTGCTATTTTGCATCAGCAGCCCTTTGGCTGACTAATATACCTTCTCATTTTAATTTTTTGTTTATCATCTCTTATAATTCTTTTTTAAATTTTTTCTTAAAATCTGTAATTCCACAATCCCATTGACTTATTTATTTTGACAGTTGTATTTTAAATTCCAAAAGCTGAGGCAGCAGACTTGACCCAGTGGTTAGGGCATCTGTCTACCACATGGGAGGTCTGCGGTTCAAACCCCGGGCCTCCTTGACCACACACAGCTGACACCACAAGATGATGCAACAAAAAGAAAGATTACCATGTCGCTGACGACAACAGAAGCGGACAAAGAAGATGCAGCAACTAGACACAGAGAACAGACAACCGGGTTGGGTGGGGGGGAGAGGGGAAAGAAAAAAAAATTAAATTCCAAATGCTCTTTTATGATTTCTGAATTTTCCTTGTAATTTTGTGGCTGTGAAGTCATTTGTAAGTAGAAGCTTGGGAGATCTTATTAGTTAAGGTGTGCCCAAAGTGAATAAGGGTGGGCCTTGATCCAATATGGATGAAGTCCTTATAAGCAATGGGAAAGGGAGATAAAGAGAAGCCACCTGGAGCATCTGGAAGCTGGAAGTTAATAGAACTCAGTAGTGAAAGGAGAAGAGGCAGATGTGGGCATGCCCAATGATGGAAAAGTCTAGGAACCCCAAAGACAGAAGATAAGGACCCTGGCAGAAAGGAGCCTTCTAGCCTCCGAAACCACGAGCCAGAAAATTCCTGTTAAGGCCACCCGCTGTAGGGTATTTGTATTAGTAGCTAGGAAACTAATGCATTACCTTTTTTTTCTTTTTTTAAAGATTTATTTATTTCTCTCCCCTTCCCCCTCCCCCCACCCCAGTTGTCTGCTCTTTGTGTCCATTCACTGTGTGTTCTTCTGTGACTGCTTCTATCCTTATCAGCGGCACCCAGAATCTGTGTTTCTTTTTGTTGTGTCATCTTGTTGTGTCAGCTCTCTGTGTGTGCAGCGCCATTCCTGGGCAGGCTGCACTTTCTTTTGCGCTGGGCGGCTCTCCTTATGGGGCGCACTCCTTGCGTGTGGGGCTCCCCTAAGTGGGGGACACCCCTGCGTGGCAGGGCACTCCCTGTGCACGTATCAGCACTGAGTGTGGGCCAGCTCCACACGGGTCAAGGAGGCCCAGGGTTTGAACTGCGGACCTCCCATGTGGTAGACGGACGCCCTAACCACTGGGCCAAGTCCGCCGCTTGCATTACCTTTTTGTACATACAATACTTGCTTATTCCTCAGAGGATGCTAATTAGAATTTTTGATAAACATGCTTCAGTGCCTGAAGGAGTCCTATTAAGACTGGATCTGGCCATGCTTTTACAAAGGAAGTCACATGGTCAGAAACAGGATGGTGCTGGGGCCTTGCCCTTTAGAAATGATTTTCAGTTTTTTCCCCATTGGTCTTTTGACTGCCCCCTTTCTTTACGCATTGTGGATACATGTTTGTCTGTCCGTATTTATCTGTGAGTCTGACTGGGTGCCCGTGTCTGTGAGTGGGGACGGTCAGTGTGGACTTCAGGCTGGGATGAGGGCAGCTGTTCTTCATGCTAGTGACCAGCAAACTGGAGCAGGGGTTTTCTGTGATAATCCGCTAACTTCCTTGTTCCTCCAAGACCATTATCTCCTCGTTTGTAGAAGTCCCTCTTTGAGGGTTCCTTCTGACTCCCCAAGCACTGGATCTGTACAAAATCTTGGCCACTGTTTGTTTACTGGCTACCAAAGGAAACACCAAGCAATGGGTTGACTTAAACAATAGGAATTTATAGCTTGCATTTCTTTCTGAAAATAAGTCCAAAATGAGGTGTCATCCAGGTGATGCTTTCTCCCAGAAGCAACCACATTCTGGAGCTGATTGCTGGGATTCCTGGATCCTTGGCTTTTCTATCACATGGTGGTCTCTCCCAGCTTCTACTTTCTATTCCAGATTCCGTTGACTTTCAATTTTGGCTGCTACCTCTGACTTTGTCTTTCTCTGTGATCTTCTGTATAAGGCCTTCAGCAATAGGATTAAGACCCACCCTGATTTACCTGGGCTGTGCCTTAATTGATGTAACCTCATCAGTAGACCCACATGGTGGATTCTAAGAACATGTTTTTCTGGGGTACATAGCTCCAAACCACCACAGTCACTTACATGCACTTGCCTCACCTCACCCTCAGCCTGCTTCCCAGCTCTATCTCAGATGCCCTCTGGCCAGGAAAGGCCTTTCTTCAGGGCTCCATTTGTTTTCCTCCTACCACCTGTGTCCACTGGGGAAGGATGGAGGAGGGGCTTGGCTAATTCCCTTGGGGTGAATGACCTGAGCGAAAATGCACTAACTAGAGGGGACTGACCAGGAATGGGATCAGGGAGGGGAGGTTAGAGTTGCATCCCCTGGAGAAGTCACTCCTGAGCCCAGGGCTCCAGAGGTGACTGGGAACTGTCTAGGGTCATAAGATTGGCTGTTCATGATGACAAGCTACAGAACTTTATCATGGTTAGAGAAGAAATTCCTTGGAATTCCCTGGGCCAGTCCCCTGAGTAGCTCAGTGGGGTTTTTTAGCCCTCTGCTATGTTCAAATAGTATAGCAGTTCGATATTATTGATGAATTAAAAAAAATATATTGGATTATGTTTATAAACTAGTCTTTTCCTCTGGGCATATTAGATTATTTTGGATTCAGATGTTTAATTGATTAAATAATGATTTAGGCTTTTAGTGGACCATATCAGTAGGATGTTGCCCCCACCAAGGGGGCAGGGACTCACAGAGAAAATGACATAGCAGGAAGGTTAGTTGGAATTTTTTGAGTGGGTGACCTGGGAATTAAACACATAGAGGAGCTTGGTTTTGAGGAAAGAGAAAATGTCCCTGGAAGAGAAACAAGCCATTCACCTGATATCTACAGCTGGTCTTATGGAGATAACAGAGAAACTGAGCCCAGAAAGAAACAAGCCCCAGGAAGAGAGGAACACAGGAAGCATAAACCCTCACAGATGTCAACAGCCATTTTGCTCCAATACATGACAACAGACTTTGGTGAGAGAAGTAACTTATACTTTATGGCCTGGTAACTGTAAGCTTCTACCCCAAAGAAATACCTTTTATAAAAACCAACCAATTTCTGCTATTTTGCATCAGCACCCCTTTGGCTGACTAATACAGAGTTTGGTACTGAGGAGTGGGGAAGTACTTTTGCAATTACCAAAATGCTGGAATGGTTTTTTATAAATGAGTAAGGGGCATTTTTTGGAGTAATTGTGAGATGCTTTATAGAACAGGCTGAGATTGATTTACAGAGACTGTTGGTAGGGATATGAACACTAAAGAGGCTTTTTTTAATGCCTTAGAAGTAAATGATGAAACTTATTGGAAACTGGAGGAAAGGTGATCTGTGTTTTAAAGTTGCAGAGAATTTAGCAAGATTATCTCCTAGTGATTTATGGAAAGCAGAATTTGAAAATGGTGAGCCTGGCATTTAGCTGAAGAACTTTCTGAAGTAAACTCAGAGAATGTGGCTTGACTTCTCCTTGCAGCTTATAGCCAGATGCTAGGTGAAGGAGAATTTAACTAAACTTGGAACTTGTAAATCAGGATTAAAGATGCAGTTATCTCAGAACAACTTGTGAAAAAGTTACTGTCTAATGGCTTGGACCCCTGCTTCATGCATGCTAAACCAACAAGCTTTTTGAGAGTGCTGTATGAATGAAACCACTGTCAACTTGGACTAAAAGGGACATGGAAAAGAGTGATAGAAGGAGAAAAAGTTTTAAGAGGAAAACCATGGTAGCTGAGATCTGGAATTAAGACATCACCTTGGGCCGAGAGGAACCCCACCCATGTTTACAGAAAGGGTGAGTTGCCCCAGCAGTTGAAAAGGGTAGATGTTCCCACCTGATATTCAGGGAAAGTTTTGCCACCCCAGGGTACAGAGAGGGTGGAGCACATTCCTCAAAGATTAGGATGGTTAAGGTCAGCATCCCATAGTTCTGAGAGGGCTGGACCTGTCCCCATGGCTTTGGGAAGGCCAGGTGGTCCACTCATTTTCCTGAGAGGGTTAAGCCTGTATTCCAAAGTTAGGAATGATGTTGTCTTCACTGTACTAGGGGGTCTAAGACTAACCAGAGATTTGGTAAAATGTGGCCATCTCCCCAGCACTCTTGGAGGGTGAGGTTTGGAGCTTTGTCAATACCCAGATGCTTGATGAAGGTGGAACCAAGAAAATGGCCACTGGGCAAGCCTGTGGAAAGGGGGGTACCCATGTGGCCCCAAGGAGAAAAAACTATCATCTTAAGAATGATTCTCAGACTTTGAAATTGATTGGAGAATGCCCTGCAGGTTTACTGAACTTAGAAGACCAGTGACTCATGTTTCCCTCTCAAATTCTTCTTATGGTAATGAAAATGTTCATCATTTTTCTCCCCATTTGTGTATTGGAAGCAGATAATTGTTTTGTATATTTCAGAGGTCTGTAACAGATAGGACTTTGCCCCATGAAAAACTTTATTTCTTTAAACTGACTGTGATTTGATTTTGTGCTCAGCATTATTACTGATTTAAGGTTTTTTCTGGATATGGTAATGTCTTTTTGGAATTCAGAAGGTGAAGTATAGCTGTTTGATATTGTTGAATTCCAAAAATAAATATTTGATTATATTTGTAAACTAGTCTTTTACCTGGGCATATTAGGTTATACTGGATTCAGAGGTTTACTTCATTAAGTAATGATTAAAGCTTTGATTGGTCCATGTCAGTAGGACATTGCATCCCTGCCCTTTGGGTGGGTACTCACAGAGAAAATGACATGGCAGAAGAGTTAGTTGGAGTGTTTTAAGTGGGAGACCTGGGAAGTAAGCACACAGAGGAGCTTGGTTTTGAGGAAAGAGAAAGGACCCCTGAAAGAGAAACAAGCCATTCACCTGATAGTCTATAGCTGTCCTTGTGGGGATAAGAGGAGCTGAACCCAGAGAAAAGCAAGTCCCAGGAAGTGAGAAACCCAGGAAGCATGAACCCTGGCAGACATTGGCAGCCATCTTGCTCTAACACATGGCAATAGACTTTGGTGAGGGTAGTAATGTATGCTTTATGGCCTGGTAACTATAAGCTTCTACCCCAAATAAATACTCTTTATAAAAACCAAACAGTTTCTGGTATTTTGCATCAGCGTCCTTTTGGCTGACTAATACAAATAGTTTTTATTAGTTACTCCATATAGAAAGAAAATATTTGAGAAATGTTCACAAGATCAGAAGTCCGAGGAGGTATGTTCCCAATCAGGCAACAATAGATCAGAGGGAGTTCAGCTCTAGGGACAAGTTCTGTGCAGTTCAGGCTTTTCTAGTGAGTTGAGGATGTTCCAGTGCTCATACCTTCCTACCTGCCTTGCCCCATCCAGTTAACTTTGGGGAGTGGACCTTCAGCACATCCTGCCATTTCTATGTTGGTGGAGTCTTCTTTTTGAAGTTCTGAGAGGCAAGCCTGGCTGGGGATGACCCAAGGAGAGGGGTATATGGTGCATTTTCAGTTCAGTTTTAATTCATTGCGTTTGCAAAATAATGTCCTATTTGAGTAAAGTTTAATGTTTTAAATTCCTGCTTACATACACTTAACTTTATATCCTGGACATCGCTACATGTCAGAGTTTAGAGATTAAGATTAACCTTTTAATCCTGGCTGGCATTTTCAAATGTGGGTGTATCAGTGCCCTACTGATGGAACTTGGATGGGTCCACTTTTATGAGCAACATTTGAAGGATATCTCTGTCTTTTGCCCTTTGCCTTTCACCTGATTTTTTCCTTGGACTGAATTCATGGAAGTGGCTGTGAGAGCAGAGGGGGTGGGTCTTTGTGTCCACTGGGTTGGGACTGGGCAGAGCAGGAAATTAGAGGGACATGTGGGGGTTTGGGGCCAGGAGGACAGCATTACTGCAGTATCTGCAAAGGCAGCAAGAAGAAAAAGGATGTGGGATGTTCTCCCTGGTTTGGGGACAGACTGCAGAGCCGTCCATGTGGGTGGTACCATCTCTGCCCTCTTATCTCAGCCCCCTGCCTTTAACATGGATGATTCAGCAGCTGTCACCTGCAGGTATCACACTTCAGTCCCCACCTCTGCAGTTCTCTTAGTCTTCAGTGTTTCATGAGCAGTTTGCCTTGTACAGTTGGGAGCAAGTTAACTCTTGCCTTCAAGGGACATAAGTTAGCAGGGGATGTAGAAATAAGCAGGCAATCATTAGAAAAGAGTAGCAAATGCTATGGTGGCATGAAGTGGGAAACCAGAGAGGCAACTGGTTGTGTGTGCCTGGGTATGTAGAAGCATGGGAAGGATGAGATCGCCAGTCCTTCCTGGGGTGGATACAGCTGTGTCCCAAAACCTGTGCTTGTCAGCACAACTCAGGAGTGCTCTCAGCCACCTTCCTCCATCCACTTCACTCTGCAGACCTGGGACCTCCACTCAGGCTCACCCTCAATCATATTCCACTTCCATTCACCAAACCTCTGCCATGTCCAAACTTTGGATCTATATATCAGTAATGATTTATGACTCAGCTCCTTTAGTGACACATTCTGTTCTCCCTGAAAACAATTCTTATACCAATAACTTTGAAATAATCAAAACCTTAAACTTACAAATGGAGAACAAATAACCTCTCCTTTTCCTTTAGCCATTTGAGAATGTTATTGACCTAATACCCAGTTATTCCCCTAATATTTATACTGTATGTGCATTTCCCTCAAATAAGGAATTCTACATAACCCTATTAACAGTCCTTAGTATCAGGAAATCAACACTGAAACTGCCATCTAATCATCACACTCCATTAAAGTTTAATCACTTGTCCCAGTAATGTCTTTAATAGTGCAAGAAGCTAGTCTCACTAGTGTATATTCCTGTTTGTTGATATGTTTCAATGCCCTTCTAGCTGTTAAAATTTCTTTGTCTCTTCCCTTGCTCTTCATGGGTCTCTTCCCTTGCTTTTCTGTTACAGGTTGGTTTTCCTGTAGAGTATCTTTTTCAGTTTGCTAAAGGCTGCCAATGCAAAATACCAGAATGACTTGGGTTTTATATGGGAATTTATTAAGGTAAAGCTTATGATTCTGAGGCTGTGAAGATATCCAAATCAAGGCACCATCAGAGAGGCTGTCTCACCAAATGTCAGCTGCTGGTGATCCTGGACTCCTGCCATGTGGCAAGGCCAAATGGAGGCCAGGCTCTACCATCTTCACCCCAAGTTCACCTGTAGCTCTCAGGCATATGGTTCATCTTTTCCCTCTTCTCCCAGACTAGTGGCTTCAGCTTCAGCTGCTCAGCTGATTTCAGCCGTCAGCCTCTCTCTCAGCCTCTTGGGGTTTCTCTGTGGTTTCAGGTGATCCTGGAGTCCTCTCTTACATGTCAGAGTAAAATGGCAACTCTCTTCCTCTGTATGTCTCTGCTTTCAGTTCTCCCTTTATATAAGACTTCAGAATGAGGGTCAAGGGAGGACTATCATAGAGGTGATGCTGGGTCTTCCAGGCACCCTGGTTGGTGGATCCTGGTTTTGGTGATCCCATTATTGATAGTGCTCAGTGCTCACCTGATTAGCATGGAACAACAATATTCTCTACCATAAATTTAGTTTTCGTCTTTGTATAAGTATGTTTTGGGGCAGGAGTGCTTTGTAATTGCAAATATCCTATTTTTAAAAATCAAGCTTTATGTATATTGGTATGTGTGTATTTATGTATATACATGTTTCATTCAACATGGACTTGTGCATTCCAATTCAGCAGTTCAGAGCCCGTTCATATCATTCCTCATTCTAATCCTCCAATTTCCTTGATTTGGCCAATAGAGGCCCTGTAAAGTGGAGTCTTTTTCCTTTTGATGGATCCCCTTGATTCCATGAGCCCCTCCTAACTTTCTTGCAATATGATGCTTTAAGCTCGTGTTTCACTTTTCTTGCCACAGCCCAGGAATCAGTGATTTCTCCAAGGAGCCCTGGTTCCTGTCAGTGGATAATTGTGTCCAGACACCAAGGTCTGGGTGCTGGGTGTGCTTCTTGTTGCTGGGTGGTGGTGGCCCCCAGATCCTCTGAGGAGGAGGTCACTGGGTTGTGGGCAGTCTGAAGGAACAGCTTATGGAGCTGGGGTCTGGCTGGCATGTCCCAGCCTGTGACCTGTGGGTGGATGTGCATGAAATGATCCTTCCAGGAATGCACATGGTGACCCCAAAAGTGGAGTGCCTCGAGCCTCCTTTTGTGTGTGTGTGTTTATTTTTAAATATATTTTTATTTATTTTTAAAATATACATAGATCACAAAAATGTTACCTTAAAAAATATATGAGGTTTCCATATACCCCACTCCCCATACCTCCCACTTTTCTCACATCAACAACTTTCATTAGTGTGGTACATTCATTGAAATTGATTAATACACTTTGGAACACTGCTACACAGCATGGATTATAGTTTATATTGTAGTTTACACTGTCTCCAAGTCCATTCAGTGGGTATGGCAGGATATATAATGTCCTACATCTGTCCCTGAAATATCATTCAGGACAACTCCAAGTCCTGAAAATGCCCCCATATCACACCTCCTTTTCCCTCTCCCTGCCTTCAGCAACTCCCATGGCTACTATCTCCATATCAATGATATTATTTCTTCCATTGCTTGAGTCACAACAATCCTATAGTAGAATACCAGTAAGTCCACTCTAATCCATATTTTATTCTTCCATCCTGAGGACTCTGGGGTGGCTATGTCTGTTCCACTTCTCAACTGAGAGGGGTCTTTGATCTCACATGGCTTGTGGATGGGACTCTCATGCCCACAGCTCTAGACTCTCGGTTCATTGGTGTGCTGGTTGTCCATCCTCACTTCCCTGTCAGCTGACCTGTGTAAGTCCAATGAACTGGAGAGTAGGTGCTGCAACATTGCTGAGCCTCAGGGCCCAGCTGGCACATGGACAGTCCAGAGATACAAGTCTCCTGGGTGTACACTAACCCCAGTGCCAATCGCAGGTTTAATAAAAGGGACAGAAGAGGCATGTGTAGAGATGTCACATCTGAGTCCAACTCAATCACACTCAGGAGCACAAATGCCAAAGTAGGGCCCACTGGAAAGACACCAAACTCTGGATCCATCTGCCATAACCATAGGACCTGGGTGTCTCCATAGCCCTCAGGAGCACCACTACCTGAGGTTGTATCTCCTTTGGCTGTCTCTGAGATCCTGCTGAGATGTGCATAAGCACAACCCCTCTGTGACCTCCCAACTCATTTTGAAGTCTCTTAGCCATAAAAACTCATTTGTCTTTATCATTTGTCCCTTTTATTCAAGGTCTTTTTCTAGTTGGATCACCGACTGGTGCTTGGTAGCAATTCCTTGGTGCCAGGGAGGCTCATCCCTGGGAGTCATGTCCCATCCTGGGGGTAAGGTAATGCATTTATATGCTGTGTTTGGCTTAGAAAGTGACTACATTTGAGCAACATGGAGGCTTGCCCTGAGCTTCCTTTGAATAACTTTTTTATTTTGAAGTCCTTTCAATCTTATGAGATATTTGGAAAAAAAAAAAAAAAAGGAAATGATATAGAGAATTACAATAGCTCCCCATGCAGATACACAAAGCCACCAACTTTGAACATTTTGCCATGTTTGGTGCATCATCCTATCTGCTTTTCTATTTTCTAAACCTTTGAGAGTAGGTGGTATACATGTCCAGAGGGTTTTGGCTGACTGAGGCCTTAAGAACCAACAGCCTGAGGAGCTGCCTGTGTGAGATTGTGTGTGCTAGTGTATGTGTGTACCTGTGGGGAAAGAGTGAGTACACTGGTCCTGGTCTAACTTTGATGTGAGATGTTCCCTTAGAGACTCACAATCCTATGTGCATGCCCTACGGTGAGACTACCAACACCTGCCCAATTTCAGGCAAAGGCTGAAGTCACACACAGTTTAGAAAAACAAAACAAGAGTGATTCACACATGGCAACACAGAGAAAACAGAAACCTGGCCCAAATTTCATTAGTTCCCCATTTGCTGCTCAAGGAAAAGCTTTTCTTTTATGTCATTAATATAGTAATTATAGTTATGTTGAGATATAATGCATTGCTTTGTAATGTAACATTTTTCATTAGAATAGTGCAAGATTACAGGAAAATTATGCAGAAAACACAGAGTTCCTCAATGTCCCTCTCTTGTTATCCACCACCTGGCATTAGTGTAGTATTTTTGTTATAATTTATGAAAGAATATTGTTATAATTGTTCTATTAATGTTTACATTGTTGTTCACTGTTTGTGTTCCATAGTCCTATGGTTTTAAAAGTTTTTAGTAACCTATTACAAACTAAGATTTCCCCTTTTAATCCCACACAGATGTATAATTCAGTGCTATTGAGTTCACAGTGTTTTACTGACATCACCACCTTTTCCCAAGTTTCCCTTCACTTAGGTAACATAAATTCTATACCAAATAAGTATTAAATGCCCATTCCTCACCTCCACCCACCTGCTGTTAAACTGTATTTTAGTTTCTGACTCTATAATTTTGATTTGATCCATTTCATTCAAAATGAAAATTTCATGGTTCATCTATGTATCAGAACTTTATTTCTTTTTATGGCTGAATAATAATTTTTCATCATGTATGTATACATACAGACACATACACACATATATACATACATACACATTTGTTTTATCCATTAATCTGGTGCTGGGCACTTGGGTTGCCTCCATCTATTGGCATTTATGAATAATGCCAATGAGAACATTGTTGTGAAAGTACCTGTTCAAGTTTCTGCTTTCAGTTCTTTTTGTGTCTACCTAGTAGTGGATTTGCCAAGTCATACGGTAATTCTATGTTCAACTTTCTAAGGAACCACTAAACTATCATCCAAGTTTGGCCATTTGTATATCTTCTTTGGATATGTATCTATTCAAGTCCTTTGTCCATTTTTCACTGGGTTTTTGGTCTTTATGTTGAGTTTTAAAAATGTATTCTGGGTATTCAACCCTACTGGATATGTGGTTTCCAAATATTTTCTCTCATTCTTTAGGGTACTTTTAAATTCTATGATGAAGTCCTTTGATGCACAAAGTTTATAATTTTGATGTGCTCTCATTTATCTATTTTTTTATTGTTACTTGTGTTGCTGGTTTAAAGTCTAAGAAACCATGACCTACCAGAAAGTCCAGAAGATACTTCTCTATGCTTCTAGGAATTTTAGGTCTTTGATCTATTTTGAGTTGATTTCTCTATATGGTTAACTAATTTGCATATTGATATCCAGTTGCCCTAGCACCATTTGTGGAAGTGACTATTCTTTCCCTATCAGGTGAACTTGGCATCTAGACAAAAAGCAGTAGACAAGACAACCAGCAAGATGGTGGCAGAGTAAGGACCTTTTAGAGTCAGCTCCTGCCACAGGGCAGTTAGTAAACATCCAGAGCTATCTGGAGCTAGCTGAAATACCAGTTTGAGGGCCCCTGGAGACCAGAATAGCAACCTGCAACATCCTTGTAGGAATGGAAGGGGGAGACTTCCCATCTGCAGAGAAGATTCATAACTAGAGTGCTACATGCCACAGAGGTCGGTGCCCATCCTCCCCTGAAGGTACAAGCCACCTCGTGAGTTGTTCTGCAGCTGGAATTGAAAACTCCACTTCCCAAAAAAGGAGAAGAGGAGATGGTTGGGTACCAACTTAAGCTACTAATGAGTAAATTTGGTTGGCTAAAGTATAATCCTAAGAACAGCTAAAGTTTGAACCTGTCCAAGTCAGAAAGAGGCTGGTAGCCGCCATTTTTTTTTTCAATGTCAAAATGTGTTCAGTTTATTTATTTTTTGTCTTTATTTTTTTAATATTACATTAAAAAAATATGAGGTCCCCATATAACCCCCACCCCTCTCACCCCACTCCTCTCCCCATAACAACAATCTCCTCCATCATCATGAAACATTAATTGCATTTGGTGAATACATCTCTGAACTCCACTGCACCTCATGTCAATGGTCCACATCATAGCCCACACTCTCCCACAGTCCACCCAGTGGGCCATGGGAGTACATACAATGTCCAGTAACTGTCCCTGCAGCACCACCCAGGATAACTCCAAGTCCCCAAAAGGGCCCCAAATCTCATCTCTTCCTCCCACTCCCTACCCCCAACAGCCACCATGGCCACTGTTTCCACACCAATGCCACATTTTCTTCGATTACTAATCACAATAGTTCATGAATAGAATATCAGTAAGTCCACTCTAATCCATACTCTATTCCTCCATTCTGTGGACCTTGGAATGGTTGTGTCCACTCCACATCTATATCAAGAGGGGGCTTAGATTCCACATGGATGATGGATGCAATTCTCTTGCTTGCAGTTGTAGGCCCTCTTGGCTCCCTGGTGTGGTGGTTGACCTTCTTCACTTCCATGTTAGCTGAGTGGAGTATGTCCAATAAACCAGAGTGTAGGAGCTGAAGTCTGTTGAGGCTCAGGACCTGGCTATCACATGGTCAGTCCAGAGATTCAGGTCCTCTGGGTATACATTAAACCCCAGCACCAATTACAGTTCCATTAAAAGTAACAGGAGAAGCTTGTGAACAAAGATCACATCTGAGACCAGCTCCATCACACAGAAACACAAACTCCAAAGTAGGGTCAACTGACATGGCACTGAACTCCATCTGCCATGACCATAGAATCTGGGGGTCTCTGTAGCCCTCAGAAGAACCAATACCTGGGGTTGTATCTACTTTATCTGTCTCTGGAACTCTGCTCAGGTGTGCATAAGGGCAACCCCTCTGATAACCTCCTGGCTCTTTTTGGAGACTCATAGTCATATAAACTCATTTGTCCTTTCCATTTCACCCTTTTATTCAGGTCAAAAAGCATTTTTAACTCCTGGTATTATATGTAGATTGAGATATTCTGCTGGTCCGAGTTGACCCTTTAATTCAAGGTCATTTTCTAGTTACTTCATCAGCTGATACTTGGTAGTAATCCCTTGGCGCCAGGGAGGCTCATCCCCAGGAGTCATGTCCCACACTGGGGGGAAGGCAATGCATTTACATGCTGAGTTTGGCTTTGAGACTGGCCACATTTGAGCAACACAGAGGTGGTAGCCACCATCTTAACTCCATACCTAGCACAAGGGGAAGCAAGCTGGACAGAAAATTACAGTGCAGATAGACACTGGCTTCTTTCCATCCAGATCAGATTGCAGCTCTAGCCTAAGCCCCATCCCCATCTCTGGCAGGGAGGAAGCTGTGGGGACCTGTGCCAGCCTCTCTAGGAAAATAACCGGTCAAGTCACAGAGTCTGGTGATTATCCTACATTGGCAGCACAAGCCGTCTCAGAAACTATTCCATGAGTGGGATTTGAAGCTCCATTTCCCAAAAATGGAAGGAAGAGATGGTTGGCCACTGATTAGTAAATTCAGATGAATATAGTATAACCCTAAAAACAGCTAAAGTTTGAACCTGTCCAAGTCAGAAAGAGGCCAGTAGCTGCCATTTTGACACTGCCCTTAGCATGAGGGGAAGCCTGGCTGGCCAAAAATTGTAGCAATGGTAGGGACTAGTTTCTTTTACCCAGATCAGCCTGCAGCCCTAGCCTAGGCTTCATCCCCACCTCATGTCAGGGAGAGGCTGGTGGGCCCTGAACCAGCCCATCCAGGTAACTTCAGGTGCATTATTCACAGACTGAATAATCAAAAGTCTGCCAGGGCAACTGTGGTCATCTTGGACCTATACTGCATAGATTGCTGTCCAACTGCAGGTCCATCCCTGCCCCAGGCAGGGTAGAAAGGGGCATGAAGCTTCATCAGTCTTTATGGGCAACTACAGTCTAGGCCTGCATGATCGGATTATTCCACATAGATGTGACTCTGTCCATACTCCTGGCAAAGGAGAAAGTTGGGAGAAGTTTCTTCAGTCCCTGGGTCAATGAGGGCAGCTTGAGCCTCCATAGCTTATAGCACCAAAACAACCTTGGCTCCTACTGCACAACCAGCAAGGGAGAAAGGGCAGGAAGCCCTAAGCTAAGGAGAAAAACTGCACCCAGAATAAATACTCTAGTAAGCCGGATGACAAACAACCAACAAAAAATTACAATCTACACTAAGAAACAGGAAGATATTGCCCAATTAAAGGAACAAGATAAGCCTCCAGATGACATAAAGGAGTTGAGACAACTAATTATAGATGTTCAAACAAATCTCCTTCGTAAATTCAGTGAGATGGCTAAAGAGATTAAGGATATTAAGAAGACATTGGAGTCTTTTCAGAGAAGACTCTGAAAGTGAACATACAAAAGAACAGATGAAGAAAGGAATGGAAAAAATTGAACAAGGTCTAAGGGAACTAAATGACAGCAAATGATGTGCCAACATATGTGCCATGTGTGTCCCAGAAGGAAAAGGGAAGGGAAAAGGGAAAGAAGGAATATTTGAAGAAATAATGGTAGAAAATATCCCAACCTTATTGAAGGATATAGTTATCCATGTCCAAGAAGTACAACCTACTCCCATCCAAATTTTTTCAAATTTGGATTTGAAAACATCCAAATAGACCAACTCTGAGACAAATACTATCAGAATGTCACATTCCAAAGATGGAGAGAAATCTGAGTACAGCAAGAGAAAAGCAATGCATAACATATAAGGGACACCCCATAATATTAAGTACAGATTTCTCACCAGAAACCATGGAGGCAAGAAGATAGTGGTATGATACATTTAAAATACTACAAGAGAAAAACTTCCAGCCAAGAATCTTATATCCATCAAGATTGTCTTTCAAAAATGAGGGTGAGTTTAGAATATTCACAGATAGACATAAACTGAGAGAATTTACAACCAAGGGACCAGATTTTCAGGAAAAACTAAAGGGTGTGCTAGAACCTGAAAAGAAAAGACAGGAGAGAGAGGCCTGGAAGAGAGTCCAGAAATGAAAATTATATCAGTAAAAGTAATAAAGTATCAAAAGAGTAGTGAAAATAAAATATGACAGATAAAACTCAAATAGACAGGAATAAACTTAACCAACGTGTAAAGCACTGGTATTCAGAAAACTGCACCTCAGTGTTAAAAGAAATTTAAAAAGGCCTAAATAACTGGAAAAATATTCCATGCTTATGGATTGGAAGACTAAATATCATTAAGATGTCATTTCTACTCAAATTGATATACAGATTCTATGCAATCCCAATAAAAATTCCACAAGCAGTATTTTTAAAAATTGAAAGCATGAATATTATTTATTTAGAAGGATAAGGGGTCCTGAATATCCACAAACATTTAAAAAGGAAAAGCAAACTCTAATCTCTAGACTTTAAATCATAATACCAAGCTATAGTGGTAAAAACAGCATGGTACTGGCATAAAGACAGACACATAGACCAATGGAAACAAATTGATGGCTCCAAAACAGACCTCACTTGAATGGCCTTTTTTTTTTGTTTTTGTTTTTATTTATTTATTTATTTATTTATTTTTTAAAAATTACATTAAAAAAATGTGAGGTCCCATTCAACCCCACTGTCCCCGCCCCCCACTCCCCCCACAGCAACACTCTCTCCCATCATCATGACACATCCATTGCACCTGGTAAGTTCATCTCTGAGCATCACTGCACCCCATAGTCAAGGTCCACATCATAGCCCAGGCTCTCTCACGTTCCATCCAGTGGGCCCTGGGGGGATCTACAATGCCCCGTAATTGTCCGTGAAGCACCATCCAGGACAACTCCACATCCCGAAAACGCCTCCACATCTCATCTCTTCCTCACGTTCCCCACACCCAGCAGCCATCATGGCTACCCTTCCCACACCCATTCCACATTTTCTCTGTGGACATTGGATTGGTTGTGTCCATTGCACACCTATGTCAAGTGAGGGCTTAGATTCCACATGGGTACTGGATGCACTCCTCCCGCTTCCAGTTGTAGACACTCTAGGCTCCATGTTGTGGTGGTTGACCTTCTTCAACTCCATGTTAGCTGAGTGGAGTAAGTCCAATAAATCAAAGTGTAGGAGCTGAAGTCTGTTGAGGCTCTGGGCCTGGGTGTCATATTATCAGTCCAGAGATTCAAATCCCCTACATATATCTTAAACCCAGCACCAACTACAATTCCAATAAAGTAGCATGCAAGTCTTGTGAAAAGAGATCCCCTCTGAGTCCAATTCCATCACACAAAAACACCAGCTCCAAAGAAGGGCCATCTGTCATGGCAGTGAACCCCTTCTGTTGAATGGGTTTTTTTTTTTTATTAGTCTGTCAAACCCATACAGCTCAGGCAGAACAGTCCGTTCAACAAATGATGCTGAAAGAACTGGCTATCCATAGCCAAAAGAAGGAAAGAGGACCCCTATCTCACATCTTACCCAAAAATTAACTCAAAATGGATTAAAAACCTAAAAATAAAAGCAAGAACCATAAAACTTCTAGCAGAAATTGTAGGAAAGTATCTTCAAGACCTGGTGGTAGGTAGTGGATTCCTAACAAAGGCAAGAGAAAGACTGAGATGGACTACTGATGTTTAATATATGTAGAAGTTTTAATTAGCTTTACTGTAAAAGTGTGGAAATGTATAGAGTGGATGGTAACACATAGTGAGTAACAGCTAGTTTATAAATGAGTATGTGGCTGAAAACGGTAATCTAGGTATGTAAATGCCATCTGACAGAATGCTAGAGAATAATTTAGGAACTGAATGGCCTAGTAAACCAAGAGGTGGTTGAGAGTTGTGGTTGATGATGCAGATGCAAGTGTGTCCTTTGTTAGCTAGAGCAAATGTACATCACTGTTGCAGGGTGGTGGGAATGTGGAGAAACATGGGAAAAATACAACTAGTGTGACTTATGGATTGTGGTTAGCAGTAGTAATATAATATTCTTGCATCTCTGCCAAAGGTGTACTGTGTTGATAATGGGGCAGTATGGAAAATGTGTGCTAAATGCACACTATGGACATGGTATCAGTCAGATGATATTATCTTATCTGTAAGAAATGTTCCACCACACTGTGGTGTGTTGATAGAGGGATGTTGTTTGGGAATTCTGCACATGTGCATGATTGCTTTGTAAGTTTACAAGTTCTATCATAATATATTTAAAAAATGAAACTAGGGTGAGTTTGAGGAAATACACACCCAATGTAAGATAAGGACTATAATTAGCAGTAAGATTTTGACAATATTCTTTCGTAATTTAGAACAAATGTCTCACAACAATGCAAGAAGTTGGTGGAGGGTTGATATATGGGACCCCTATATGATGTTATGCACGTTTGCTTTGTAAGTTTACAACTTTCACTATACATTTATTGTTTATGTATGTTCATATATAAATAATATAAAGATAGTAATAACAATAGACTGGGTTGGGGGAAATACTTTGGTTAGTAGTAATATTTTGACAACATTCTTTAATGATTAGTTAAAAACGTTTAACATCAGTGCAAGGTATTGGTGGTAGGGTGAGGTATGAGAGTCTTGTATGATGTTATATATGTTTGTTTTGTATGTTCACAACTATTACTATACACTTACTGTTTATGCATATTTATGTATGCATGATATGCTTCAATAAATTTTTAAAAAGCAGTAGACTATAGATGTAAGAGTTTATTTCTCAACTCTTTATTTGATTCCATGGGTAAGTCTCCTTTTGCCAGTACCATGCTCTTTTGATTACTGTGTCTTTCTATTAAGTTTTAAAATAAGGAATGTTTAGTCCTCCAACTTCCTTCATTCTTCTTTTTTTAATTTTTATTTTTAAAAAATAATTTAGTTTTAGAGATACTTAGATTATGTACATTTTATGTAAAAATATAAGGGATTCCTGTATGCCCTGCTCCCTACATCTCTCACATTATTCATCTGATTATTTCCTCTAATATAAGTATAGCTACTCCAGCCTTTTTTTTTTTTTTTTTTGGTTATAGCATATATGGAGTATCTTTTTCCAGCCTTTCATTTTCAATCTATTGGTAATCTTGGTTCTAAGGTGAGTCTCTTGCAGACAGCATATAGATGGCTCATATTTTCTTATCCACTCCACCAGTCTGTGTCCTTTGATTGTGGAGTTTAATCCATTAACTTTCAATGTTATTACTCTAAAGGCAGTTCTTATTTCACCCATTTTGACTTTTGGGAATTATCTGTCATATTATATTTTCACCACTCTTTTGAGACTTTTAGTTATTTTTACTGATAAAATCTCCATTTCTAGACTCTTCCAAGCCTCTATCTACTGTCTTTTCAGAATCAGACTGTAACACACCTTGTAGTATTTCCTGCATAGCTGGTCTCTTCATTATAAACTCTCAGTTTCTGTTTATCTGTGAATGTTCTAAACTCACCCTCATTTTTGAAAGGCAGTCTTGCCAGATATGAGATTCTTGGCTGGCTCTTGTAGTATCTTAAATATAACATACCATTGTCTTCTTGCCTCCATGGTTTCTGATGAGAAATCAGCACTTAATCTTATTGGGTATTCCTTATATGTTATGCATTGCTTTTCTCTTGCTGTACTCAGAATTCTCTTGTCTTTGGCATTTGGCCTTCTGACTAGTATATGTTGTAAAGTTGGTCTATTTGGATTTATTTGGATGGGAGTATGTTCTGCTTCTTGGACATGGATATCTATGTCCTTCAATAGGGTTGGGAAATTTTCTATTACTATTTCTTCAGATATTCCTTCTGCCCCCTTTCCCTTCTGTTCTCTTCCTGGACACACATGACATGTATGTTTGCATGTTTCTTATTGTTGTTTAGTTTCCTGAGAACTTGTTCAATATTTTCATTCTATTTTTCATGTTATTTGGTATGTTTGCTTTTGGAGGCCATTTCTTCAAGCTCACCAGTTCATTCTTCTGCTTCCTCAAATCTGCTGTTATGATTCCAATCTATTTTTAATTTCACTTATTGCACCTGTCATTCCTGTAAGATCTGCTCTTTTTCTATGTATGCTTTCAAATTCTTTGTTCTCATCCAATGTCTTCTTAATGTCTTTAATCTCTTTAGCTATCTAATTGAATTTATTAAGGAGATTTGTTTGAACACCTATTATTAAATGTCTCAATTCCTTTATATCATCTGGAGGTTATCTTTTTCCTTTAACTGGGTCATATATGCATGTTTCTTGGTAGGGATTGTAATTTGTTATTCGTGTCTGGCATCTGGCTTACTAGATGTATTTGTTCTGGGTGCAGTTTCTCTCTTTAGTTTAGGGCTTCCTTGCCCTTTCTCCCTTGCTGGTTGTATAGTAGGAGCCAAGGATATAGTTGGTGTTGTAAGCTGTGTAGGTTTGATCTGACTGCGTTGTCCCAGGGACTGATGAAGCTTCTCCCACCTTTCTCCTTTGCCAGGGACTGGGACAGAACCACAGCTCTGTGAAATAATCCAAGTCACACAGACCTAGACTGTAGCTGCCCAGAGAGACTGAAGAAGCTTCACACCCCTTCCTCCCTACCTTGGGTAGGAATGGACCGACCTGCAGCTTTGAGCAGCAATCTGTGCTGCATGGGTCCAAAATGACCAGTTACCCCAGTAGACTTCTGGTTTTTCAGTCTGTGCCAGTCAAATATACCTGCAATTACTCAGAGAGGCTGGTGGAGGTCCTGCTAACTTCCTCCCTGCCAGAATTGGGCATGAGGCGTAGGCTAGGACTGTAGTACACTCTGGGTGGAAAGAAGCCAGTCACTATCATTGCTGTGATTGGCTTCTTTCCAAGTTGGACAGTTCAAACTTTAGCCTTTCTTAGGGTTATATTTTAGCCAGCCAAATTTACTAATCAGTAGCTGAAGTTGGTGGCCAACTGTCTCTTCCTCCCTCATTTTGGGGAAATGGAGCTTCCAACTCTAGCCATAGAATAGCTCCTCATGTAGCTTGCACTGCCAGAGTAGGATGATCACTGGCCTCAGCATGTGGCCTCTATTTTCCTGGACAGGCTGGCACAAGTGCCCCCAACTTTCTCCCTGCTGGATGTGGGGCCAGAGCTTAGGGTAGAGCTCCAATCTAATCTGGATGGAAAGAAGCTGGTCCCTACCAGCACTGTGATTTTCAGTCTACCACATATCCCCTCATGCTGATGTAGAGTTAAAATGGCTGACAGTAGCCACTTTCTGAATTGGAAAGTTTCAAACTTTAGCTGTTCTTAGAATTAGAGGCTAGCCTGCCAAATTTACTAATCAGTAGCTGAAGTTGGTGCCCAATTGTCTCTTTCTCCTCCATTTTTGGGAAGTGGAGCCTCCAATAACAGCCATTGAATAGCTCCCAAGGCAGTTTGTGCTGCTAGTGGAGGGTAGGCACTAGCCTCCATGGCATGGGGAGCTCTACTTATGAATCTTCTCTGCAGATGGGCAGTCTCCTCCTTTCATCCTTTCAAGGATTTTGCAAGATGCTCATCTGGTCTCTTGGATCGCCAAAACAGGTGCTTTATATTGTTCTGAGTGATTACTAACTGCCCTATAGCAGGAGCTGACTCTAGGAGCTCCTTATTCTGCCACCATCTTGCTGGTTATTCCTTATATGGGTTTTTAAAATCCTGTTTTTGTGGCTTGGCTTTATAGATGATTGTAGATTGATTTTTCTAGCACTTTAATCCATGCATACATTGCTTTTGAAATACCAAAGAACTTGCATGTGTCCCACCCTTGGGACACTGAACAATGTAACCAACAATAGTATCCTACCCTTAGGTTTATTCTTTTCCTCTAGAAGCTTTAGAAGGTTCGATTCTGTCCATTCCTCAGGCCTGCACTGCATGTGAAAGCCTGCAGTATCTCAGGCCAGCATTTTGTCACTCACCTTGAGATTTTTTAAGGGTAGTTATAAAAGACTTATCCACCCCTAGCTTATCAAGGAAATCATATTTTCTTCTAGTTCTCATATGATTTCAGTTTTTACATTTACATCTCTGATAAATTTGGAGTTTATAGTTTTTTCACAATGACTGTCTTATTTTCCCTACACCATTTAATTAAAGCCCAGAAATACGGGATAGCTTTGCCATATCCTAAATTTCCAGACAGAGTTAGATTTACTTCTCAAATTTTTATTACTTTTCCATGGGTCTGCTGGTCTGTCGCTGTCCCTGTTTATCATGTTTTCTTTATAGACACTTTATATATAGTATAGTTTATATTTGGTATAAGTGCATACGTAGCTCCCTCATCTTATACCCTAGTTACTCTTCTATTTCTGTGTTTTCTTAGTTCCAATAGATGGAATCTACTTAATTTCTCCATGCATATTAATTTGCTTTGTGGAACCTCACATCCCTCTTTAATTTTACAGTCTTCTGACTACTAGTCACAGTGACTAAAAACTTCTAACCAAGTGAAAGAGTAGGTAAGAAAACCCTATAGTGGAGAGAAGTCTGAAGCTCTCTCAAAAGCTTTAACTTTGCAGGATATGTCTCTATGATATGCTTATTTTCTACAGTGGTACCATGGTACTTATTGTTCATTGGTTCTGGGAGGCATGATGAGTACCAAAATTGAGGAGTACCAAAAAAATTTTCCCATAAGGAACAATTTAAGTAAAAATTTAATATATTCCAAAACCAAAGATAATGCACATTTTTAAGGCAATATGTAAAAAGATAGGGTTGTATATCATTATATGACAAATAAACCTAAAAATCAGTAAATTCTTAGATTACATAAAGTAAAAACTTCACTTTACTTGTGCTGAGAAGAGTCCATGGGCTGACTGGATGGTGGAAGGAGAGTAGTGAGGAGGAGAGGTTACATGGAATGTTGGAAGGAGCATCCCCCTCCAATAGAACATCAGGCCCTTGCACTTCAAGTGTTCTTCCTCTTTTCTGCCTTTTTCCAGTTAGCACCACAGGCACTCACACACTCTCTCACCTTCACTAAAAACTTACCCAATGAGGACTACTTCTCTCTTCTTTTCAGAATTCCTCAAAAGTGTGAAATTGTTTGGTTATTCAATAAATTCACACTTCTGCTTGTCAGAGCTTTGTCCAGATGGTACTTTTCCACAAAGTTTTGAACTTCTGTTCGTTTTGCACAGATTTTTTTTTCAAGGAGTGGAGAAATCCTCCCTTATCCCCTCACCTGAAGAAATATCTTCAGTCACCTATTTTTTAAATATTTATTTTTTTAAAGATACTTAGCTTACACAAAACGTTTTTTGGTTTTTTTTTTTTAAAGATTTATTTTTATTTATTTAATTCCCCTCCCCTCCCCCGGTTGTCTGTCTTCTGTGTCTTTTTGCTGCGTCTTGTTTCTTTGTCCGCTTCTGTTGTCGTCAGTGGCACAGGAAGCGTGGGCGGCGCCATTCCTCGGCAGGCTGCATTTTCTTTCGCCCTGGACAGCTCTCCTTATGGGGTGCACTCCTTGCGTGTGGGGCTCCCCTTCGCGGGGGACACCCCTGTGTAGCAGGGCACTCCTTGTGCGCATCAGCACTGCGCATGGGCCAGCTCCACACGGGTCAAGGAGGCCCCGGGGTTTGAACCGCGGACCTCCCATGTGGTAGACGGATGCCCTAACCACTGGGCCAAAGTCCGTTTCCCCACAAAATGTTACACACAAAAATATAAGGGTTTCCCAAATGCCCTTCTCCACACACCTCCCACCCTTCTCCACATTAAAAACTTCTTTCTTTAATGTGGTACATTCATTGCAATTAATAAACATATTTGGAGCATTGCCACTAAGCTTGAATTATAGTTTACATTTTAGTTTACACTCTCTCCCACTCAATTCTGTAGATTATGGCAGAATATATAATGGCCTGTATCTGTCATTGCAATGCCATTCAGGACAATTCCAAGGTCCAAAAATGTCCCCATACATCACCTCTTTTTTCCTCTCCCTGCCTTCAGTATCTCCAGTGGCCACTGTTTCTACATCAATGATATAATTTCTTCCATTGCTAAAAATCACAGTAAGTCCATACTAGGATATCAGTAAGTCTACTCTAGTCCATACTATATTCCACAGTCCTGAGGATCCTGGGATGATGATAACCACTCCACCTCTAATTGAGAGGGGGCCTCAATCCCATAAGGCTGATGGGTGGGACTGAATTACTTGCATTTGCAGACTCAGTTCCTTGGTATGGTGGTTTTCCATCCTCACTTCCTTGTTACTTGTCCTGGATAAGTCCAATGAACTGGAGAGTAGGTGTTGCAACTCTGCTGAGACTCAGGGCCCAGCTGGCACATGGACAGCCCAAAGATTCAAGTCTCTTAGATGTATACTTACCAACTGCAGCACCAGTTATTGATTCAAATAGAAGGGACAGAAGAGGCATGTGTAGGGAAGTCAAAACTGAGTTCAACTCTTCCACATTCAGCATCACAAATTCCAAAGTAGGGCCCATCTGCAAGGCACCAAACTATGGAGATATCTGCCATGACTGTAGGATTTGGGTGTCTCCAGAGCCCTCAGGAGGCCCACTATTTGGGCTAGTATCTACTTTGGCAGTCTATGAGATCCTCCTGAAATGTTAATAAGCGTTACCTCTGGGATAACCTCCCAATCCCCTTTGAAGTCTCTTAACCATATGAAGTCATTTATCTTTACCTTTTCCCCCTTTTATTCAACTTTTCCCCCCAGTTACATTGATATTTGGTGCTGGGGAGTAACCCCTTGGTGCCAGGGAGTCATGTCCCATGCTGGGGCAAGGTAATACATTTATATGCTGATTTTGACTTAGAGGCCACATTTGAGGAACATGGAGGCTCTCAGGATGTAACTCTTAGGCACCCTACAGCACTAGGCTAAGTTGCAATTTCAAGAGCAAAGGCTCATAGCATAGTCATCAATATCAAGGGCCCATCAGTGGACCATCCTTTTTCACTGATCATTGCTTCTGCACTTGGGGGATTGTAGCTGTTCCAGTAGAAAATGTGGCAGAACTCTCCAGGATGGGAATTCAATATTCATTCAGTTGTATGAATCTCCACCCATTCTGACAGTGCTCTATGAACATTTGACACATTTATATAAACTGTATGTATGTCCAGGTGAGCTTCCTCCCATGTGTCCCCCATCACTGACAACCCACATGAATGATCCTCCCCTGCCACAGTTGTAGCCCTTCTATGATCCAAACTTCAAAAATGAAGCCAAGTATATCACCAAATACAATTAATAAGAAAATGAAATAATAATGATAGCTTTAAGCATAAGAAATAAAATACATAATAATTTAGAAAAACTAAAACTGAAAATTTTAAAACTGGGATATTAAAAAAATGGAATATATTTAATTTTTTTTTTATGTTTTGCCTTTCATCATTGTAATATCTGGTATCCTGTATGTACAGTGACATTTTTTTCCCATTTCTTCCCCAGTGTCTTACCTTTTTTTCATTTTGTCTTGTAAGAAGTTTTAGGACGCAGTAAAGTCATAAACAGAACACAGGGAACTTTCATATACCGACCATCCTCCCCCTTTTCCTCCTTCCCATATCAATAACATTTTTATATGTGGATGGTACATTTGTTACAACTGATGTACAAATATTGAAACATCACCACTAACCATGGCCAATGGTTTACATTATGATCTACACTCTAGAACATACACTTTTATAATTTTTTTTGGTATTTTTAAATCAATTTTATTTATACATATCAATAAAGCATACAATTCATCAATGGTATTTGCTATAATCACATCATTGTGTATTCATCATAGCCAATCATTATTGGAGCATTTTCATAATCCCAATAATAATAATAATAAACAAACAAGAACATTCCTTTCTTCTCTATCTTTTTAAGCTTCTCCCACTGTACATAGCTGCTGTTTCTGGCTATTCTATCCAAAGTATATAATCAATGGCTTTTAGTATAATCATAATGTTGTACATTCATCATCTTAAAAATTTTAGAAGAATTTCTTTACTCCAAAATGAAAGACTCCAAGCCCCTTAGCATTCTCTCTTCATTTCTACATAAAAACTGATCTCCTTTCATCTTTATGAATTAATTTATATTTACATGCTATATAAATGGAATCATACAATATGTAGTACTCTGTATCTGGTCTCCTTCACTTAGTATAATTTTTTTGTCTGCTCTTAATATTGTGTAGTATTAACTTACATTTATTCAGTTTCAAGGAAAAATGGTCTTATATATGCAAATCTCATTATATATTTATACTTCACATAATTTATTTAGTTCATAGTAAGGCAATCATACTAGTATATTTCCTTTTGTGTTTGTCTTGCTTCATTCAACATAATGTCATCCAGGTTCACCCACATTGTCATATGATTCACAACTTCATTTCTTCTTACTGGTACATAATATTCCATGTTGTGTATACTCCATAATTTGTTTATCCAATGAAAGCTTTTTTTATATTTTAAATTTATTTTTATTTTTTAAAATTTTCTGTTTTTTAAAGATACATAGATAAAAAAAATTACATTAAAAAATATAAGATGTTCCCATATATCCCACACCCATGCCCCCCACTACTCCCACATCAGCAACTTCTTTCATCATTGTGGCACATTCACTGCATTTGGTGAATACATTTTGGAGCACTGCTGCACCACATGGACTGTAGTTTACATTGTAGTTTACACTCTCCCCCAGGCCATTCAGTGGGTTATGGCAGAATATAGAATGTCCAGCATCTGTCCCTGCAATATCATTTAGGACAATTCCAAGTCACAAAAATGCCCCCACATCACATCTCTTCTTCCCGCTCCCTGCCCTCAGCAACTCTCATGGCCACTGTCTCCACAGCAATGATACAATCTCTTCCACTGCTAGGCACAATAGTTCTATAGTAGTAGAACCAGTAAATCCACTCTAATCCATATTTTATTTTTCCATATTGTGGACCCCAGAATGGTGATGTCCACTCTACCTCTAAATTGAGAGGGGGCTTAGATCCCACATGGTTGATGGATGCAATTTTCCTGCTTACAGTTGTAGGCACTCTCAGCTCCCTGGTGTGGTGGTTGAACTTCTTCACCTGGGTAAGTCCAATGAAATGGAAAGTAGGAGTTGCAACCCTGCTGAGGCTCAGGACACAGCTGGAACATGACCAGTCCAGAGAGTCAAGTCTCCTGATATACACCAACTCAAGTACCAACCACAGGTTCAGCAAAAGTGACAGAAGAAGCATGTGTAGAAAGGTTAAATCTGAATCCAACTTGGTCACACTTAGAAGCATAAATTCCAAATTGGGGCACACTGACAAGGCACTGAACTCCAGAGCCATCTGCCATGACCATAGATCCTGTGTGTCTCCATAGCCCTCAGGAGCACCAGTACCTGGGTTGAATCTACTTTGGCTGTCTCTGGGATCCTGCTGAGACGTGTGTTAAGCACAACCCCTCTATGACCTCCCAACTCATTTTTTTGCCAGATAAACTTATTTGTCTTTACCATTTCTCCCTTTTATTCAGGGTCTTTTTCTAGGTGCATCACCAGCTGGTGATTGGTAGTAATCCTCATGCCAGGGAGGCTCTTACCCAGGAGTCATGTCCCATGGTTGTGGGAAGGTAATGCATTTACATGCTAAGTTTGTCTTAGAGAGTGGCCACATTTGAACAACATGGATGCTCTCAGGAGGTAACTCTTAGGCACCCTGCAGCTCTAGGCCTAGTTGAAATTTCAGGCACACAGTCTTATAAGCATAGTCATCAGTATCAAGGGCTCATCTTTGGACCATCCTTCACTGATCTTTGCCCTTGAGCTTGGGGCATTGCTGCTGTTCCACTGGGGAATGTGACAGATCTCCCCTGGCTAGGAACTCCCTCAGTTGTTGTTTGTAATGCTAATAACTATGACAATACCCAACGAATATCTGAACATTTTTATATACCTTATATACATGCCCTGGAGAACTCCCTCCCAACCATGTGTCCCCCATTGATAACACCCCACACCAGTGTTCCTCCCCTGCCATAGTTCAACCCCTATGTGGTCCAAAACATCTTCAAAAATGAAGCTTAATATATTGCCAAATTCAATTAGTAGGAAAATGGAATAGTAATGATAGACTTAAAGATTAGAAGGAGAATGCATATTAATTAAGAAAAGCTAAAATAAAGTTTAAAAATTGGGGTATTAAAAAATGAAAAATATCATGAAACTTTGTTTTTTGACGTTTTCCCTTTCATCAGTGAAATAGGTATTGCCCTGTATGTGTAGTGGCAAGGCAATTTCTTTCATTCTGTCCTCAATGCCTACATCCTTTTTTAATTTTAATTTTAAATTTTGTTTTCAAAAATGTTTTAGATTACAGTAAAGTCACATATACAAAATAGGGAACTCCCATTTATCTAACATCAAACCCTTTCCCCCCTTCCCCACAAATGATCTTTTTTACATGTTCATATTATATTTGCTGCAGCTGATGTACAGACATTGAAACATAGCTACCAAATATGGTTTCATTTTGGTTTACATTATGGTTTACATTTTAGATTATACACTTTTATAAATCTTTGGTGAAATTTAACATGCCCTAAATCCATCATTGCACATCCTTATGGAACACTTCCATTGGCCCCAGTTACCCCTGCTTCCATCTTTTCTATTCCTCTCTCACCCTCCCTTCAGGGCCCACAGTGACAAACAAGCTACACAGCTTGAAGGACCAGATTCACAGATACTTGCAACAATGCTAAGGGCTTGACACACTAGACTGTCTTCTCCCATTGGGAGCCACCAATTCTCTCTCGAGGCACCCTTCCTTAATTTTGAGAACATCAGGCTTCCCCAGGGTGGGGGTCCACCTTCCCACTCATTGCATGGCTCTCCACCCAATGATTATAGTTTTAACCACATACCTGACAGTCTCCCATGTTCATCTGTTCCTGCCAACCCTCCCACCAGTTCCTTGGGCCATCTGACCCAATATCCCAATCCTAGCCCCCCTCAAGCCTGCAAAGACCCATGCACTATTATCCCCATGCCCCCGTCTTATCCCTTCCCTATGCAGCCACTTACCTCCACTTTATCATTGATTTCACCCATTTAGGCGTCAGCTCACAACCTTCTTCTCCCCCACCCACCCACTCAATTTCCTCTAAGCCTATCATCCAGTCTCTAGCTCTCTGATCCCTCTTGGTTTGCTTATTTCATATCAGAGAGGTCATGTAGTATTTGTCCTTCAATGCCTGGTTTGCTTCACACACATAAGGTCCTCAAGATTCACCCATGTTATCCCAAGTGTTTATACTGTGTTCCTTCTTACAGCTGAGTAGTATTCCATTGTATGTATATACCACATTTTATGTATCCATTCATCTGTTGATGAGCATTTGGGTGGATTCCAACTGATGGCAATAGTGAATAATGCTGCTATGAACATTGGTGTGCATATATAGGTTTGTGTCCTTGTATTTCAGTTCTTCTGGGTATATACCCAGCAGTGGAATTGCTGAGTCATATAGCAAATCTATAGCTAGTTTTTTTGTGAAACTGCCAAACTGTCCTCCAGGATGGCTGAATCCTTCTTCATTCCCCCCATCAGTGGATGAGAGTTCCCATTCCTCCACATCCTCTCCAACACTTGTAGTATTCTGTTTTTTTAATAGCCACCAGTCTAATGGGAGTAACATGGTATCTCATTGTAGTTTTGATTTGCATTTCCTAATAGCTGATGATTTTGAGCATCTTTTCATGTTCTTTTTAGGCATTTGTATTTTTTCTTTGGAGAAGCACCTGTTCAAATTTCTTGCCCATTTTTTAAATGGGTTGTCTATCTTTATTTTCGATATATTGGATCTCTTTATACATGCAGGATATAAGTCTCCTATCAGATATATGGTTACCAAGTATTTTCTCCCATTGCATAGGCTGTCTTTTCAAATTCTTGATAAACTCCTTTGAGGTGCAAATTCTTTAATTTTGAGGAGGTCCCCTTTATCTATTTGTTCTTTTCCTGCTTGTGATTTGGGTGTGAAGTTCATGAAGTCGCTTCCTATTACAAGGTCCTGTAGGTGCTTCCCTACATTGTTTTTCAAGGTCTTTATGCTCTTCACTCTTATATTTAGATCTTCGATCCATGTTGAGTTGATTTTTGTATAAGGTGTGAGACGGTAACCTCTTTCACTCTTTTACAAATGGATATTCATTTCTCCAAACTCCATTTGTTGAAGAGGCCATTCTCTCCCAGTTCAATGGGCTTGGTGGCCTTGTTGAATATTAGATGACTGTATATGTGACGATCTATGTCAGAACTCTCAATTCAGTTCCGTTAGCCAGTATATCTATCCCTGTGCCAATACCATGCCATTTTCACCACTGTAGCTTTGTAGTATATTTAACGTCAGATAGTGTGATTCCTCCAATTTCATTTTTCTTCTTCAAAATGTCTTTGGCTATTTGGGATCTCTTTCCTTTCCAAATAAATTTCATAATTTTTCCAGTTCATTAAAAAATGCTGTGTGATTTTTTGGAGGATTGCATTAAATCTCTAGATCAGTTTTGGTAGAATAAACATCTTAATGATATTTAGTCTTTCTGTCCCTGAATAGGGAATATTCTTCCTTTTCTTTAAGTCTTTTTTGATTTCCTTGAACAGTGTTGTGTAGTTTTCTGTGTATAAGTCTATGATATCTTTAGTTAAATTTATTCTTAGGTATTTGATTTTTTAAAGTTACTATTATAAGTGGTATTTGTTTCTTGATTTCCTCCTCAGAGTGGTCATTATTGTTGTACAGAAATGTTACTGATTTTCACGCACTGATCTTATAACCTGAGACTTTACTGAACTCATTTATAACTTCTTGAAGCATCATGGTAGATTTCTGAGGGCTTTCTATGTATAGGATCACATAGTCTGCAAATAGGGAAATTTTCACTACTTCCTTTCATGTTTGGATGCCTTTTATATCTCGTTTTTGCCTTAGTTCTCAAGCAAGTACTTCTAAGACTGTGTTAAATAGAAGGGGTGTTAGTGGGCATCCTTGTTTTGTTCCTGATCTTAGAGGGAAAGATTTTAAGATATCACCATTTTAAATAGTGTTAGTTGTGGGTTTTTCATATTTACCCTTTTTCATGTTCAGAAAGTTTCCTTCCATTCCAATCATTTGCATATTTTAGTCAAGAAAGGCTATTGTATTTTGTCAGGTGCTTTTTTTGCATGTATATATGTGGTCATATGATTATTTTCCTTCATTCTGTTTATGTGGTATATTACATTGATTGATTTTCTTATGTTGAGCCATCTTTGCATACCAAGGATTAAATCCACTTGGTTGGTCTTGGTGTATAATTTGCTTAATGTGTTGTTGAATATGATTAGCAAGTATTTTGTTAAGATTTTTCACATTGAGGTTGTTAGAGAGATTTGTCTGTACATTTCCTTTCTTTTGGTGTCCTTGTTTGGCTTTTGTATTAGGGTAATATTGGCATCATAGAATGAGTTAGGCAATATTCCTCGTATTTTGATTTTTTGTAAGAGTTTATGCAAGATTGGTGTTAGTTATTTCCAGAATATTTGGTATAATTCATCTGTCAAGCCATCTGGCCTAAGGCTCTTCTTAGTTGTGAGGTTTTTAATGACTGATTCTATCTCTGTATTTGTGATTGATTTGTTGAGATCATCGATTTCTTCTTTCTTCACTGTAGGCTGCCTGTGTGTTTCTATGAGTTTGTTCATTTCCTCTAAATTGTCCTTATTTTGGCATATAGTTTTTCAAAGTATCCTCTTACGATAGTGTTTATTTTTTGGATTCTGTGGATATATCCCCTTTCTCATTTCTTATTATGTGTATTTTCATTTTCTCTCTTTTATTCTTTGTTAGTGTAGGTAAGGGTTTGTCAAACTTATTGATCTTCTCAAAGAACCAGCTCTTTGTTTTATTTTTTCTAGTGCTTTCTTTATTCCTATTTTGTTTAGTTTTGCTCTGATCTTTGTAATTTCTTTCTTTCTTCTTCCTTTGGGTTTTGTTTGTTGTTTTTTTACTAATTCTTCCAAGTGTGCAGTTAGGTCTTTAATTTTAGCTCTTCTTTTTTGAAGTATGAATTTATGGCTATGAATTTCTCTCTCAGTACAGCTTTTGCTGCATCCCATGTTTTGATATGTTGCATTGTCATTTTCACTAGTTTCGAGGTAGTTACTGATTTTCTATTGAGATTTCCTCCTTGACCCTCTGTTTTTCTAAGAGTATGTTGTTTAACTTCCATATCTTAGTGCCTAATCTGGGTCTCTGTCCCTTGAAGATTTCCAACTTCATTCCACTGTGGTCAGAGAAATTATTTTGTATGATTTCAATATTTATAAATCATTGAGACTTTCTCTGTGACCTAGCATATGGTCTAATTTGGAGAATGGTCCTTGTGTGCTTTAGAAGAATATATATCCTGCTGTATTTGGGTGTAATGTTCTATATATGTCTGTTTGGTCCAGCTCCTTTAATATATAGGTCAAAGTCTTTGTTTCACTATTGACTCTCTGTGGAGATGTTCTGTTCAATGGTAATGGTTGTGTATTAAAGTCCCCCTCTTTAATTGTAGAGGCATCTGTTCCTTCACTTAGTTTTTCAAGTGTTTGTTTCATGTATTTGGAGGCACCATGGTTTGAACATAAATATTTATGATTGTTTTTTGTTCTTAAAAGATTACCCCTTTTACAAATATGTAGTGTCCGTCTTTGTCTCTCACAATAGTTTTGCCTTTAAAGTCTGTTTTGTCTGATATTAATATATCCTGCCCTTTTTTGGTTATTGCTTGCATGTAAGATTGCTTTCCAGCCTTTCTTTCTATCTCCTTGAATCCCCTTTGTCTAACATGCATTTCTTATAGACAGCATATACATGGGTCATATTTCCTTATCCGTTCTTCCAATTTGCATCTCTTGACAGGTGAGTTTAATCCATTAACATTCAGTGTTATTAGTATCAAGTAATTACTTATATTAGCCATAATTTTTTTACATTTTTGTATGTCATATTTTGTTTTTTTCTTTTTGTCTTTCTAGTTGTTCTTACACTCTCCTCCAACTCTGTCTGTCCTGTTTCTTTCTTTGCTCCCCCAGAAGCCCCCTTAGTATTTCTTGAAGGGCAAGTTTCTTCTGGCATACTCTCTTAGTTTCCATTTGTCTGTGAATATTTTGAACTCTCCATCATTTCTGAATGCCAGCTTTGCTGGATAGAGTATTCTTGACTGGAATTTTATTTCTTTTAGTGTCCTGAGTATGTCTTACCACTGCTTTCTTGCCTCCATGGTTTCAGATGCTAAATTAGCACTTAATCTTATTGAGCTTCCCTTGTATGTGATGGTTGTCTTTTCTCTTGCTGCCATCAGTATTTTGTCTATGTCTTGAGCATTGGATAATTTGACAAGTATATGTCTTGGGGTAGGCCTATTTGGATTTATACTATTTGGGGTGCATTGTGCTTCCTGGACATGTATATCCATCACCCTCAATATGTTTAGGAAGTTTTCAGCCATTCATTTCCTCCAACACCCCTTCTGTCACATTTCTCTTCTCTTCTCTTTTCTGGGATTCCTGTAATACATATGTTTGTGCATATGCATAGGTCCCTATGTCCCTGCTAGATTACTTCTATCTTTTATCAATTAATTTTACTGTCTCTTTGATTTCAGATTTACTCTCTTCTATATCACTAATTCATTCCTCTGCCTCTTCAAATCTGCTGATTTTGCTGAGAATGTATTTTTGATGTCTTGGATTGTGCCATTTATCACCACCATCATATCCATTATCTTTTTGTGTGTGTTTACTATTTCTTCTGTATGCTCTTCATGTGTTTTCTTTATAGCCTTAATCCCTTCACTTCGTTAAATTGGTCCATGATATTTGTTTTGAAAGCTTTGATTAGTTTTTCAATGTTCTGCTCCTCTTCCTGGTTTTTAGTTTGTTCATTGGATTGGGCCATATTTTCCTGATTATTGGTATGGTTTGTAATTTTTTGTTGCTGACTGTTCATCATTTTATCTTGATGGGTTTGTTCTGTTGATTAGTTTCTCCATCTAGTCTCGGGGTTTATTTAGGTGCTGTTTTTGTGTGCGTGTTAAGTCTTCTCTTTGGCACTTTGTTCTTCTTATTCTATTTCCTTATTGTTGTCTAAGTTCGCTTGAAGGAAAATATTAGGGCCAGGGAAAGGAAAAGAGGTAAGAAAAGAAAAAGTATAATAGTAGTATTGATAGTAAATTTTATCAGAAGAACCATGTGAGACCTAGGAGAATGGATATTAAACTCATGTAAGCTATGTAGAGGTCTAACAATAAAAAGTGTGGTACCTACAATGAGATGGCAAATTGTATATGGAGAAGAATATAGTATGAATTAAAAGGCCAGTGTGGTCAGGAAAGAGAAAGAGAAAATAAAGGACAATAATATAAAGAGTGCATAAAAGATAGAAAACAGAATAGAGGTGTTAGAAATAAAAAGTGAGAAAAATTGGGGGCTAAACAAAGAGGGGGGAGTGTAGGAACAACAATAAACAAAGGAAGATAGAAAGATGTAAGGGAAAGAAGATAGTGTTGGTACCCAAAATCAATATACAGAGAAAAGAGGAAATTTAGGATGAAGAATCACAGCAAATACGAAATACTGCCTGCAGCACCTAATAGAAAAAAAGGAAAAAAAAAGGGGGGGGGGGAGAAGAAAAAAGCAGAAAGTAAAAAGAGAGAAAAAAAGGCAAGCAAGGAAAAAAAAAAGAAAAGGTGGTGGGGCAATAAAGAATAAGGAAAGACAAGAAAACAAACGAACAAAAAAGATCAGATATGGCCTCAAGCACAAGGAATCCTCTTTTCGACTGAATAAACTGCTTAGAAGTTTGACCTTCCCACTTTCTCCCTTCCTCACTTCCCTCTCTCCCAGGGCAGCAGGAAGGCTGTGTGAGGCCTGCCCTCGTATATTCAAATGGGACCCTGGTGAACCAACTCACCACAGAAAATAATGGAGAGTGTGGGCTATGATGTAGACCATTGACCATGAGGTGCAGTGGTGCTCAGAGATGTATTCACCAAATGCAATGAGTGTCTCATGATGATGGAGGAGGTTGTTGTTATGGGGGGAGGAATGGGGTGAGGGGGGTGGGGGGTATATGGGGACCTCATATTTTTTGAATGTGACATTAAAAAAACAAAGACAAAAAAGAAAAAAATTTTTAAAAAAGAAAATAATGACTCTCAGTTTCTTTGAGAAAGGGCACTCACACCTTGCCAGGAACCCTAAATATAATATTGGAAGTCTACAAAGGACGTCCTACTGTTCTGCTCCCATGTGTGTGCTCCAGAGCACTAATCTTCTGACTCCACCTTCTCCCAGACCAAGTTTCCCTATCCCAGAGTGTTTAGGTAAATCAGGCTTTCTCAGCAGATTCACCTTTCCTCTTCCTAGCGTCTCTCCAAGCCAGCTGGCAAGCTTCTCCAAGCTTGAAAAAATGGGGGCCAGACAATTGAACCTGCATTCCTTGGGCCCCTCTACACCCCTCACCAAAACCCTCCCACTCTCGGAGTTGGTCCAAGACTGGAGGACCAGGGGAATGCCTGAGTTTGGGGTGTGCTGGGTGCAAGCTCTGAGTACACAGGTCTGAGGAATGTGGGTCATGGGGTATGCAGAGATCAGTGAATGCGAGGCTCAGGGAACACGGGCCTGGGGATCATGCATTTGGGGATCATGGGGTTTGGGACTGCCACCGTGCGACCTGCAGTGTCGAAGAAACACTGCAGCTATCAGCCCTAGAAGAAGGGTTTTGCCTTCCCACACCTTTGGGCTTTAGTGTCACAAACTCACAGTTTTACCTTGAGCAAGTACTCCTTTTGTCTCAGTCTCTCCCGATTGGTGTCCAGATACCCTCTGCTTTGTAAGTTCCCAAAACTGCACTCAGCTGATCTTTTGCAGGAGAGATGACGAGAGTGCATTCACTTGGATGCCATCTTGCCCTGCCTCCCCAAGGTATGAGTTTATTTCATTCAATTCTGTTTCTTTTTATTTAATTTTTTAATTATATATTTTTTGAGATACATAGATCACAAAAATGTTACATTAAAAAATATGAGATTCATATATACCCCACCCCCCACCCCCCCACTCCTCCCACATCAACAACCTCTTCATCATTGTGGCACATTCATTGCTTTTGATGAATACCTTTTGGAGCACTGCTGCACCGCATGGATAATAGTTTATATTGTAGTTTACACTTTCCCCCAGCACATTCAGTGGGTTATGGCAGGACATATAATGTCCAGCATCTTTCCCTGCAATATCATTTAGAAGTTTTCAGAATATCTGCCTTTGAATTTTTTTAACCACTTTTTTTTTCAAATTCTACTCAATTTATTCATTTTTTAAAAAGATATTACATTTAAAAAATATGAGGTCCCCATTTGCCCCCACCGCCCCCCACCCCACCACTCCCCCCCTAATAACACTCTCCCCCATCATGTCACATCCATTGCATCTGGTGAGTACATCTCCGGGCATCGCTGCACCCCATGTCCCGTGTTCCACACCATAGCCCACATTTTCCCACATTCCATCCAGTGGGCCATGGGAGGACATACAACGTCGGGCAATTGTCCCTGGGGCACCAACCAGGACAAATCCAAGTCCCGAGAATGCCTCCACATCTCTTCTCTTCCTCCCCTTCACTGCACCCAGCAGCCACCATGGCCACTTTTTCCACATCAATGCCACATTTTCTCGATTATTAACCACAATAGTTCATGAATAGAATATCATTAAGTCCACTCTGATCCTTACTGTATTCCTCCTTCCTGTGGACCTTGGCTTGGTTGTGTCCATTCCACATCTATGTCAAGAGGGGGTTTAGATTCCACATGGATATTGGATGCAATCCCCCTGCTTTCAGTTGTAGGCACTCTAGGCTCCATGGTGTGGTGGTTGACATTCTTCAACTCCATGTTAGCTGAGTGGAGTAAGTCCAATAAATCAGAGTGTAGGAGCTGAAGTCTGTTGAGGTCAGGGCCTGGCTATCATATTGTCAGTCCAGAGATTCAAATCCCCTAGATATATCTTAAGCCCCAGCACCAACTACAATTCCAGTAAAGTAGAATGAAAGGCTTGTCAAAAGAGATCCCATCTCAGTCCAGCTCCATCACGCATAAACACCAGCTCCAAAGAAGGGGCAACTGACATGGCAGTGAACCCCATCTGCCATGACCATAGAATCTGTGGGTCTCTTTAGCCCTCAAAAGGACCAATACCTGGGGTTGTATCTACTTTATATGTCTCTGAGACTCTGCTCTGGTGTGCATAAGGGCAATCCTTCTGACAATCTCCAGACTCTTTTTTAGAGACTGATAGCCATATGAACTCATTTGTCCTTTCCATTTCCCCCTTACTTTAGGTCAAACAGCATTTTTAACTCCTGTTATTATATGTAGGCAGGGATATTCTGCTGGTCCGCGTTGAACCTTTAATTCAAGGTCATTTTCTAGTTGCATCATCAGGTGGTACTTGGTAGTGATCCCTCGGTGCCAGGGAGGCTCATCCCCAGGTGTCATGTCCCACGCTGGGGGGAAGGCATTGCATTTACATGCTGAGTTTGGCTTCGAGACTGGCCACATTTGAGTAACATGGAGGCTGTCAGGATGGAACTCCTAGGCACAGTGCTGCTCTAGGCCTTGTTCTTATTTCAGGCGTATAGGCTCACAAGCATAGTCATTAGTATCAGGGGCTCACTGTTGGACCCTCATTACTTCCTGATCCTTACAGTTGCACCTGGGGGACTGCCACTGCTCCCCTAGGGACCACGACAGAGTGCCCCCTGGCCAGTAACCCAGTACCCCCCCAGCTGTTGTTTTTAATTGTTTCCACTATGAGTATATCCAAACATTTCCATGCCCCCTGGTTTTTTGCCACTTTTTAAAAAAATATTTTTTTGAAGAATCTTTTGATTGCATAAATATTACATAAAATATAAGGTGGATTCCCATCTGCCCCAATCCCTCCCCCTCCCATACATTCCCACATTAAAAACATCTTTCATTAGTGTGGTATATTTGTTACAATTGATGAACACATATTGAAGCATTGCTATTAAGCATGGATTAGAGTTTACATTTTAGTTTTTACTCTGCCCTGCATAATTTTGTAAGTTATGACAAAATATAGAATGGCCTGTATCCATCACTGCAACATCATGCAGGACAATTCCAATGTCCCAAAAATGCTCATATGTTACATTTATTTTTCCCACTTCCTCCTCAGAACCTCCAGTGGCCACTGCCACCACATCAATGATAAAAGTTCTTCCATTGTTAGAATAGCAGTAAGTCTATAGTGGAATAATTGTAAGTCTACTTTAGTCCATTGCTCATTCCCCAATCAGGATTTGGGAATGGTGATGCCACTCTGTCTCTAATTGAGAGGAGGGGCTTAGGTGCCATTGGGGCAGCTAAATGAAACTCTCTTGCTTGCAGTTGCAGACTTTCTCTGTTCCTTTTGATGAGTGTTGTCCATCATCATCATCATCTTGTTAGTTATTCTGGATGAATCCAATCAACTGGAGTGTAGGTATTGCAACTTGGCTGAGTCACGGCCCAAATGGCATATGGGTGGACCAAAGATTTAAGTCTCTTGGACATAAACCTATCAATTCTGGTACTAACTATAGGTTCAAATAGAAGGGACAGAAGAGCCATGTGTAGGAAAACCACAAATGAGTCGAACTCTCTTCACACTGGGGAGCATAAATTCCAAGGTAAAGTCTGCTGGCAGGACATCACACTCTGCAGCTGTATGCCCTGCCTATAGCATCTCGGTTCTCTAGAGCTCTCAGGAGCCCCAAGATTTGAGGCAATATTACTCTGTCAGTCAATGAGATCCTGCTGACCCATGCATAAGTGTAACCTCTGGAATGACCTCCTGACTCACTTTGAAGTCTCTTAGTCATATAAACTCTCTTAGTCATATAAACTCAGTTATATTTACCCTTTCCTCCTTTTGGTTAAGGTTTTTTTCCACTTACATTGCTAGTTGCATGGTAGTAGTCCCTTGGTGCCAGGGAGGCTCATTGCTGGGAGTTATGTCTCATGCTGGGGGGAAGGTAATGCATTTATTTTATTTTATTTATTTTTTATTGACTTTGTAATAATATTACATTAAAAATATATATATATGAGGTCCCATTCAACCCCACCACCCCCACCCCAAGGTAATGCATTTATATGCTGAGTTTGACTTAGAGGCCACATTCTAGCCTCTCTCCTGAGAGGCTCTCAGGACGTAACTCTTAGGTACCCTTAATACTAGGCTGTGTCAATTTCAAAAGTAAAGGTTCATAAGTGTAGTCATCAATATCAAGGGTCCAGCAATGGTCCATCCTCCTTCATTAGTCACTGACCCTATACTCACGGTATTCTTGCTCTCACATTAGGGTATGTGGCAAAGTTCCCCAGGAAGGGAATTTGATATTCTTCTGGTGATTGTGTGAGTCTTCACCCACCATGACAATGCCCATGAACACTTGAATACATTCATATCCCTTATTGTATGCCCCAGGTGTACCTCCTCTTATGCACCCCCCATCACTGTCACTCCATACCAATGATTCTCTCCTGCCACAGTTGTGACATTTCTGTGATCCAAAACCTCTCCAAAGAAAATAACCATATAAAACCACATGAAAATGAAATGATAGTTTTAAAAATGACATATGAAATACAAATAAACTTTGAAAAATTTTGAATAATAAAAAAAATTTTTGACATTATATCTTTCATCACTGTAAGATCAATTGTTTTGTAAGTTCAGGGACATTTTCTTCTGTACATTCCCCAGTGTCTTAATTTTTATCATTTTATCTTCAAAGTATCTTTATTTTTTATTTTTTTTTCCAAAGAATCTCTAGGTTACAGAAAAGTCACCTAGGGAATATAGGGAATTCCTGCATACCCAATGCTCTTCCCCTTTCCCCTCTCCCCTATTTATTATTTACATTTTATATGAGAATTGTACATTTGTTACAATTATTATGCAAATATTGAAGCATTCCTACTAACCATGGTCAATGGTTTACATTATAATTTACAGTTTAGACCATACACTTATATAAATTTTGATGAAATTTAAAATGGCTTGTAAACATTGTTGCAAGATTATGCAGAATAATTCTAATGCCCTAAAAATGCCGTATGTTCCTTCTATTCTATTCTTCCCCCCCTTCCCTTGTGACCTACAGTAAATACTCAGTTTCACTTTTTGAAGAATAAGATTCATAGTTACTTGCAATAATATTGAGGGCTTTATGTATTAGTCTGTTTTCTTTTATTAGATACTGCCTAAGTTTTCGAGAGACTCTTGCCTCTCTATTTAAGAACATTGCATGACTCTCCTGGATGGGAGTATGATATTTTCTAGTTTATCGTTTGGGTCTCCATTCACTGATAGAACATGCTATGATAAGATGAACACTTACATACTCCATTAAAGCCTGCCCCAGGTGAACCCTATCCTGTTAGCCACCCCATAAAACACCCTACACTAGTAGCCCTCCCCTGCCATCTTTGCCAAAAGAACATTCCAAACGTAGTTTTGACCACAGACCTGCAAGTCCCCAGAGTTTACCTGCTCCTTCTCCCAGCTCTCCCCCATTTCCATGGATAGTCCACCCCGATGCCCTCACCCTATCCCCTGCACAACTACACCCTTTTATCTTATCATAGATTTTACCTGTATGGGCATTGGCTCACAATACTCTACTCTCTTTCTGTCTCCTGTAGACTTATATTCCAGACTTTAGCTCTGTGTGCCTGCTCAGTTTGCTTAATTCATGTAAGTGAGGTCATGTAATATTTACCTTTCATTGTCTGGTTTACTTCACTCAACATAAAGTCTTCAAGATTTATCCATGTTATCCCATCTATTAATATGGCATTCTTTCTTACTGCTGATATTCCATTGTATGTATATACCACAAATGGCTTATCCATTCATCTGTTGATGGACATTTTGGTTGCTTCCAACTTCTGGCAATAGTGAATAATGCTGTTATGAACATTGGTGTTCATATATCTGTTTTTGTCCCTGCTTTCAGTTTTTCTGGCTATATACCCAGAAGTGGGATTGCTGGATCATATGGCATTTCTGTATTTAGCTTCCTGAGGAACCACCAAATTGTCCTCCACATTGGCTGTACCATTTTACATTTCCACCAGCAGTGTATGAGAGTTCCCTTTCTTCCACATCTTTTCCAACTCTTGCACTCTTCTGTTTTTTTAATAGCTGCCCATCTAATGGGTATAATATGATATCACACTGTAGTTTTGATTTGCATTTCCTCAATAGCTAATGATGTTGAGCATCTTTTCATGTGCTTTTTAGTCATTCATAGTTCTTCTTTGGAGAAGTGTCTTTAAATTCCTTGCCCATTTTTTTTCCTCAGTGATGATTCTTTATGAATTTGACATACAGTACTTAAATACAGCAGCCCATCATTGGTGTCTGGTTTAGCAATGTTAAGTATATTTACAAAATAAGTAGTTACATTTATTTGAATATTTTTCAAGAAAACTTCTGAATGATTCATCCATTTCAATTTAAGAATACTAATGGTTTTTGGGGAACTGTTTATTATAGATCATTTTAAGGTGTGTAGATAGTTTCAAAGGCATCCATTTACATCACACAGCTGATCAGATGACTGGATCTAAATTGTGATACTGGCAGATGGAGATGGAGATTTGTATTCTCTCTGAGTCTTCATATCAACCACATCTACACTCAAACTTAATAAGGAAATATTCTGAACTGTTAACTAGGCATTTCTAAACCAGAATTAAATTCAATGAGCTCTCTTCAATGAACAGGTTCTAATGTTGTTTGATGTAATTTTAAGACTTTCAGCAAATATGCATTTCTTTAGAAGCTATTTCAAAAGTGAGTGAGTGCTATCTAGTCTACTTATAGAATGGGAATTATATCAGAGTACATTTTTCTTGCTGTACAATGCCTGTGATGTTGAAGAGGGGTCTTTTTTATTCTTTTTTTCTTTTAAAGATACATAGATCACACAAAATGTTACCTTAAAAAAATAAGAGGTTCCCATATACCCCACTCCCCACACCCCCCCCCACTCCTCCCACATCAACAACTTCTTTCATTAGTGTGGTACATTCATTGCATTTGCTGAATACATTTTGGAGCACTGCTACACAGCATGGATTATAGTTTACATTGTAGTTTACACTCTCTCCTAGTCCATTCAATGGGTCATGACAGGATATATAATGTCCTGCATCTGTCCCTGCAGTATCATTCAGGACAACTCCAAGTCCCCAAAATGCCCCCATATCACAACTCTTCTTTCCTCTCCCTGCCTTCAGCAACTCCAGTGAACACTGTCTCCACATCAATGATATCATTTCTTCCATTGCTAGAGTGATGCAAAGTCACAAAAATTCCATAATTAGTTAGTCCACTCTAATCCATATTTTATTCCTCCATCCTGAGGACCCTGATATGACTTGCCCATATTTTAAATGGGTTTTTAAAATTTTTTTTTATTTTTGAGGTTAAGGATTTCTTTATGTATGCTGGATATTAGGTATGCATCAGATAGATGGTTACCAAATACTTTCTCCCATTGAGTAGGCTACCTTTTCACTTTCTTGACGTACTTCTTTGAAGTGCAAACGTTTTTAATTTTGAGGAGGTCCCATTCATCTATTTTTTCTTTCATTGCTCATGTTTTGGATGTAAAGATTATAAAACCATTTCCTACTACAAGATCTTGTAGATGATTGCCTACATTATCTTCCAGGAAATTTATGGTCTTGGCTCTTATATTTACATCTTTGATCCATCTTGAGTTAATTTTTATATAGGACATGTGATGCTGATCCTCTCCCATTCTTTTGGATATGGATATCAAGTTCTCCAAGCACCATTTGTGAAGAGGCCACTGTCTCCCAGTTGAGGTGGCTTAGTTACCTTAAAAAATAACAGTTGACCAAATATGTGAGGATCAATGTCAGATCTCTCAGTGGTTTTCCATTGCCGAGTTTATCTTGTGCCAATACCACACAATTTTGAATGCTATAGCTTTGTAGTATGTATATTTTAAAGATTTATTTTATTTATTTATTTCTCCCCTGCTCATTGTTTTGTGTTCACTCTCTGCTCTCTGTGTGTTCTTCTATGTCTGATTGTCTTCCCTTTAGGTGGCACTGGGAACCGACACTGGGACATTCTGGAGTGCGAGAGAGGTACTCAACCTCTTGCACCACCTCAGCTCCCTGTTCTGCTGCATCTCTTATTGTCTCTCCTCTGTGTCTCTTTTTGTTGCATCATCTTGCTGTGCCAGCTCTCTGCACAGGCCAGCACTCCTACATGTACCAGTACTCTACATGGGCCAGCATTCCACGTGGGCCAGCACTCCACCTTGGCCAGCACTCTGTGTGGGCCTGCTCTCCATGTGGATCATCTCACTGCACAGGCCAGTTTGCCTTTCACCAGGAGGCCATAGGAATTGAGCCCTGAATCTCCTATATGGTAGACAGGAGTCCAATCACTTAAGTCACCTCTGTTTCCTGGTAGTATATTTTAAAGTCAGGTAGTTGATTCCTCCAATTTCATTTCTCTTTTTCAATATGTCCTTGGCTATTTGGGACCCCTTGCCCTTCCAAATAAATTTGATAGTTAGCATTTCAAATTCAGCAATGAATGCTGTGGTAATTTTTATTGGGATTGTATTTAATCTATAAACCAATTTGTGTAGGATAGACTCTTCCATTTATTTAGGTCTTCTTTGATTTCCTCTAAAAATGTTGTGTAGTTTTCTGCATACTAGTATTTTACCTCTTTAGTTAAGTTTATTCCTAAGTATTAGATTCTTTTAGTTGCCATTTTAAATGCAATTTTATTCTTGATTTCCTCCTCAGATTATATAGAAATGCTACTGATTTTTTTCACATTGATCTTGTATCCTGCCACTTTACTGAACTCATTTTTTAAGCTCTGGAAGCTTTGTTGTAGATTTCTCAGGGCTTTCTATGTATTGGATCATGTCATCTGCAATTAGTGAAATTTTTACCTCCTCCTTTCCAACTTATATGGATTTTATATATTTTTCTTGCCTAAGTGCTTGAGAAAGCGATAAATAAGAGCAGTGACAGTGGGCACCCCTGTCTTCTTCCAATTCTTAAAGGGAAAGATTTTAGCATTTCACCATTGAATATGATTATTAGCTGTGGGTTTTTCCTAGATACACTTTATCATGTGGAGGAAATTTCCTTCTATTCCTATTTTTTGAAGTGTTGTTTTTTTTTTAATCATAAAAGAGTGCTGTATATTATTGAATGCTTTTTCAGCATCAATAGAGATTATAATATGATTTTTTTTCTTTTGATTTGGTAATGTGGTTTATTACAATGATTGACTTCCTTATGTTGAACCATCCTTGCATAACAGATGAAACCCACTTGGTCATGGTGTATAATTCGTTTAATGTGTTGTTGAATACAATGAGCAAGTAGTTGGTGAGGATTTTAGGCTCTAGATTCATTAGAGAGACTGGTTTATGTTTTCCTTTCTTGTGGTCTTAGTGTGGCTTTGATATTAGGGTGATGTTGGAATCATATCATGAGTTAGGCAATGTTTCCTCCACTTCTATTTTTTGAAGAGTTTAAGGAGGATTGGTGTTAATTCCTTCCAGAACATTTGGTAGAATCCACTAGCAAAGCCATCTGTTCCCGTGCTCTCCTTACTTGGGAGTTATTTGATGACTAATTCAATCTGGTTACTTGTGATTGTCTTTTGAGTTCAATTTCTTTCAGTGTAGGCTGCTTGTGAGTATCTTCTTATGATACTCTCTATTTCTTTGGGGTCAATGGAGATATTCCCTTCCTCACTTCTTATTTTATGTATTTGCATCTTCTCTATTTTTTCTTTGTTATTCTAGCTAAGGGTTTGTTAATTGCATTAATGTTCTCGTAGAACCAGCTTTTGCTTTTGTTAATTTTTTCTAGTGCTTTCTTATTTTTAATTTCATTTAGCTCTGCTCTAATCTTTATTTCCTTCATTCTATTTGCTTTGGGGGTAGTTTTTTCTTTTTCTAATTCCTCCAGATGTGCAGTTAGGTCTTTAATTTTAGCTCTTCTTTTTTGAATATAGGCATTTATTCCTATAAATTTCCCCCTTAACACTGCTTTTGCTGCATCCCATAGGTTTTGATATGTTGTGTAGTTATTTTAATATGTTCAGGGGAGTTATTGATTTCTTTTGCAATTTTCTCATTGACCCACTGATGTCTAAGAATGTCTTGTTTAACGTCCATATCTTTGTGTTTCTCTGCCCCTTAACTGATTTCTAGCTTTATTCCATTGTGGTCAGAGAAACTACTTTGTATAATTTCATGTTTTCTGAATTTATTGAGAGTTGTTCTGTGACCTGTTATGTGGTATATCCTGGAGAATCAATCATGTGCATTAAAGAAGAGTGTATACCCTGCTGTATTTGGATGTAATGTTCTGTATATGTCTATTAGGTCCAGATCCTATAATGTATTATTCAAGGTCTCTGTTTCTTTATTGATCCTCTGTCAAGATGTTCTGTCTAATGGTGATACTGGTGTATTAAATTCCTCCACTATAATTGTAGAAATGTCTCTTTCTCTACTTAGTTTTCCCAGTGTTTGCCTCATGTATTTTGTAAGTACCCTGGTTAGATGCATAAATGTTTATGATTGTTCTTTCTTCTTGATAGATTACCCCTTTTATTAACACATAGTTTCCTTCTTTGTCTCTTATAATATTTTGCCTTTAAAGTCTACTTCATCTCATATTAGTATAGCTACTCCTGCCCTTTTCTGATTATTGTTTTCATGTAAAGTTGTTTTCCAACCATTCACTTGCAGCTTCTGTGTCCCTGGGTCTAAGGTAGGTTTCTTGTAGACAGCATTTAGATGGGTCATATTTCCTTATCCATTCTGTCCATCTGAGTCTCTTGGAGAGATTTACTCATTAATATTCAATGTTATTGAATATGTCAAGGAATACTTACATTAGCCATATTTTCTTTAGGTTTATGCATGCCATATGTTGTTTTTCTTTCTCTTTTTATCTTTTTAACTGTTATACTCTCCTCAAACTCTCTCTCCTGTTTATTCCTTTCAACCTGTAGTATCCTTTTAATATTTTTTGAAGGGCACGTTTCTTATTGAGAAACTCTCTCTTTTTTTAAAGATAATTTATTTCCACTCCTGTTGTTTTTGCACTCACTGTGTGCTCTCTGTGTCCATTCACTGTATGTTCTTCTGTGTCTCCTTGTCTTTTCCTTAGGCAGGACTAGGAAAGAAAGAAAAAAAGGAAAAATGAAAGTTGTGGAATGAAAGAAAAGTAACAAGTCAGAAGATAGAAAAATAAAGGAAAGAAGAGAAATAAAGTAGTTTGAAGAAATAAGTAAAAGAAAAAAAGGAAATAAAGGGAAAAGAATAAACAAGAAACAAAACAGCAATAAAATAACAATGCTGAAAAAATACCCTTCTCTCTTAAGTCCCTACTAACCTTCTTAGGCTGCTGGTTCTCATCAATTAATCATTGTACAGTCTGCTTTCCACAGGTGATGTATCCAGTTTTAGAAAATAAAATAAAGGAACAGAAAAAAGATCCATAAACCATAAAACAGAACAATAGAAACTCAGTCTCTAAGTTCCCTATCATAAGGTGCTGGCTGTGTGCCTTATCTCTCCCTGGATACCTTCTCTCAAGAGGTACCAGGAGTCAAACTAGGGACCTTCTCCCTACAAGGCGGGAATTCCCCAACTGTGTGACAGCAGCTCTATAGATTAAATAGATCTTTTTTAAAAATTACATTTTTTTCCCTTCTTTATTTTTTTGTTAAATGTTACATTAAAAAATTTGAGGTTCCCACATAGCCCCCACCCCCTTCACAACACTCCTCCCACATCAACAACCTCCTTCATCATCATGGAACATTCATTGCATTTGGTGAATATATTTTGGAGCACTGCTGCACCACATGGATAGTGGTTTACATTGTAGTTTCCATTGTAGTTTACACTGTCCCCCAGTCCACCTAGTGGGCCTTGGAAGGACATACAATGTCCAGTATCTGTCCCTGCAGTACGACCCAGGACAACTCCATTCCCGAAAATGCCCCCACATCATATCTCTTCTTTCCTCTCCCTACCCTCAGCAGCTACTGTGGCCACTTTCTGCACATCAATGCTGCAATTTCTTCCATTACTAATCACAATAGTTCCATAGAAGAATATAGTAATATAGTAAATATATTATATATTAATATACTAAAGAGGCTTTTGAAAGCTTATCTGGCTCTTTCTGCCCCCATTTCCTTTAGGTGAGTTGGGTTTCCAACAGTTTTCATGGGCCAGACTAGTTAGGTGCCTGTTTCTGCCCTCTTCCTAACTAAGTCCCTCTCCCCCAGGGCAACTGATTGTGACAGCCCGCCTGAGCAAATTCCCCCCTCCCCTCTCCCTGGGGCCACTCCAGTGCTGACTGGTATCCTCCTTGAAATCCTAAGGGGGCTCAGGTGGCCACACAGAGAAAGTAAACTACTCTCCACCCTTTACCAGACTTCTCTTGCTCCCAGGGAGTGCTCCCTGCCGTTTAGCTGGTTGTGAGAACCAGGAGTTCTAAGGAGGCAATTTGCTTCGAGGGTGGGACTTACCCACCCACCATTTCCAGCCACAGGAGTGAGCAACTCATTGTTTTCCCTTGGGCTCTTTATGTTTTTGTTGAGCTACCTCCTGAATGATGCCTTGCAGCCTCCTGCCCTGTGGATTCCCAGAACAACTCACTTAGGTAGGTTTCTGCCGCCTCTCTCTGTTTTTTGTGAAAGAGCTGAGCAATGCCTGCCTACATCAATGCCATTTTTCTGGTTCGATTTTGATTTAGTTTATGGGGATCCTTTTGTGATTTTTGTCCCATTTCCTACCTCAGCATGTAATTAAATTTGGGACACTGGTAACAAAATATGCATTTCTAGATAAAATTTTTTTAAAGATTTGTTTATTTTTCTCCCCCCCCCTTCCCCAGCTGTCTGCTCTCTGTGTCCATTTGCTGTGTGCTCTTTTTGTGACCACTTCTATCCTTATCAGTGGCACCAGGAATCTGTGTTTCTTTTTGTTGCATCATCTTGTTGTGTCAGCTCTCCATATGTGTGGCACCATTCTTGGGCATGCTGCACTTTCTTTTGTGCTGGGTGACTCTACTTACAGGGCATACTCCTTGCGTATGGGGCTCCCCTACGCAGGGGACACCCCTGCGTGGCATGGCACTCCCTGTGCGCATCAGCACTGCTCATGGACCAGCTCCACACGGGTCAAGGAGGCCCAGGATTTGAACCGTGGACCTCCCATGGATGTGGTAGGTGGATGCCCTATTCATTGGGCAAGTCCGCTTCCCTGTAGATAAATATTGAATTCATTAGATCACTGAAACAGTCTGAGAGTCAACAAATAGCAATCATTTTAATGGTTCCATGTAAGCAAATTGAAACTACTCAACTAAAACTCCCAGCTATCCTTAATGGCACTAAAAACAATTCCACCCAAATATGAGTTGCCTTAAAGTTCACTTATAATGTATTTTTTAAAAAATGTATGTCAGTGATGCTGGTGAATGTGAAAGTTTGCTGTCTTTGGGAATTTAATTTTGACAAATTTATTTTCAGCAAAATGCCTGTAGACAGTGTTCTGTGTTCAGTATTTATGACTAAGCTGACAATGCAGAGGAGATGATTCTGTAGCTGCAAAGATGCAACTTATTTTCCTGTAGAATCCAGGATTTAGAAGGACAGGCTCACTTATTCTTAGAATTACATTCACACATTCATATTCTGCAAAAATCTGAAGTAATTAATATAAAGCTAGAATGTGCATGATTTCATTTCTCTGTTTTCACAAAAGTTTCATGTGGTTTCCTAACATCTTTTGGAGAAGGAACCTCACTTACAGTTGTTTTCCATTCCATTTAAACATAGTTTAAAGTGATATTTTTTCCTTGTATGCATTTTCCCTGAGAAACTGTTTTCCCCACACACATACAAACCATACTGAACTGTCTAAGAGGAGAAGGTGAATGCAAAGAGCCCTTCCATAGGCCCAGCTCTGCCTCACATTGAGCACTTGGACTGGGGATAATTACTAAAACTGTCTATGTGTTTCTTCACCTGACAAGGAAGGGAAAAGATGAGCCATTGGCTTTAAACTTGCCAAAGACTCATCCTTTTTAAACAATTGAAACCCACTATGTAAAATTGATTAAAGCAGAGAATCTGTGATTGGACACAGGTGCAAACCCTGGACCTCCAGCCTCCACAGCAGTCTTTGTTGGCTGCCTTCTAGAAAACATTCTCTGATGCCCACTTAACTTTCTCCCTATGCCACATTTTTTCATTTTTCATACCATGTGTTTATGTAAACACAGCAGTTGCAAATAAAATGTGTCATGAAAATACATTTACTCCTCCCATTTTATCTAAATCATCCTACCTTGATCTAATAGCAGAAACATTCTTTGCAAAGTTGCCAGAAGTCCTCTAGTCTTATTTTGTTTTTACATGTCTTTCTCTGCATGTACATAAGTATGTGCGTGCATGTTTGTGTGTGGCAGTAAAATTCAATGGATGAAAAGCAGAGGCCAGGCTCCTATGAGGTCATAAATACCTCTAATTACAAGGATCTATATAAGCCTAACCAGAGAAGTATAGCCCCCTGCAGTTCCTTTTCATTTTTCTGTCAAATCTTGGGGAAAATGGAAAAACTTGTACAGGAGACATTCTGCATGGAAGAGGAGCTGTAATCCTGGAAAAAGGACGGCCCCCGAAGTCCAGAAATGGCATTCAAGTTGGTCCTCAAATGGTCCTCCATGCTCTGACCTATTTTAGGTTAGGCTATGAGTTCCTGGCTAGGGAAGTAGCCTTCTTTTATTAGGCATTAAGCTATTGCCCATTAGGGAAATGCAAAGTCAGACCACAGCGGCATGTCCCTACAAATCTATTAGAACAGATAAAACAATGAGTAGTGACAATACCAAAAACCTTAGAAGATGCCCAGATTAGATCCCTCCTACATTGTTGATGGGAATGTAAAATGGGACAGCCACTCTGGGAGGTACTTTCTTAAAAAACATAACAAAACAAAATACAATAAAAACTACTAAAAATGCAAAAGATACAACAATCAAAGCTTATGGCCACACAAAAACATGAATGTTCATATCAGCTTTATTTGTAATAACCCCAAAATTGAAACAACCTAAATGCCCTTCAGTAGTTATCTTTCAAACCAATTGTGATCCTTCCCTATTTCAAAATACCAAGTATATAAATAAATAAATAAACTCTGAATGGATCTCAGGATACTCTTCCAAGTGAAAAAGCCTACCTTAAAAAGTCACATACTGGATGATTCCATTTATATAACATTCTTGAGATGAAAAAAATTATAGAGATGGAAAACAAATGACTTTTTGCCAGGGATTAGGAATGATGAAGATGGGATTGGGAATCTGAGGGAAGTGTGTATGGACTGAATAGTTCTGTACCTTGATGACATGGTGATTAGACATATTGATACCTTTAAAAAAAATTTTAAAAAAGGACTATGCACACATTGTACCAATTTCACTTCCCTGGCATTGACATTATATTATAGACATGTCAGAAGTTACTATTAGTGGAAACTGGGTAAAGGGTGTATGGGACATCTCTGAATATTACCTTTGCAAACTCATGTGGATCTATATTTCAAGATAAAAATCAAAACAATAAATTATATTGCAATATACTGAAATGAAATTATTTTGAAATAAAAAATACTATTTATAATAGTATAAAGATATAAAATAAATACATCTATGAATCTGAAAGATGAACAGGATCAGTACACTGATTACTTATTTTAAAAACCTTTATGAAAGAAAGGAAAAGTAAATAAATAGAGAGGTAGACTATGTAAATGAACCCAAAACACTATTGGTAAGGTCTCAATTCTACCCAAATTGATTTATAGATTCAAATATAATCCCAAGTATAATCTCAGCAGGATTTCCTTTAACTAAGGAAACCCATTTACATTTCATATGGAAATGAAAATGAAAATATCTTATAATAGCCAATAAACCTTTGAAATTAAAAAAAAAATTGATTTAGAAAGCCTAAATCACCTGATATCAAGACAAATCTCAAGTACTCAAGACCATGTGGCTTTGGCAAGTAAACAGCCAACTCAGTCTGTGAAACCCAACACAGAGACCAGAAATAGCCTCATACATATGGTTAATAGACTTTTGGCAGATATGCTATGATAATTCAATGGAGAAAGTATGGGCTTTCCAATAGTGTTCAAACAATTACATATTGATATGCAGAAACACAAACTTTATCCATAACTCACAACTTGTACAAAAATTAATGAAAACATATCAGACTGGAACATAAAATGTAAATCTCTGAAAACTCCATAAGAAAACTTATGAAAAATCTTCATGTTTTTGACTTAGTCAATGATTTTTTAGACACCAAAACCACAATCTCTACATAAATAAAGTAGGACTTCATCAAAATTAAGTATTTATGTTATACAAAAGACACCATGAAGAGAATTGTAAAATAAGCCACAGACTTAGATACATTTTGAAAATCATATATCTGTTCAATGACTTGTATCCGAAATATGGTAAGAGCTCACAGAACTCAGAAGTAGCAAAAACAATGGGTAAAATATTCACTTTAACTCAAATACAATCTATTGATGTTAAATTTGCACTATAAAAGCAATGCACAATACCATTAGTCTTTACGAAACTGCAAATTAAAATCACAACAACTAGATTGGCTAAAATTTTCAAAGTGAACATACCAAGTGTTGACCAGAATACAAAGAAACTGGAACCCTCACAGTGCTAGTGGGAATGTAAAATGGTACAAACACTTTGAGAAAAAATTGCAGTTCCTTACAAAACTAAATAAACACTCATAAATTATAAGGCCCAATCATAGAAAAAGAGATGAGTTACCTATGGGTCTGGTTGGCTGGAACCACAGATTTTTCTATTACCACGTGGAAAGTCAAGCAGGACCCCAAAAGGGAGTCCAAACTGGAAACTAAATCTGAAAATTTTGCTTGATTGGAGATACAAACCTTACTTAAAGATTTTGTTCAAGAAGACAAGGAGAAAGGGGCAGACTGGATAGTGAGGATATTATGGGGTCTGAGTGACCCCTCTCATCCCAGAAAATAAATGAGAGGTAATTGACTAGTAACACTAAAGTCTCAGAGCCCCTCCTGTATTTACATAAATACTACCAACAATGCTAAGCCCCTCCCACAAATGCATTTGTCCCTGTCTCTATGTTGGATGAGGGTTTTCCAATGTGGTGGGATTGTTTCCAGGGAAACCTTCTCCTAGGGATGCATCCCCAAGGGCTTGTGCACAGGATGACAATGGTAATAAGAGTTAAACACACCACTTGGAAGACCTTTCATTTCTTGGTAGGTAAATGTTTCTTTTTTTTTTTTTTCTGTCTTAATTTTTTTAATGTTACATTCAAAAATATGAGGTCCCAATATATCCCCTACCCCCCTCACCCCACTCCTCCCCCCATAACAGCAACTTCCTCAATCATCATGAGACATTCATTGCATTTGGTGAATACATCTCTGAGCACCGCTGCACCTCATGGTCAATGGTCCACACCATAGCCCACACTCTCCCACAGTCCACCTAGTGGGCCATAGGAGGACATACAATGTCCAGTAACTGTCCCTGCAGCACCACCCAAGACAACCCCAAGTCCCCCAAATGCCCCCACATCACATCTCTTCCTCTCACTCCCTACCCCCAGCAGCCACCATGGCCACTTTCTCCACACCAATGCCACACTCTCTTCGATTACTAATCACAATAGTTCGTGAATATCAGGAAGTCCACTCTAATCCATACTCTATTCCTCCATCCTGTGGACCTTAGAATGGTTGTGTCCACTCCACATCTATGTCAAGAGGGGGCTTAGATTCCACATGGATGCTGGATACAATTCTCCTGCTTTCAGTTGTAGGCACTCTTGGCTCCCTGGTGTGGTCGTTGACCTTCTTCACCTCCATGTTAGCTGAGTGGGGTAAGTCCCATAAACCAGAGTGTAGGAGTTGCAAGTCTGTTGAGGCTCAGGGCCTGGCTATCACCTGGTCAGTCCAGAGATTCAGGTCCCCTGGGTATATATTAAACCTCAGCACCAACTACAGTTCCGGTAAAAGTATCAGGAGAGACTTGTGGACAAAGATCACATCTACGTCCAGCTCCATTGGTAAATGTTTCTTTATTAAGGGACAACTCTAGGCCAAGTAATGCCATTTATAATGGCTTCCCAAATTTTCCTTCTTTTTTTTAAAAAAAAAAACGAACTGACTTCTTTAAAGCAAACTTCTTGGGGATTTCTAAACCTGGGCAAAGTCCCGCATGGTCTCTGTGACACTTTCTGCCCTGGTCTCCAGGCCACATCCCTACCTCCTCCCTTAGCCTAAATAAGGCTGGTTATAGGTCCCAGACCAGTAAGGGTCAAAGTAACAGAATGTATATACTTATAGAAACATTGACATCAAAATTGACATCTACTTATTTATTTCTACATGTTTATAAATATTAACTTAAAGGTCTGCAACCTGGCTTCTGTATCACTTTCTGTTCATTGTCAGTTGCTCTGACACAATTGTATGTGCTTTTATTTTCTAACTCCTTTCCTACTTCTCCCTGTTCTTTCTATTATTTTTATTTATTTATTTATTTATTTATCTCCCCCTTGCCACTTGCTTGATGTGTGCTCTCTGTGTCCATTCACTGCGTGTTCTTCTGTGTCTGCTTGTCTCCCTTTGTTGAGTCATCTTGCTGTGCCAGCTCTCTGCGGGCATGAGGAGCTGTGGGTATAGGGGCCCATCAGCTTTCCATGGGCACGGGCCAGCTTGCCTTCACAAGGAGGCCCTGGGAAGTGAACCCAGGGCTCCCGTGGTAGATGGGAGCCCTATTGGTTGAGTCACATCTGCTTACCCTCCCTGTCCTTTTTATTCTCTACCCTACCCATCCCTCCCTGAGCTCAGGGAAAATGCTATTTTTGGTCACAGAAGCCTGCTCATTCTGTGTCTTTCCCCACCAACCCTCCCCTGAGTGGTCTCCTTCTCTGAGTCCCAGTGGAGGGCCCACAGTTCTCTGTGTCCTCTATGAGGTCCTGGTTCCTCCCAGCCCCCAATACTCAGTTCCCGCTTTTGCAGATCTGATCTTTTGGGCGGAAGATGCAGATCATGGCACATGGTGGACACAGGGACATGCTGGGCCTAGGCATCCCTGTCAGTTCTGTTAATTAGGATGGAGGTAGAAGCACAAACTACCTTCAGATGTGTTTAGCTCCTGGCAGGTATTTTATTTAGAGAATTTCTGTGAATGGGGAAACCAATTGTGAGAGTTTGAAATAATGAAATAATAAACTGGTATTATTTTATTCATGGAATTAATAAAATAATAGAGGATTTTATGTGACTGGGTCAGCCAGATAGGTGGCTTTGAATTGTTTTTACTTAGCAGTAACTCCTTGTTTATCTAAATTGTTCATAGTAAGAACAAGGATAATAAAAGAACAATAAAATCCTTTACTGTGTTAATATCTTAATTTTGCCCAGTCATTTTATTGTTTCAGTTAGGGGTCCAGAGTCAAAACTGTTTTGAAATATTTTCTAGACAAAAATCCCTGTGAATAAAATATTATTTTACTTTTCATACTAACCATTCCCACAGATCATCATGAATTTAATTCTAGGCGTGGTTGGCATGCGTTGGCTTACTGAAGAATATATTAGGCCATAGACAATGAATCAACCAATGCCCCCTTCAGGCTCTATTCCATTTCTACAAATGTCCAACATGGGGGCCCCAGGCCCTCATTTAAAGATGGGGGCACTGAGGACCTGAGAGGGAGAGGGGCCAGGCTGAGGCCCATAAAATTTGAATGGCAAGGAAGGACCAGGGTCAGCTCTCTGCTCCTCTCGCTTTAAGGACCGCTACTCGGGCTGACTTTGTATGCCTTCCCTTGGGTCATGGCGTGGGATCCCTCTCCCTGCAGCTCTGTGTGATACATAGCCTGCATAGCAGGGTGGGGTGCAGTGGGGAATGGGTGACCCTGGGCCTCTGTGGTCCAGACCTGAACATGTGTCCTTTACCTTTGAACATGCCTAATGCTGACTCTGGTCTCATCAGCTCCAGGCCCCTTGCTAAATATGTGGTGGCCTTGGTCAGCCTGAAGGGAAGAGAAGCAGACTTCCTGCTTCCTGTGCAATGCAAAATGACTGCAAGGCAGAGAGCAAGGGCTGGGGGACCTGGATGAGAACAGCCACCTCTGACCAAGCCTGAGAGTCCTGGCTTCAGAACCTAGAGAGAGAATCTCAGAGGGAGGATGTGCCCTGCACAGTCAGATGGTATGTGGGGAAAAGGGCATGTACACATTTCCCAGATTTCAGCTTTAAAAATATTTGAACAAACTGAGAAGACTGATTCAGTTTTGACAAGTACTTGAAATCATTGTGCAAATTGTGAGATATGATCCAGTCTGTGAGCATTTGCCTTTCATTCATCAAGGTGACAAATCCTTTAACTAGCAGTGAAGTGTCCTTCACTCTGTCCACCTGTCTGGCCTCAGCATCCCTGCACAAAATTCTTTTAACATAGACCTATCCCTCCTTTCACAAGCCCTCTTCCTACCTTCTCTTCCTTCCTATATTAACTTATTTTCCTCTGAAACTGACAGAGGCTTATTATAAAGAATTCAATCAAGAAAACATAAAAAATGAAAAAAAAGCATCCAACTTTCCACAAAATCGAAATGATCCATCAGCGTCAATCAGATGAACCTTCTACCAACTGTCTTCCTACTCTGGTGTGGATGTGAAGAATAGAAAGCTGGCAGCTAGAATGGTATTGGTTTGGAAAAGTGAAGATAGACAGATTTAGCAATAGCCAGCTGTTGAGTTTGACAAGTACATTTGTATAAAAAAAAAAACAGTGGTGAGCTATATGCTACTTTTCAGCTAAAAATAAATTGTAGGTCCCTGGACTTCAAAGAAGCTGGGATGTAGTTTTCTGTGCCGGCTTTGCTGTGCAGGACTGGAGTCCAGCCTAACCTTCCCCCAAATTCTGTGTGACTTTGTTTCTGTCATGGGAGCTTCTTTCTCTGTGAGGATGAGAGAGTTGACCAAGGCAAGGATGTCCAGGACTGCCTCCCCCCACCCCCCCTTTCCTGGTGCTGCTTAAGTTTCCAAGGAATACCATGAGTCCTGTGAAGACACAGCTCTTTCCTTTCAAAAAATTTCAATGCTTCATCCATTAAACATTTCTCTATTTCACTTATAGGTTCTTTTTTTTTTAAAAGATTTATTTTTTATTTCTCTCCCCTTCCCCCCTGCTGTCTTCTCTCTGTGTCCATTTGCTGTGTGTTCTTCTGTTTCTGCTTGCATTGTCAGGTGGCACTAGGAAACTGTGTCTCTTTTTCGTTGCTGCATCTTGCTGCATCAGCTCTCCATGTGTGCGGCGCCTCTCCTGGGTGGGCTGTGCTTTTTTCATGTGGGGTGGCTCTCCCTGTGGGGCACATTCCTTGTGCACGGGGCACCCCTATGTGGGGGCGCCCCTGCATAGCATGACACTCCTTGCACGCAGCAGTACTATGCATGGGCCAACTCACCACATAGGTCAGGAGGCCCTGGGTATCAAACCCTGGACCCTCCATATAGTAGGCAGATGCTCTATCTGTTGAGCCACATCTGCTTCCCTCACTTATGAGTTCTTTACTTCAGAGATACCCAGTTGCCCTTATGTCAGGTGACTTTGTCCTGTTGGCAAATATCTTTTCTAAAATTGCTCTAATTTGCTTGGCTTTATCTTTCTTCTGATTACTGTGATTTTCCCAAAATTTTCCTCCAACACTGCTAATTTGATTTCCAGCCATGTCTATTATACTCTATATTTATGTATTAGTTTTGTAGTAGGCATGTATCTGTCCTTATAGTTAATCATCATTTTAATGTCATTCTTTTCTGTACGAGTGTTCTGAAATCCTTCACAGAGTTACCCATAAAGGATGAATCCTTTCTCCTTGCAGTTTTCCTGACAGAGGTCTTTGGGGTTGGGAGACATTGGGGGAGGGCCTTGCTTCCCTGTGAGCAACTGTCATTGGAGGTCTTAGACTCTTTTCACTTTCTCAGAGAACACGTGTACAGTTCCACATGATGCTTCCCCATGTGGGTACATTTTTAGTGGTCGTTCTGGGCCCATGTGCACACTCATCCTGGGAAAGCCTTGGGTATTGACCCTTTAAGTCTATCTCATCACCTTTCCCTCTCTCCTCTCCTCCAACAACTCTGATCACATTTATTCTAGAGACTAATGCCATAGTGTATATATGATTCAAGACACTACAAAGTATAGAGAATAATTTTAAAAGACACATTATGATCCTGTGGTAATTTGAAGCTGTATGAACCCCAGAGTTCTGAAAGCTGCAAGAGAAAAGTTCTTAAAGTTAATCCATTTGTGTGGGGTGTGAATCCATTGCAAGTAGGTAAGACTTTTAGATGAGACTATTTCAGTTAAAGAGTGACTCCTCATTCAGTATGGGTGTTCATCCTATTACTGAAGTCTTCTATAAAGAGAAGGGGGAGAGAGAGAGAGTCACAGAAGTAAGACGTTAAAAGCAATGAAAGCCAGAGGAGAGATCAGCAGATGATAACATTTGCCTTATCATGTGGCATAGAGGCCAAGGTTTGCCAGCAGCCAGTCTTTGGGAAGAAAACATTGCCTTGATGATGTCTTTATTTGGACATTTTCCTGTTCTCAGACTGTTAGTTAATAAATTCCCATTTTTTAAGCTACCCCATTTCATGATATCTGCTTTGACCAACCTAGGAAACTAACGCAGATCTGATCCTCCATATAAAAATATGTTTTTAACATTTGTTTGGACTATTTTTAGAGAATTATTTCTATGGATCCAGTGGGAAACCCCACTTTCCTCCCTCAAATAAGTGATTAAGAAAGCTCTGCACCACACCAGGGAACCAAGAGTGTTTACAACTGCAAGCAGGAGTATTGCATCCATCATCCATGTGGAATCTAAGTCCCCTCTTGATAGAGAGGTAGATGGACATCACCATTCCAGGGTCCACAGGATGGATGAATAAAATATGGATTAGAGTGGACTTACTGGTATTCTACTATAGAACTATTGTGACTAGTAATGGAAGAAATTGTAGCTTTGATATGGAGAAAGTGGCCATAGTAGTTGCTGAGGGCAGGGAGAGGGAAGAAGAGATGTGATGTGGGGACATTTTTGGGACTTGGAGTTGTCTTAAATGATTGCAGGGACAGATGCTGGACATTATATATCCTGCCATAACCCACTGAATGGACTGGGGAGAGTGTAAACTACAATGTAAACTACAGTCCATGTGGTGCAGCAGTGCTCCAAAATGTATTCACCAAATGCAGTGAATGTGCCACAATGATGAAAGAGGTTGTTGATGTGGGAGGAGTGGGTGGGGGAGTTGGGTATATGGGAACTTCTTATATTTTTTGATGTAACATTTTTTGTGATCTATGTATCTTCAAAAAAAAATGATGGGAATGGGGGGGTGGAGAGTGGGTATATGTGAACCTCATGTTTGTTTTTTCTTTTTGAAGATTTATTTATTCCCCTCCCCCCTTGCAGCTTGTTCCTTCCTTTTGCTCTCTCTTCTCTGTCTCCATTCAATGTGCATTTTTTTCTATATCTGCTTGTCTCCCTTTTCTGAGTCATCTTGCTGTGCCAGCTTTCCACGGCACATGGGCTGTCAGCTCTCTGCAGCGCGCAGGCCAGCTCGCCTTCATAAGGAGGCCCTGTGACATGAACCCAGGGCCTCCCATATGGTGATGGGTGCCCAACTGATTGAGCCACAGCTGCTTCCCACTTTTTATGTTTTTTAATGTAATGTTTTATGTGATCTAGTAATCTTAAAAAAGATAATTAAATCATAAAATAAAATAAATTTTAAAGAAAGATAGATCTGGGTGATTACTAACTGCATTGTAGGAGCAGCTGACTCTTGGAGCTCCTTATTCTGCCGCCATTGTACCCCTCCTCTCCATATCTATTACGTTTTGCTAACCTATTTTTCTGAAACATAGTCTTGTACTTATTTTGATTTTCCTTCTTAGCCATGAGACTGGCTGTCTTCTCTGGCTTGTTGTCCATTCCTTCCTATGTGCTGCCATGCACATACCTCATCCATGTTGATCTATTGGCCTTAATGCCTCTTCTGGCCATTTGACCCAAGGTGTGCTGCTAAGTGTTAGCCAGCAATTCACAAGAGTGTTAGTTAGTATGTTCTGGACACAAATTCTTCTAGAATCAATAACATGAGACTTGCAAATATTTTTCCTTCTATGGCTTGTGTTTACATTCTGTTCATTACTGTGTTTGTTTTGTTTTTCAGATACTTTTTTTAGGAGGTACCAGGGATTGAACTGGGACCTCATAACTACAAAGCAGGTGCTCTACCACTGAGCTATGCCCACTCTCCATAGACAGATACTTTTAATTTTAATGCATTTGCATTTATCAGTCTCTGCCTTCATGGTTTGGACCCATGTGCCATATTCAATAACTCATCCTCTAATGCAATTCTACAGGAGCTTCCTGTATATTCTTTTCTAAGTGGATTATAGTTTGGCTTCTCCATCCTGAGTCCTTGCTGTTATCTGAGCTGATAAGAGGGGTGGCAGGTGACCCAACAGTTATTCTGATCAACAGGTGAACCAGAAATGTCCCCTGTTCATGCCCAAGTTTATGACTGTGAAGGCTGTTCTGTGCACTCCAGGTGGTGAGTGGAGAAAGGTGGCCCAGGATTCAGCCTGCAGGATGAGTTCCTGAAGCTGCAGTCCTGGGTGCCAACTATCTACCATATAAACCCTGTTTGAAGGCCCTCGAGTAGGATGGTAGGAAGGGAATTCCACCCATTCACCACCTACCCTCCAAATTCTCCCAGTCCCTACCCCTAGACCATTACCATGCCACCTGGTGACAGATGCTTTGAAGACAGGCAAAAGCACCCTTCCCAGTGCTGAGTTGTATTAACTTTAATTCTCGGGAAAATGCTTTGAGGTTTACAGTATTTGTAGTTGAAGAAACTGAGGCATATAGAGGGTAAATAATTTGCAAAAGGGCATGCAGTTGGGAGGTGGCAGGTCTAGGACTGGGACCCTGGAATCTGGCTTCTGAGTCTGTCCTCTAACTGGGACTCCTCCCACCCTTCGGTGAACTTCCCCGAGAACCCCACCTTTATTTATGGTACTTGCCATGATCCCTCCTGAGCCTTCCATTCAGAGGATCAGGGAGACTCTCCTTCCCTTTCATCATGTGCTCATTTTATTTATTTGTCATACCCCACTTGTGCCTCTTAATTGTCTCCACTGAGTCATTGACTCATCTTAAGGAGGCTTTTAGAATGTCCAGCACACTGTCGGGCTTAAACCATATTGGTACATGGAGTCACCACCTGGTAAAGTTTATAATAATCTACTGTCATTCTCCAAGATCCATGTTTTCTGTACAGGCCAAATAGGAGTATTGCATGGGGATGTGTTGGCCATCACTACTCCTGCATCCTTCAAATCCTTGATGGTGGCACTGACCTCTGCAATCATTTTAAGAATCCAGTATTGCTTTTGATTTACTGTTTTGCTAGGTAGGGGCAGTTCTAGCAGCTTCCACTTGGCTTTTCCTACCATAATAGCCTTCACTGCACAAGGCAGGAATCCAATGTGGGGATTCTACCAGTTACTGAGTATGCGTATTCTAATTATGCATTCTGGAACTCAGGAAGTAATGACCAGCTAGGCCCAGGGACCCACTGGACCCACAGTGAGATGGACCTGAGCATTAGACTCCATTGATCACATGACCTCCATAAGTCTCTACTGTGGCAGGTGGATCTCAATGATACTTATAAAATTAATGTCACTTCTGAGCCAGTGTTTAATAATTCCTCAACTGTCTGATCATTTCCTTTTCCCTAATGGAGAGTTACCTTGGTGAAAGTCTATAGGTCTCTGGTGAAAGCCAGAAGGTAGATTAACAGTATAAATTTTTGGCGGTGTAACAGGATCCCAAGGGGGCCTCACTTTCCCTTCATTCAAGGGGCTCTGGGTCTGTAAACTGTCTCAAGTCTGGGTATTGATTAGGGGGCGATGACCCTCTTTCTGTAATTCAAGTTAGGGTTTTGTTCACTTGACCTAGAATTCTTCTGCTTGTATAGATCAAGAAGGATTTTCGTAGACTGCTCATCTGCTTTAATCCTAGGTACCCCATGATCTATTAGCCAATGCCATAGGTCTATGCAACTCAGAATCTTTGATTGCTGCTTTGAATCTGCCTTTCATTGTGGAAGCTATGCCCACTTTGTCTTTGGTGAGTAAGTGCTGCTGCTTGGCTCCTGTAAGCCCAGGATCTGATAACTGCCATGGCGTTTAAGGATTCTAGTTCTGTGACAGCAGTTCATGGTAATATCTGACCTACAGAGAAGAACAATTATCAAGCTCTTCAGGGAAGGTAGAGTTAGTCCCACAAATTTATTCCACACGGTCTTGGTAAAAGGTGTGTCTTCTGGACTTTCCTGGGGTGGGTGGGTGGGTCTTGAATGGTGAATCCATTCTATTATTCCAAACTCTCTAAGCCTTTGGATCCCCACATCTATAGTATACCATGGTAAATTGTGTATCTAACATCAGGCATGATGTTATAATTACTGCTTTACCCTCAACACCCCAATTTTCCATTGGTTTCTAGTAAATATGATATGAATATGTTTGAACTGAGGATGTACAAATCAATTATTTATTATTCAAATACCTTTAGCAAAAACCAGGTTTCCATCATTGCTAGTCTCACCCAAACTTACAGAGATGGATTTTCTTGGAAATTTGCATATTCATGTATTAGCATTTAGAATCACATAATTTTTGCATCGATGTCCAAGTGAATTCTATTATAAATTAAATAGTGTTAATCCAACTCCTTAATCCAACACCTAAACTCACACAGCTACATATTTTATCCCCTTGTGCTATTTATCTGAGGAATAAACTGAAGTCCAAAATGGAAACCAACCAGAAATCCACCTGTGATAGTGCTGTCTAACAGCAGATTTCAGCTTGGTGGACGCTGGGCAAACTCTTTGGAAGCAGTGCACCTTCCAGGATCAGTGAGGAAGGGTATATGAGGGATGTTTCCTTTCCAGGCAGGCATTTATGTGATTGGACACCCTATCTAATCAAATCAAGTGGATCCAATCACCTGTGGTCATTTTGCCTCTTCCAATCATTTACAAAGTTTCAGAGTAACCTCTATATTTTAGCAATACAGATTTTATGCAAATTCAAAAAAGGTGAGAATGTGTCAATGTACTGTCTGTATCTTTCTATACCTTGCCTTTTAACCCAAATAATTCCTTGAAAGACTCCATTTGGACACATATACTGTAGCATAGTTCATTCAGTTTCAATGCTGTTTACTACTGATTTGTATTATATGTGGATTTCTTTTTTAATCCCTTCTCCTTTTGGTTGACATCTGTGTTCTTTCCAACGTTTTATCTCCATTAGTTGTAGTTTTGTGGGTATTTCAGGGAACATACACTTATTAATATGAAGAGAACATGAAGAATGGAAGTGCTAGTTCATTCAGCTGCTGCACAGAGGACAGTGTTGTAACTGTAGAGTTAAATTGATGACATGAGGAGGCTGAAGTGTCATCAGCTTTAGGAGAGGTTTTATTCAAGGAAATGGGACAGATAATGGGACTTTAAGAAGTAATCTCACTTCCTTGGAGATTGTAGCAGTTTGGTATTATTTATGAATTCCAAAAATGTTTCAAAATTGGTCTATTCCTCTGGGTACAGTAGATTGTATTGGATTCAGGGGTTTCAGTTTTACTTGATTAAATTATGACTAGGGCTTTGATTGGGCCACATCAGTAGAATGTTGAGTCCCCACCCCTTTGGTGGGAAGGGACTCACAGAGAAACCACCCCACAGAGAAGGGAGTTCAGAGTTTTTGAGCTGGAGCCCTGGGAAGTAAACGTGCAGGAGAAGAACACGGAGAGGCAGATACATGAGGAAACAAAGAAGGCTCCATTAGACACAGCAGAGGCCTTGGTAGGAGGTATGAGCCATTTGCCTGATAGTTTGCAGCTGCAGAGATCAGAGCCATGAGCAGCTGAGCCTGGAGAGAAATGAGAACCAGGAGAGGGACAAGACTTATGCCAGACTACAGCTGATATTGGAAGAAGCTGAGACCACGGAGCCTTCAGAGGAAAAGGGAGGCTGAACCCTTGCAGATATCAGCAGCCATTTTGCTCCAACACATGGCAATGGACTTTTGTGAGGGAAGTAACTTAGGTTTTATGGCCTGTTATATAAGCTTCTACTCCAAATAAATACTCTTAATAAAAACCAATAGATTTCTGGTCTTTTGCATCAGCACCCCTTTGGCTGACTGATACAGAGATATGACCCAACAGAACTTGGAACCCTAGTAACCAGGCACCCACATTCTAGAGACAGGCCCCAACCCTGCCCAATTATCTTGTTTCCCAACTTCCCAAGTCTGTCCCCTCAGGAAAAGTGGAAGTGAGAGCCTTTGTCAAAGCTTCAGGATTGGTTCAACCCCCACCACAGAAGACTCTGGCCATTTTCCAGGAGACACCCAAAGGTAAGATAGGAATCACAAGGCAGTGAAATGAACACTGGGCAAATACTCTGATCCTTCCTGGGCAGCCCCACAGCACTTCCCACTCCAGTGTGCCTGGGCTGGGTAAGGCTGAGCTGTTGGAAGGGGCATGAGCGTGGATAGATTCTTGGCAGGAGCTGGTTTTCTAGAAGGTTGGAAGCCTGGTTGGCCCATCATGTTCACAGCCTGCTCATGGCTGGCTGGGTGAGAAGAATACTGGGGTCGTGATCATCTGCCCAAATGTTAATCTGCAGCTTTGGAGCCACCATCTCACCTCTTTTACTCATGGGCTGGAGGTCCGTACAGATGGTGTTCTGTTTCTAATCTGGGGAGAAGAACTTGATATGGAGTCATCCCTGTGTGGACAGGCAAGCAGGGCCCTGATGACCAACTGATAAGGGGAGTGAACTTTGGGTCAGGTAGGCAGGCTCCTGTCTTTACTGAGTAGTGGGGAATGTGAGTGAGGGGCTCTAAATAAGGGCAAGGCTGAACCTTTTGTCCCACACATCTAATAGTTTCCATTAAAAGGCTGATGCTAGGGACTTCCCCCTGTAAGGGCAAAAGTGTCTAGGAGAGCTGTGGATGGTGCCCAGGGCACCCTGGGGAGGAAAGGGAAAATGTGATCTCAGAGGCAGCTTGTGGGAGAATCCAGCCCCACTACCACCTAGGTCATTCTTACCCCATCCCTGCCTGCCCACACCCCACAATTGATGGTCAAGACAATGAGGTTTGGTGATAAACTGGCTCAGAATTCTTCCTGGAACTTCAGACATGGGTGCTCAGCAGCATGTGGGTGTGGACTAGGCTGTACCCCTGCCATCAGGAGAATAGTGTTGGTGGGAAGAAGAGACCCACGTATCACCCCAGAGAATAAGGCAGCGTTCTGCACTCAAGTTGCAGGTTGAGGTGCAGTGAGGACCCAGGGAGGTCTGTTTCTTTCCCTATTCCTCCAAATACTTATAGAGCATCTGCCACATGCCAGTGAACTGCTTAGCTGAGACAGGTCAACAGACTCCTGGAATTCAAGTTTGAAGGGGCTTTCACAGGACATACCAACATCCTCTTAAAATGTGGATGTCCATAAAAATCACATTAACAAGGGCCATTTCCTGGCCTAGGACAGTGGCTTCTTCTCTACAGCTTGTAAGGAAAAGGGAATATGTTCTTCAGATGCAGAAGTTTCTATAACCTCCATGAAGTTAAGAACTAATAGCTTTCAAGATGAACTCTTGAATTGCTTCAGCAGTAAGTGGGGGAGGGGAAATGTAAAAATACCAAAACATTTGTGTGCAAAGAAAAAGGCCAGAAGAAGATTGTTAGCAACTGGCCTAAGGGCAGGCAGGGCACTGCATCCTCAATCTCCCTTAGGGGCCCATGTACCCTCATTTCTTAGATTTGAACCCTTCTGGGATCCTGGTCTCTAACCTCAGAATTCCTTTTCCTACTGTTGTAGAATTTGAGAGAGGTTCAATTAGTGTATAGAGAGGCCAGGACTCAGGAATGATTTTGAGAAGGAAAAATGGTTTATTGATGGCCAGCCAGACTCAGGAGCTTTCTGTTTCAATCCCGAGCCCCGAACAAGACTTTCGAGTTTCTTTTATACAGAGAAGAAAGGCCAAATGGTCCCTTTTTTTCAGTTTTCAATAGGCTTGAATTAGCATATATATCTTCCACATTTTAGGTAAGCTTTTAGCATATTTGGTTTGCATTTCCCCTGAATACTTAAAGTTTATAGACCTTGCATAGTTAAACTGTTTCCTGGGACTGGGGTCATTGCCAAGGTCACCAAGGGCAGGACTGCAGCCTCTTACCATTTCACACCCACAAGACAAACAGCTTAGGTTATCTCTGAAGAGACAAAGAGCCTCCCACCCATAGCTCACATCATTTCCCCCCTTTGCCAAAGTTTAACTTGCTAAACTTTGGCATAATTATTGTTGGAGCTATGAGGTGGATGGCTGTTTGTTGTTTTGACTGATTATTTATCAATCTTTAGTGTAGCATCCAGGACTGTTTTTAGAAGTTTAGAAGTTTTCATTCTGGACAGCAGAATCTTGGGGCATTGGCCCCCTGCAGTCATCCTGGGGCCACCGGTGCACATGTGGATTTCCAGTCAGGTTCCAGATCCATCTATTAATTTTATTTTACCCTTAAAGAGTTTACACCTTTAATCTAAAAGGGGTGCTGAAGGGAGATGATCTCTTTTCTGTAACGGCTTCCTGCTGGCCATGGGCTGTAGTTATTGCCTAACATGGTGTAAAACTCTTATTTTATTTTAACTGGAGGAAGATGGATCTGGCATTCTGTATGAAGTTGGATGAAGTTTTCATATGGTTAATAAGACTACCACATTTATTTAGAGGGAAATTTTTCTTTTTTGAGAAACGAAGATCTAATTTATTATTTTATTTTATTATTTTAATAATGGTTTTTATTTTAATTTTTTAAAAAGATGCTTAGGTCATATAAATGTTACATTAAAAATGTAGGGGATTCCCATATGCCCCACTCCCTACCCCTCCCACATGTTCCTACATCAGCAACATCTTTCGTTAGTGTGGTGCATTTGTTACAATTGAAGAACACATATTGGAGCATTGCCACTAAATGTGGATTATAGTTTACATTATATTTTAAAGACTCTTCCACACAATTTTGTAGGTTATGACAAGATATGTAATGGCCTGAATCTGCCATTGCAACATCATTCAGGCCAATTCCAATATCCTGAAAATGCTCCCATATTATAAATATTTTTCCATTCTCCTTCCCCTCAAAACCTCCAGTGGCCACTGCCTCCCCATCAATGATAAAAATTTGTCCATTACTAGAATTGTTATAGAATAACAGTAAGTCTATTCTAGTATATTGTTCATTCCTCAGGGGTAACATTTTTGATGCAGCTTCTAAAGCCACGACTGACCTCATTTCATAAGCTTTATTCCTCCCTGTGAAATAGGATTTCTAGCATCTCTGCAATTCCTTGCACATTGTTTTTTAACCCAGTAATTCCTTAGAAAGTTGCCAGTCTCTCTTCCTGGGTCTGGGAGGCCACTCCCCTCTGGCTGGGCCCTGATTATTCAGAGTGAGCTCTGGTGTCTGGATCAGTGCCTTATTCTTTGCCATGGAAGGAAAACACACTCTTCCTTGCTGGCCAAGGTGACACTGTGGCCATTTAGTTCTCAGGTCCACTGTGTGGGGAGGTCACCAGTTTGCACACTCAGTTGTGTTGTTACTGACATATCTAAAAAACACACCAAGCCCCAAGCCCTTAGAGCTCATAGCTTCTGGGATGGTGGTGGTCTTTGTCCTAAGTCTTGTACTTCAGTTATGCCCAGAGGGTAGGAACATGTCCACTGGGGGCAGTTGAAAAGTGTGACATGTTAGGGGTAGGGGAATGAGGTGGTCACCAAGACTGATGACCCACAGGAATGCAGGGCCCAGCATTACCAATGAAGCCCTTCCAATGCAGGGTGTAGAGTCCCTGCTCTGAGCTCACCTGAGGGTCCTCTCTGGGCTTTCCTATGATCTGGACCTAAAGGGTTAACTCCTGGCCCTGGCCCGAGCCTCCAGGACCCTGCTCCATGGAATATGGTTGATCCTTTTTCTATGTGACAAGTATTTAGATGTTTGATGATTGCACTAACCCTTCTTCAAGGCCTTTGACAGTTTCTCCCAACATGTGGTTTCCAGAACCATCACCATCTTCTATAAACATTCCTGTTTGATGAACTGCTTGCAACACTGCAACCTGAGAATAAGGGCTGGTCAAATGGCGCACACTGGACTATGACCTCTTTTTGACCTTGTTAGACTCTTAATGTTGAGAAACCATTTGTGCATGTTCAAACAAGTCCAGAATGCCTGTAAGGCTGGCCTATTCTCACATGGAATCAAGAGGCCAGAAGAAGGACTTACTTATGTCAGAACATATCAGTGGGCCCCAGTTTGGCAGGATCATTGACTCTCAGGAAAGGGCATCATTGGACATTGTCAGAGTTGTGAGGAGACGGAGTTAGAATGGGCTAAATCTATAATTTCTCTAAGTCACTGAGTGCTGCCAGCAGAACTGCTTTGGTCATCACAATGGGTGGAAGGTGGGAGAAGCAGATGTCATAGGGGCTGCCTGCAACACAGGTCCTGGAAGTCACACCACCATCACCAGGATTGGAGAGACAGCACCCAGGGTGCTGCACTGGGGAGTGACTGGTGGAGGGGGGGCAATCCCAAGAAATACAGCTCTGTGACTCTCACTGGGACCACTCCCTGGCTTCCTAGACCTCGCCAGCCTGGAGTTTTATTCTTTGCGCATTAATTTATTAGCTTATGTTTTCCTACTTCCAATAAACAATTTGAAGTCACAAAAATTGCATAATCATTTTTTTGTTGTTTAGCAATCATGTCTTGCAGTTATCTAAACTATATATATTTTTCCCACACAAACTGCTACAAAAATAAGTTCTTTCTCAGCCTTGTTGCAATAAATTCTTTGACTCTAAATTCAGGATTTTACATTTCCCCCTGCTACATTTAATTTCATTGCTATGAATTTATTGATATTTTAAAAATATTTTTTCTAAAGCACTAAGTTTTCTTCCTGTGTCAGACTCAGCTTTACTATTTTTTAAAATTAATTTTTATTTACAAAAACACTCTGCCCATCAAACAAAAACTCCCTTTGTCCCTTCCACCCTCCTCCAGTAACTTGTAATCTATTTCCTATCTTTGAGGATTTGGTATGCCTAGATATCCCTTATAAGTGATGTCATACAAAATTTGTCTTTATGTGTCTGTCTTTTTTTTTTTAAGAGTTATTTATTTCTCTTCATTGTTTTTGCAATTGCTATCTGTTCTCTGTGTTCATTCACTGTGGGTTCTGTGTCTGCTTGTCTTCTCTTTAGGCAGCACTGGGAACCGACTTTGGGACCTTCCAGAGTGGGAGAGAAATGCTTAATCTCTTGCGCCAACTCAGCTCTCTGGTCTGCTGTGTCTCTCATTGTTCTCCTCTGTCTCTTTTTGTTGTGTCATCTTGCTGTGCCAGCTCTCTGCATGGGCCAGCACTCCTGCCTGGACCAGCATTCCTGCATGAGCTAGCCCTCCACATGAACCAGCACTCCATGTGGGCCAGCTCTCCACTTGGACCAGTTTGCCACATGGGCCAGCTTGCCTTCACCAGAAGACCCTGGGATCAAACCCTGGACCTCCTATATGGTAGACGGGGACCCAATCACTTTTGCCACGCCCACTTCCCTGTCTGAATTATTTTGATAAGCATAATGGTTTCAAGTTTTATCCATGTTGCAGCATGTCTCACAACTTTCCTACTTATGGCCAAACAATATTTCATTGTGTATATGCAGCACATTTTCTTTGTCCACTCATCTGTCAATGGACACTTAGGTTGTTTCCACCTTTTGTGTATGTGTGAACACTACTGTAAGCAATGGCAATACAAGTATATGTTTGGGACCCTGTTTTCACTTTCTTTGGGTATATAAGTGTGTGTGAGTGGAATTGCAGGGTATATGGTAATTCTATATTTAACTTTTTGAGGAACTGCTTTCCATAGTGGCTGCATGTTTTACATTCCCACCAACAATGCACTAGAGTCCCAGGTTCTCTATATCTGTGCTAACACTTGTTTTCATTTTAAAATAATACTCCTCCTTGTGGGTAGGAAATGGAATATCATTGTAGTCGTAATTTGCATTTCCCTAGTGATGAGCATCTTTTCATGTGCTTATTGGCTATTTGTATATCTTCTTTGGAAAAATAACTGTATAAGTCCTGTGTGCATTTTTAATGGGGTTGTCATTTTGTTGTGCTGTAAACATTCTTTATATATTCTGGATATTAAGCCCTTACCAGATACATGGTTTGCAACTATTTTCTCCCATTTTGTAGGTTATCTTTTCACCTTTTAATGTCTTTTGTGCACGAAGTTTTTAGTTTTATTGAAGTAGTATTTATCTATTGTTACTTTAGTTGCTTTTACTTTTGATATTATATCTAGGACTCCACTGCCAAATCCCAGGCCATGAAGATTTACCCCTATGTTATCTCCTGAGAGTTCTAAGGCTTTAGTTCTTATGCTTAGTTAGCTTGATCTATTTTGAGTAAATTTTTGGACATTATGTGAGGTAGGAGATCAACTACATTCTTTTGCATGTGAATATCTAGTCTTTCTGGCACCATTTGTTGAAGAGACTATTCTTTCCCCATTGCATACACTTGGCACCCTGTTGAAAGTCAATTGGTCATACATTTAGGGGTTTATTTCTGGACTTTCAGTTCTATTCCATTGGTCTATTTGTCTACATTCATGCCAGTGCCATGCTATTTTGATTACTGTAGCTTTGTAGTACATTTTGAAATCAGTACATGTGAATCCTCCAAATTTGTTCTTCAAAGTATTGTTTTCAAAGTATTGTTTTCAAAGTATTGTTTTGATTATTTGGACCCCTTAAAGTTCCATAAGAGAATTTGAAGATCTACTTTTCCATTTCTTCCAGCAAGTCTTCTGGAATTCCAATAGGGATTGCAACAACTCTCTAGATCACTTTGGGAGTAATGACATCTTAATAGTAAGCCTTCCAATCCATGAACATGAGCTATTTTGTCATATTTGGGTCTTCTTTAGTTAACTTTCAGCAATGTTTTATAGTTTTCAAGGCATGGGTCTTTCATATCCTTGGTTAAATTAATCCTAGATAGTTTATTTGTTTAAGATGCTATTGTAGGTATGTGGGCAAGATGGTGGCTGGGTGAGTGCACCTTATAGTCTCTCCTGCAAAGAAATGGCTGGGCAGCATTAGAAATTCTTCAGGACCAGCCTGTTTCAGGATTTTGCAGGGTAGGAGGTGTCTGGACATTGATTTGGTGGGAAGGTAACAGAGAAGATTCGTGTAAAATATAAAATTGAGGCTCTCTTACACAGAGTTAGGAACTGCTGCAGGACGCTCCCCTGCGACGGCTTGCTCGGTCGCTAGAGGTGGGGTCTGGCTGTGGACGAGGGGTTGGTCCCACTTGGGACAAGGGGTCAGTCCTGCTTGGGACGAGGGGTCGGTCCCACTTGGGACGAGGGGTCGGTCCGGCAGCAGACGAGGGATCGGTCTCACAGGGGTTGCGCGGTTCGGCTGACGGGGTCGCCCAGCGAAGCCGGTGACGAAGGGGTCGCCCGGAGAAGCAGGCGACGAACTGGGGACAAGGGAGGCCAGGCCCTTGTCGGGGGCTCTCAGGACTGGAGGGCGCACGGCAGAAGAACTACCGCGGAGACAAGGTAAACACGCAAGTCCACTTTATTGAGGGAGAGGCAACAGTTTTATAGGGGCTGGGGAAGGCTGATTGGTCGAAGCCACGCCCTGTTCTGATTGGTTGCCGGAGAAAGGTCAGTGGGCATTACTGGACGGGGGAGGGGTGGTGATTAGGGATTGGCTGTTGCTGTTGCTGGGGGAAGTGGCAGGGTTTAGGGATTTGGTGGCTGCTGTTGCTGGGGTAGAGGGCAGACTTGAGTTTCCCGCCCACGCCTGGCTGTTGCTGCTGTCGGGGGGAGGGAAAAGGGCAGACTGGATTTTTCCGCCCATGCCTAGCTGTTGCTGCTGTCGGGGGAGGGGAAAAGGGCAGACTGGATTTTTCCGCCCTGCGCCTGCGCAGGGAGAAAGAAGAAGAAGGGTGCCGCCCCACAAGGCATCGTGTGGCGCCATCCGGGAGGAGGGGCGGCCGCGGAAGCATGGCCGCCGAGAAGGGGAGACCCGAGGGCACTCTATGCCCATGCCGAGCTTCCTTCAGGGGTGGCGGTGGGCCCGACCAACCACCCTATTATGGGGGCAGCGGAATTAGGCCTACCGCGGCCGCTCCCCTCGCCAGGCCAGCAAACCACACTTCAGCCCGAGGGGTGACCACATTTCCCCCTTCTTTTCAAATAAGGGCCAGGATGGCAGCAGCAACAAGTAGCCGAGGCCCAAGAGTAGTAAGCAATGAGGGAAGCGGGGCTGAAGAGGGAGGTGAGTATGCCAGGGATATAAATGTACAATTTGGGGGGCGGTATCTTGCCGTTGCAAGCAAGGGTGGCCAATGTCCAATTCTCGTTGATCTCAGCGGCTATAAGATCCATCTGCTGTTAAAAGTCCAGGATGACAGCGCGTTACAGGTCGTTGATCTCTTCTTGGAGGCGAAGAGCGGCAGAGGCAGACTGTGTGATGGTCTGGAGGATCGCAGCTGTGAGGACAAGTCGCGTCAGGGCACCAGTGGCGGTGGTGGCGGCAGCGTCGGGAGTGGTGGAGACGTAGGCGAAGACAACAGGAAGGCCAAAGTCTCCACGGGCGCAAGAGAGGCCGATGTTAACGGGGCGGGCTGACATGGGGCGGCCCAATCTGCAATGCAATGGGGGTTTAAGCAAAAAAAGGAGGGGGGGCGGGGGACGAGAAGGGACGCTTTGGATGGCTGAGAAGAGGAGCGAGGTCGAGACAGGAGGAAGCTCTGCAGAAGTATGGGGAGGCAAAAACAGAAACGTTATTAGATGCTAGAAAGCAGGCCGCGGGCCGGGGAAAGCGGGTTGTGGGCCGTTTAGCGGGGCTGGTGAGAGGGGTTAGCTTGGCCAGAGGTGGCGAGGGAGAGCATAAGGAGAAGGAGAGAGACTATGTTAATTGGCTCAGCAGCATGGGGAGGGTTGCGGCGTCTGCACTGACGGTAGAGTGCGAGCAGCGAACGGACTTCAGGGTTGGATGGTTGCCTCTCGGGGTGGAGGGTGAGCTGGCTCAGTTGGTGCTGGATCACTCGCATCTGGCGCCGTTCCCTGCGGGACATCCGCTGCTGAGGTGGCGGGTTTGACGTATCTCCCGGGGACCCAGATTGGCTGAGCGGCATCCTGTGGGAAGACACAAGTGAAACCTTGGCCCTGGGTAAGGAGGGGGCACGGGCCACGCCACTGACCTGTTTGAGGGTCCTTCCAAAGGACCAGGGGGGCCTGTGTGGGGCGGTACGAGGGGCCCCAATGCCTATGGACTGCCGAGAGACCATCCTTATCAAAGGTCAAGAGATTTAGATGGATTAGGACAGCGGTGATGATGTCTCCGGGAGGAGCGTGAGGGAGGATTTCCCTCTGTTTTTCAATTTGTTGTTTCAGACGGTGATGGGAGCTCTCCACAATGGCCTGTCCTTGCGGGTTATATGGAATGCCAAAATGGTGGGCGATTTGGTAGAGCTGAAGGAACCTCGCAAAGGACTCACTGTGATAAGCAGGGCCGTTATCCGTCTTTAGGTCCCAGGGGACCCCCATGAAGAGAATCCCTTGCCGAAGGGCCTTAATGCAGTGCTTAGCAGTCTCCCCAGGCAAGGGGACTGCATAGCACATGTGGGAGAAGGTGTCAATTATAACGTGCAAGAACTTAAGGCGTCCAAAGGACGGGACATGCGTGACATCCATCTGCCACCTGGAATTAGGCCTATGGCCGCGGGGATTCACCCCCTGCGGTTGCAGAGGCCCCAGAGGCAGGAAGGGGGCACAGGTTTTGCATGTCCGCACTAGGTGCTTACAAGTCTCAATTGGCAACTCAGGCAAAAGGTGGTGGAGTGAGGCGGCAGAAAAGTGAAACCTCGAATGTAAGGACTTAGCCTGATTGATAGCATCTCCGACCGTATCAAGGGCAAGGGTGGAGACCGTCTGATCCGCGGTGTCGTTGCCTGCCGCTAGGGGGCCAGGCAACCTGGAGTGGCTCCGGATATGAGCAATATACCAGGGTGCCATGCGTTTTTCAAGAAGGGTCTTAAGGGCATCCAGTGCCTCATCAATAGGAGAGGAGGTTGGGAAGAATGTAGCTAATGCCAAGACCCTGCAGACTTGCAGAGAATAGAGGCTATCTGTAAAGATGTTAACAGGTTCACAGGGGAAGGCGCGAAACGCTTCTACAATAGCCAAAAGCTCTCCCGTCTGGACGGAGTGTAGGTTAAGATGTGTAAAGACTTTCGGCTCTGCGACTCCGTCCAGGTACACGACCATGGAGTACTTAGTTCTAGACGCATCCGTGAAAATAGTGACGGACCTCGGAAAGGGGGAGGAAGACGGGAAGGGGAAAAAAGGACTTCGGAAGGGGAGTTGGGACACGCCTTGGAGTAGGCGGTGACTAGGGAAATGGCAATCGAAATCGCCTGAAAATCCCTCACACAGTACTTGCATTTGCTCATTATCCCTAATGAGGGAGGTGGTTTCTTTCGCATTAAGCGGCCAAACAATTACAGCAGGCTGAATTTCAAACGTATGGATGGACAGCTGCACTAAATCGGCTGCGAGAGCGATCCATAGTCTTACTGCGGGGCAGATCTTCTGCATCTTGCTTTTAGAAGGATGGAGCCAGAGGAGGGGCCCGTCCTGCCAAAGAACTCTGGTGGGCGTTCCCTTGGTGGGGAGGGCCAATGCCTGGAGAGGCCGCTGGGGATCGAACCGCTGGAGGCAGCAATTATTAAGGGCCTTATCTACAGCGGCAATGGCGGCTCGAGCCTCTGGTGTAATGGTTATCTTTGCGGACACGGCAGAGGGGGGTTTATGGCTGGTTTGTAAGAGAGCAAATAATGGCTGGAGCTGTGCCGTGATAACAGACAGAGCGGGACGGACCCAATTGATATTTCCACAGAGCTGCTGGAGCTCTGTGAGGGTGACTCAGTCTGGCACATTTAATCGTACAGCCATTGGGGTTACATGCTGGGAGATATGGAACCCCTGGAAGGTTAAGGGGGGTTCAAATTTGACCTTGTCATTCTGGATTGTTAAGCCGATGGCGGACAGATTATGCCAAAGCTGAGAGAGGACATACTGCAGCTTCTCATGGGTCTCACATGCGACCAGGACATCATCCATATAGTGGATGAGGTAGCCCAGATCTCGCAAGGGGGCAACTGCCACGTTCACATACAGCTGGCAGATGGCCGGGCTATTGCGCATGCCTTGTGGAAGGACTTTCCACTGATACCTATCGGCTGCCCCTCGGTGGTTGGGGACAGGAATGGTAAAGGCAAAGCGCAGGCGGTCCTTTTGGTGAAGCGGAATGGAAAAAAAGCAGTCCTTAATATCTAGAGTGGCCACAAAAAAGTGTTTAGGAATGGCCACTGGGTGAGGGAGTCCCGGTTGGGGAGTTCCCATGGGGAGGATATGCTTATTAATCTCCCTCAAATCATGTAGGAGGCGGTATTTGCCAGTGGCCTTCTTTTTAATGATAAAAACGGGCAAATTGTAGGGACTTGTGGATGGTTCTATATGCCCAGCTTCAAGCTGCTCTCGAACCAACTCACGAAGAGCTTGGAGTTTGTGGGATGGCAAGGGCCACTGCTCCACCCAAATAGGCTCCTCTGTATCCCACCGCAGAGGAGTGGGTGTGGGAGGTGTTAATTGAGCAGTGGCGCAAACTATTGGGGGGGCTGAGTGGTTAACTGAACACCGCACTCCTCCAGGACATCTTGCCCCCAAAGTATAGTATCAAGGGTGCTAAGGAAGAGGGGCCGGAATGTGCCCACACGTCCCTCACCGTCTTCCCAGGCAATAGGGTGACTGGCGCGAAGGGAGGTAGAGGAGCCAGTGGCCCCTTGGACGGAAGGGCCTTCTTGAACAGACCACTGGGCGGCGAAATGAGCAGGGAAACAAGAGACCTCTGCACCCGAGTCGAGGGTCCCAGAATACCAGCGGTGGTGAATCTTAAACCTCATGGTAGGCCTGGTGGACGTGATGGGGACTGTCCACATCAGGGCTTTGGAAGGTTGGGACGGGGAGCCTCTTTGGGGTGGGGCTGAGGCCTGCCCCTCCTGGAGTTTAAAGATGGCTGCTGCCGCTGCAGGGGAGGCTGCATATGGCAGTCACGAGCCCAATGGTACCCCCGGCTGCAGTGGGGGCAGGGGGTAGAATGGCCCCGTCGGGGCGGTGGGGGGGGAGGAACAGGAGGGCCCGGCGGTGCAGAGACTGCCGGGCATTCACGGGCGAAATGTCCTGGCTCGCCACATTTGAAACAAGAGGAGTTAAGTGCCATGGCTGTCTTGACAGCCTTGGCGAAAGAAGCAGCCTGTTGGTCAAGGCCGTTACAGGCAATTACCCAATCGTCTATCAACTTTTCTCTCACGGGAGCGATCGCCTGTCGACAAATGGGGCTGGCCCCTTCAAGGATAATTTCACGGGCGAGGGCGCACCGAGCCTGTTCATCGTGGACCCTGTGCTCACATGCCCGGAGGACTCTGGAAACATAGGTAGAAAAGTCCTCATCCTTGGTCTGTGTGAGCTTAGTGAACTTGTCAGCACTACTGGCAGTGCAGGCACGAAAGGCCCGTAGGGCGACCTCGCGAATCTGAAGCCAGAAGCCAGCCGGAGCACGGTAGTAGGCCGCAGCCTGGCTAAACTGACCGGTGCCGGTGAAGGCTTCTGGTGGGTGATTAACACCCATTGCGACGTTGGCCGCAACCTGCTTTTCAGCCTCAGCATGAAAATGGGTGCGCCAATTTATAAACTGGCCAGGCGTGAGGATGGCACGGGCCAGTTGGAGCCAATCAAGGGGGATACACAGAAGGGTGGACATCTCCTCTAACAAATGCTGAGCATAAGGGCTGCCTAACCCGTCCTCCTTAACGGCCTTGCAGAGCTGTTTAACACTTTCCGCATCATGTGGGTACCAAGGAAAGGGGCGCTGAGGGGTGGGAGTTATGTTAAGGGGAAAGCAGGTGGTAGGAGGTGGCAGGGAGGTAGGCGGAGGTGCCCCGGCGGGGGAGGAATACAGGTCCAAAAATAGGCTAGAGGGGGCCGCACGTGCGGCAGCTTGCCACGGATCGGATGGAGGGGGCTGCCAGGGGGAGGCGGAGCCGGGGGGGCCGCTGGCGCGGAGGGCGCGAGAGGAGCCATTGCCCATGCGGTGTTACAAAATGGCTGCGGGCTGTCCCCAGCGGTGCTACAAAATGGCGGGGAGGGAGCTTCCGGCCCACCCAGGCAGGAAGTCGTCGGGGGGAGGGAGGGACAAAGGGACCTCCCCTTTACGAGCGAGGAAGAAGGCGGAAGTCCGCCATCTTGAGAGTGCCTCCCCTTTTCGAGCGAGGAAGAAGGCGGAAGTTCGCCATCTTCACCGGCGCTCGGCACTGCTAGATTACACTGTTTAGGGGGACAATTTTCGAGCGCGTTATTAAGGCGCTCAACAAGCGACTCAGAGTCAGAATCAGAGTTGGTATCAGAATTCTAATCAGGGTCCCTGTTAAAGTCACCGTCCTGACAATCACGGCGGTGGCGGTGGCTCGGCCGGGGGGAGTCGATGGTAGGGGCGCCTTGAAGGCAGGAGCGGATGGTAAAAAGCGCTGGTAATAAGCCAGGAGGGAATCTTTTACCTTCCTGCTCCACAGCAGAAGTGACCCTATCTATAAGGCGAGTATAGGTGTCCGGGTCCCAAAGCTGACACGTGGTAAGCCACAGATTAAAGGGGAGAAGAAGGTCCCAATATACTTGGAGCTGTTTCAAAGAGATCTTACACCGGTGAGTGTCTAGGAGACCGGCGAGGGCCTGAACTTGCGGGGCTTGCTTAGCAGAAATGATGTTACCCATTGCTAATGGCCTTTTGGAGCCGATAAGAAAAGGGGCCCTTACCTTGAGAGCGCGGCGATGGGAGCCGAGGTGCGCGGTGAGATGAGGGGTCGGAGCTGATGGGACTCCGACGGTGGTCGCGGGCCAAAGGAAGGCCCCGACGAGGGGAAGGTGGAACGACGAGCAGTGGAGCAAGGCAAAGGGGAGCAAGCGCGGAGGGGAGGAGGCAGAGGTGAAGGCAGGGGTGGAGGTGCTCAGGCACACGCTCCTGAGAGTTTTATTGGCACCTCTTAATCATAGCGGGTCGGTATAAGCCCCCGACATGGAAGGAGAAAGCCATCCAGCGATTCTCCCAGACCACCGTGGATCGTATGAGGTCGATAAAAACATAGAAAAAATCCACCTAGGAATTAGGGACCTGACTGGCAATGCAAAACACACAAACATACGTATTATAGGCATCCCAGAAGGAGAAGAGAAGGCAAAGGGGTCAGAAGGAGTGTTGCAGGAAATAACGGCTGAAAACTTCCCAAATCTACTGAAAGAGACAGATGTACATATCCAAGAAGCACAATGCACCCCAAACATCATAAACCCCAACAGGCCTATCACAAGACATATACTTGTCAAATTATCCAAACCTCAAGACAAAGAGGAAATTCTAAAAGCAGCAAGAGAAAGAAAAGCCATCACATACAAGGGAAGCTCCATAAGATTAAGTGCTGATTTCTCATCTGAAACCATGGAGGCAAGAAGGCAGTGGTATGATATAGTCAAAATACTAAAAGAAAAAAAATTCCAACCAAGAAACTCTATCCAGCTAAACTAGCATTCAAAAATGATGGAGAGTTCAAAATATTCACAGATAAACAGAAATGGAAAGAGTATGCCAACAAGAAACCTCCCCTTCAGGAAATTTTAAAGGGAGCTCTGCAGGAAGAAAGGAAAAAACAGGACAGGCAGAGTTGGAGGAGAGTGTAAGAGCAACAAAAAAGACAAAAAGAAAGAAAAAACAAACAAAACATGACAAACACAAGTCCAATCAAAACATGGCTAACAAATAATTCCTTGAAACTAATAACACTGAATGTCAATGGATTAAACTCACCTATCAAAAGATTCAGACTGGGACATTGGATAAGGAAATATGACCCATCTATATTCTGTCTACAAGAGACACATCTTAGACCCAGAGATTCATGGAGGCTGAAAGGGAATGGTTGAAAAACAATCTTACAAGCAAACAATAAACAAAAAAAGGCAGGAGTAGCTATATTAATATCAGACAAAATAGACTTTAAATGCAAAACAATTGACAAAGAGACAAAGAAGGATACTACATATTAGTGAAGGGGACAATCTCTCAAGAAGAACGAACAATCATAAATATTTATGCTCCTAACAAGGGCGACTCTAAATACAAAAGGTAAATGCTGGAAAAACTAAGTAAAAGAATAGATGCATCTACAATTATAGTGGGGGATTTTAATACAGCACTATAACTCTGGACAGAACATCTCAAAAGATAATCACTAAAGAAACAAAATATTTGAATGCTATATTAGAGGAACTGGACCTAATAGACATATACAGATCATTACACCCAAACACAGCAGGATATACATTTTTCTCAAGTGCACATGGATCATTCTCCAAGATAGACCATATGCTAGGCCACAAAGAAAGGTTTAATGAATTCAGAAAGCTCAAAATCATACAAAATAATATCTCTGACCACAGTGGAGTGAAGCTGGAAATCTGCAAGGGCCAGAGGCCCAGATCTCACACCAAGATATGGAAATTAAACAACACACTTAGAAAAACAGTGGGTCAAAGAGGAAATCTCAAAAGAAATCAATGACTACCTTGAAACAAATAAACAAATGATAATGATAACACAACATACGAAAATTTATGGGATGCAGCAAAAGCAGTACTGAGAGGGAAATTTATAGCCATAAATTCATACATCAAAAAAGAAGAAAGAGCAAAAATTGAAGAACTGCACATTTGGAGGAATTAGTAAAAAAACAACAAAGTAATCCCACAAGAAGAAGAAAGAAAGAAATAACAAAGGTAAGAGCAGAACTAAATGAAATAGAAAATAAGAAAGCACTTGAAAAGATAAACAAGACCAAGAGCTGGATTTTTGAGATCAATAAAATTGACAAACCTTTAGCAAGACTAACAAAGAAAAAAAGAGAGAAAATGCAAATACACAAAATAAGAAATGAGAAAGGAGATATCACCACTGACCCCACAGAAATAAAGACTATTGTAAGAGGATACTTTGAAAAACTATATTCCAACAAAAATGACAATTCAGAGGAAATGGACAAATTCCTAGAAACACATAAGCAGCCTATATTGACAAAATAAGAAATTGAAGATCTCAACAAATGAATCACAAGTAAAGAGATAGAATCAGTCATTAAAAAACCTCCCAACTAAGAAGAGCCCAGGGCCAGATGGCTTCACAGGTGAATTCTACAAAACATTCCGGAAAGAACTAACACCAATCCTGCTGAAACTCTTCCAAAAAATCGAAACAGAAGGAACATTGCCTAACTCCTTCTATGATGCCAACATTACCCTAGTACCAAAGCCAAACAAAGACACAACAAGAAAGGAAAATGACAGACCAATTTCTCTAATGAACCTAGATGCAAAAATACTCAACAAAATACTTGCTAATAGTATTCAACAACACATTAAATGAATTATACACCATGACCAAGTGGGATTCATTCCAGGTATGCAAGGATGGTTCAACATAAGAAAATCAATGTAATACCACATATAAACAGATTGAAGGGAAAAAATCACATGATTATATCTATAGATGCAGAAAAACCATTTGACAAAATATAGCACCCTTTCTTGATAAAAACACTCCAAAAGATCAGAATACAAGGAAATATTTTGAACATGATAAAGAGTATATATGAAAAGCCCACAGCCAACATCGTTTACAATGGAGAAATCCTAAAATCCTTCCCTCTAAAGTCAGGAACAAGACAAGGATGCCTACTCTCTCCCCTTCTATTTAACATTGTCTTAGAAGTACTTGCTCAAGCACTGAGGCAAGAACCAGATATGAAAGGCATTCAAATTGGAAAGAAAGAAGTCAAAAGTTCACTATTTGCAGATGAGATGATCCTATACATAGAAAACCCTGACAGGTCTACAAAAAAGCTTCTAGAGCTCATAAATGAGTTTAGTAAAGTCACAGGTTATAAGATCAATGCGCAAAAATCAGTAGCATTTCTGTACACCAATAATGAGCATGATCAGGAGGAAATCAAGAAACAAATACCATTCACAATAGTAAATAAAAAAATCAAATACTGAGGAATAAATTTAACTAAAGATGTAAAAAACTTATACACTGAGAGCTATACAAATCTGTTCAAGGAAATAAGAAGACCTAAATAAATGGAAGAATATTCCCTGTTCATGGATAGGAAGACTAAATATTATTAAGATGTCTATCCTACCAAAACTGATCTACACATTCAATGTAATCCCAATAAAAATCAACACAGCCTTCTTTAAGGAACTAGAAAAACTAACTATGAAATTTATTTGGAAAGGAAAGAGGCCCCGGATAGCTAAAGACATATTGAAAAAGAAAAATGAAATTGGAGGAATCACACTACCTGACTTCAAAACATACTACAGAGCTACAGTAGCGAAAACAGCATGGTATTGGCTTAAGGAGAGACACACAGACCAATGGAATCGAATTGAAAGTTCTGATATAGAACCTCAGATATATAGCCATATAATATTTGATAAAGCCACCAAACCCTCTCAACTGGGAGAGAATGGCCTATTCAACAAATGGTGCCTGGAGAACTGGATATCCATATGCAGAAGAATGAAAGAGGATTACCATCTCATACCTTATACAAAGATCAACTCAAGATGGATCAAAGACCTAAATATAAGAGCCAAGACCATAAAGACCTTGGAAAGCAGTGTAGGGAAACATCTACAAGACCTTGTAATAAGAAATGGCTTCATGAGCATCACACCAAAAGCACTAGCAGCAAAAGAACAAATAGATAAATGGGTCTTCTTCAAAATTAAAGCCTAGTGCACCTCAAAGAAGCCTGTCAAGAAAGTAAAAAGGGAACCTACACAATGGAAGAAAATATTTGGCAACCATATATCTGAGAAGAGACTTATAACTTGCATATATGAAAAAAAACAGAAGAATAGAAATACCGGAGAGGATGTGAAGAAATGGGAACACTCATCCACTGCTGATGGGAATGCAGAAGGATCCAACCATTCTGAAGGACAGTTTGGCAGTTTCTCAAAAAACTAGCCATAGATTTGCCATATGACCCAGCAATACCACTGCTGGGTATACCCAGCAGAACTGAAAACAAGGACACAAACCGATATATGCACACCAATGTTCATAGCAGCATTGTTCACTATCACCAAAAGTTGGAATCAACCCAAATGCCCATCAACAGATGAGTGGATCAATAAAATGTGGTATATACATACAATGGAATACTACTCGGCTTTAAGAACAAATACACTACAAACACACGTGATAACATGGATGAATCTTGAGAACCTTATGCTGAGTGAAGCAACCCAGGCATTGAAGGACAAGTACTACATGACCTCAATGATATGAAATAAACAAGCTGCCTCAGAGAGCTAGAGACTGGAAAATATGCTTACAGGAAATCGGGGGGTAGAGGAAGGATGTAAGCTGACATCTACATGGGTGAAATCTATGATAAGCTGGAGGTAAGTATGTGCACAAGGAAGAGATAAAATGGGGGCATAAGGTTACCTTTGGGTGGGGCTTTGCGGGTTTGAGGGGGGCTAGGGATGGGTGGATGGGTAATATTGCCCAAGAAATTGGGGGGAGGGTGGGGCAACATACGAACATAGGAGATTGTCAGGTGTTGGTTGAGAGTATAATTCTGAGAAAACCTTTTCAAAATATAATTAGGAAAGTTACCTGCTTAAGATACTTAAAGGAGATAATCTGATGTAGGACAGACTCCTAGGGAATATCTGAATGCTCATTTTGCCAGAGTGGGTTATACCATTGGGTAGAGACCCATATAATGAGAGTCAAGGTAGACCCACATTGTGGGGAGGACTAATGCCATCAAATAGAGGGAACTGTATCTCTCAAGAGAAAGCATGGCTCCCAGGGCATTAGGGCAGTTGAGCAAGTCAAGCCCTCAACACTGTTGCAAGTATCTCTGAACATGGCTCCTCAAGAAATGAAGATTGACTGTCACTGTGGGCCCCAAGGGGAAGGGGAAATAGATATTGAATAGATGGAACCAGAGTAACTGTGAGGGCAATAGAAGTGTTTCACAAGAGTACACAAGGATGGATATAAAACATGTAATATTACACCAAAAACATATAGGGGACGACAGACTAATAATGTAAACCATAATGTAAAACATAGGATAACTAAAAAATTTAGAAAACTGTATAGCCTAAAGTGTAAACCACAATGTAAACACAAATATTACCTTGTTTGAAAGCTATTGTCTCCATATCTGTACATCAGTTTCAGTAAATATGATATGAATAAGTTAAAAGATTATCACGGTGGAAGGGAAAAGGTTTTATAATGGATATGTGGGAATACTGTATGTTGTATATACGAATTACTGTGATCTAAGGCTCTTGTCAAGAGAAGCTCAATAATTAGGAAAAAAGAAAAGATAGGATGTAGAATTTTTCCAAATCAATATGTATTCTATATCTAACCTTTAAACTCATTGCTATATTCCATTTTACTAGTAAGGGAACCTGACATTAAATTGGGCTTCACTTTTCAGGAAGTTTTGGATCACAGAGTGGTTCAAAAATGGCAGCGGAGGAATACCGGTATGGGATGTTATTGACAGGGGACATATGGTTGACAGGGAGTTATACAGGGCATGTGTCCAGGGTGCATGGAAATGTTTGGATATACTCATAGTGGAAACAATAAAAAACAACAGCGGGGAGGGGGGGTACTGGGTTTCGGGGGGGGGTCTGTCGTGGTCCCTAGGGGAGCAGTGGCAATCCCCCAGGTGCAACGGCAAGGACCAGGAAGGAATGAGGGTCCAACAGTGAGCCCCTGATACTAATGACTATGCTTGTGAGCCTATATACTTGAAATAAGAACAAGGCCTAGAGCAGCACTGTGCCTAAGAGTTCCCTCCTGACAGCCTCCATGTTACTCAAATGTGGCCAGTCTCGAAGCCAAACTCAGCATGTAAATGCAATGCCTTCCCCCCAGCGTGGGACATGACACCTGGGGATGAGCCTCCCTGGCACTTAGGGATTGCTACCAAGTACCAGCTGATGACGTAACTAGAAAATGACCTTGAATTAAAGGTTCAACGCAGACCAGCAGAATATCCCTGTCTACATATAATAACAGGAGTTTAAAATGCTGTTTGACCTAAAGTAAGGGGGAAATGGAAAGGACAAATGAGTTCATATGGCTATCAGTCTCTAAAAAAGAGTCTGGAGGTTGTCAGAAGGATTGCCCTTATGCACACCTGAGCAGAGTCTCAGAGACAGATAAAGTAGATACAACCCCAGATATTGGTCCTTTTGAGGGCTAAAGAGACCCATAGGTTCTATGGTCATGGAAGATGGGGTTCACTGCCATGTCAGTTGGCCCTTCTTTGGAGCTGGTGTTTCTGCGTGATGGAGCTGGACTGAGATGTGATCTCTTTTCACAAGCCTTTCATGCTACTTTACTGGAATTGTAGTTGGTGCTGGGGTTTAAGATATATCTAGGGGATTTGAATCTCTGGACTGACAATATGATAGCCATGCCCTGAGCCTCAACAGACTTCAGCTCCTACACTCTGATTTATTGGACTTACCCCACTCAGCTAACATGGAGTTGAAGAATGTCAACCACCACACCATGGAGCCTAGAGTGCCTACAACTGAAAGCAGGAGGATTGCATCCAGTATCTGAGGGCCGAAACGGGGTCCCTGTTGCGGGACGAGCGGGGTCCCTGTTGCGGGACGAGTGGGGTCCCGTTGTGGGATGAGCGGGGTCCCTGTTAAGGGATGAGTGGGGTCCTGTTGTGGGACGAGAGGGGTCCCTGGTGTGGGGAAGAAAGCCTCGTACGGCCGCTGAGGCTTCCCTCGGGGGCTCCGAAGGCGTGGAGGGCGCACGACCCAGGAAGAAGTTGCGGAGACAGGCTGATGGCACAAGTCTGGTTTATTGCAGAAGGGGATGCAGATTTACAGGATTGGGGAGTGGTGTGGCGGGTTCTGATTGGCTAGGGCACATGCTGTTTCCATATAAGGCAATGTTCTGGCATTGGGCTAGTGATTGGCCAGTAGAGTATGTGCTAACTTTTGATAGGCTGACACTGTTACTAAGCTGATAGGTGGTTGTAAGCTGTTGCTGGGCAAACAGCGTACTAAGAGATTAGGTTTAAGGGAGGGGGAAGGGGAAGTGAGAGCTGGGCTAGGCAGGAGATAGGAGAGGGGAGGGCAGTGCCGACTAGCCGTTAGCAGCGAAGGCCTAGTCAGGCGTGGTCACCTTGTCTAGGCCCAGTGGGCAGAGGTGGTGTCACCTCTTGATGCACTGTTTGCCACTGAGGCAAGCTGGGTGCCCCTCCTCCCACGTCTCCCCCTTTGTTTTTAATATGCCGGGGCTCTCGACGTTGGGGGGGGAGGACGCGGAGGGGAACAGGGCTAACATGAAAAGCAGGAGAGAGCGTAGATTTTTAGGTTTCTTGTTTGAAGCCAAGGTGCGGACAGCGAGTTGTACTAGCTGTCCAAGGAGGAGGGTGTCATGAACTGGATCCGCGGCAACGTTCAGCCTCTCCATCCGATGGGTGAGTGCTCTCATCATCCGTCGTTGGGACCTGCTGCTGGCTGGTGGTGGATTTTATGTTTCTCCCGGGGATCTAGAGCGGCTGGGAGGCATTTTCTGGGGTTCCGACGCTGTAGGGCCTTCAGGCGGTGGCGCTTCCTCCTCCCTAGTTTCGGCTGTGGTGGCAGGTTTGATGTTTCAGCCTGGGATCCAGAATGGTTGTGAGGCATTTTCTGGAAAGACACAAGCAAACCCTCTCCCTTGGGTGAGGAGGGGACTGGGCCCTTTCCAGGCATTAGTTTCTGGGTCTTTCCAGTAGACCATAGGCATAGGTGTAGGTAAGTATGATGGTCCCCAGTGTTTATGCATGGCCAAGAGGCCCTTGCTATCAAATGTGAGGAGGTTAAGATGGATGAGACATGCCGTAATGACCTCATCTGCAGAGTTTTGGGGGTGTATACCCCTCTCCTTTTGTATTAATGCCTTTAGGTGGTGGTGGGTATTCCCCACCATGGCCTGTCCCTGTGGATTGTAAGGGATGCCAAAGTGGTGTGTGATATTATAGTTCTGAAGGAAGAGCTGGAAGCTTTTACTATGATATGCGGGCCCGTTGTCAGTTTTTAAGTCCCAGGGGACGCCCATGAACAGAATGGCCTGTCTCAAGGCTTTGATGGAATACTTTGCAGATTCCCCCAGGAGGGCGGCCGCATAAGTGAGATGCGAGTAGGTGTTGATAACGACGTGGCCATACTTAAGCCTCCCAAATGAGGGGACATGAGTTATGTCCATTTGCCACCGGGAGTTGGGCTTGAGCCCTCGGGGGTTCACCCCTTGGGGCTGCAGGGGCCCAAGTGGGAGGAATGGCGCACAGGTTTGGCAAGAGCGCACGAGGTGTTTACAGGTTTCTATGGGCAAGTCTGGTAGTAGGTGTTTCAGTGAGGCGGCCGAGAAGTGAAACCTGGCGTGCAAGGACTTTGCTTGATTTATGTGGTCTCCCGCCATGTTAAGGGCATGAGCCGAGACAGCACGGTCTGCTAGATCATTACCAGCAGCCAGGGGTCCCGGTAGGGACGTGTGGCTCCGAATGTGTGCAATATACCATGGGTGGAACCTTCCCTCAAGAAGCCGTTGCAGCGCAGTGAGTGCTAGATGGAGCGGCGTATCCTTGGGGAAGAAGGTGGCGTAGGCGAGAGCTTTACAGACCTGTATGGTGTATAGGCTGTCCGTAAAGATGTTTATGGTCTGGTCTGCAAAAGCGTGGAGGCAGGCGACGACGGCTGAAAGCTCGCCTGCTTGTACCGAGTTAGGGTTTTTAAAGACTCGCCGTACGGGCTGCTTTTGGTGTTTGACGTAAGCAATAAATGCAAACTTAGTTTTGGAGGCATCCGTGAATGCAGTGGTGCAGTGTGGCAGCGGTGTGGAGCTAGGAAAAGGGTGATGTTGGCTGGCCAAGGGCATATGGATCAGCCCTTGGAGAAGCTTATGACTGGGGTAGTGGTTGTCAAAGGTCCCCGAGTAACGCTCCAGCAGCACCTGCATGGATATGTTTTCTTGTATGAGGTAATCAATGGTCCCTGTAGAGAGTGGCCAGATAATGGAAGCCGGTTGTGTGTTGTAGGTGTGAAGGCAGAGTGTTAGGAGGTCATGCGCCAGGCTGATGAAGGCCTGGAAGATCGGGCAGATTTTGGGGATCCGGCTTTTGGATAAGTGTAGCCATTGGAGAGGGCCCTCTTGCCAGAGGACGCCGGTAGGCGTCTTAGGGGTATGGAGGACGAGGGCGAGGATAGGTTTTTCCGGATCATGTCTCTGCAGTGACATGGTAGCTATGGCTCTGTTGACCCGCTCTAGGGCAGCTCGGGCCTCTGGAGTAACCTTTATGCGCCGAGCCGCCATGGATGTTGGTTGGCATGGCTCTCGTAAGAGGGAGAACAGCGGCTCGAGCTGCGCAGTGGTGACAGGGATAGCAGTGCGTACCCAGTTAATGTTTCTGCATAGGTGCTGCAGCTTGGCCAGGGTTAGGCTGTTGGGAATGCTTAACTGTGGGGCCATGGGCTGCACGTGAGATGTGATATGGAACCCGAGAAAGGTGAATGGGGGTGCATGTTGCACCTTCTCTCTGCTAACGGTTAGGCCGAGAGCCAGCAAGCCTATGAGGAGTTTGGTCATGGTGTCTTGTAGATGCTGTGCATCTGGATGGGCCAGGAGGATATCATCCATGTAATGGATGATATATGCCTCCTGCCTCAATGGTTCGATGGCCAGATTGACAAAGTTTTGGCAGATGGTGGGACTGTTGCGCATGCCCTGTGGGAGGACGCGCCATTGATACCGGGGGTTAGCCCCTTTGTGATTGCCTAGGGGTATAGTGAAGGCAAACCTGTGCTTGTCCCTAGGGTGCAAAGGAATAGAAAAGGAACAGTCCTTGATGTCTAAGATGAGTATATGATAGTGCGCAGGAATGGCCGATGGGTGGGGTAGGCTGGGCTGTGCCGAGCCCATGGGAATAATGTGTTTGTTAATTTCCCTGAGGTCATGTAAAAGCCGGTATTTGCCTGTGGATTTTTTTGTGAATGACAAAGACAGGCGAATTGTAGGGGCTGCTGGAAGGCTCTATATGTCCTTTTTCCAATTGTTCCTGTACCAGTAACGACAAGGCCTCGCGTTTGTGGGGCGGTAAAGGCCATTGCTCAACCCATATGGGCTCCTCTGTGTCCCACTGCAGGGGAGCGGGTTTTGGCTGAGTGCCACGAGCAATGGCCCATCCTATTGGGGGGGAGCCGTGGCGATGAAAGCTCTGCTCTGTGAGAGGACATCTCTTCCCCAAAGGATGGTGGGCAAGTTAGGGAGGAGGAGGGGCCGGAAACTGCCCGTGTGCCCTTCCTCATCTTCCCAAGTTAGGGGGTCCCTGACCTGCTGGGAGGACGCTGCTCCCGTGGCGCCCTGCACTGGGGGGCCCTCGACCAGATTCCAGTATCTTTCATAGTAGATGGGGAAGCAGGAGACTTCTGCCCCCGAGTCCAATGTACCACGAAACCAATGCCCATCTATTCTTAATGCCAGGGAGGGTCGGTCCTTGCTTATTGGAAGCGTCCACATCGGGGTTTTGGCAGTGGGCGGGTGACCTCTTGGTGGCGGGGCTGAGGCTTGCCCCCTTGGAAGTTTAAAGGCCTCCCTGTCTTGCTGGGGTGCACCTGGCAATCTCTGGCCCAATGATAGCCATGCCCACATCTAGGGCAGGGTGTGGTGGGCCTGTCTGGCCTGCGGCCGCCGCCAGGAGGTGGGGGGCCGCTAGTGCAGTCGTGTGCAAAATGTCCCGACTCGCCGCACTTGAAGCAGCCAGTGTTGAGGGCGAGGGCCGTTGCAAGGGACTGACCTAAGGAGGTGGCCAGGGCCTGGGAAGAGGGGTTTAAGTCTCTGCATGCCAGTATCCAGTCGTGGAGCTCCTTGTCCCGGATGGGCAGCAGGGCCTGCTTATAGACCGAGTTGGCCCCCTCAAGGATAAGCTCCCTGGCCAGGGCGCACCGGGCCTGACTGTCCTCGACCCTGCGCTCGCAAGCCTCTTGGACCCGCCAGACAAAGGAGGTGAAATCCTCATCCCCCTTCTGAATAAGTTTGGCAAGGCTGTCGGCCTTGCTGGCTGAACAATTGTGGAAGGCACGCAAAGCAACTGAGCGGATTTGTTCCCAGAACTGGGGCGGGGCCTGATAGTATGCTGCAGGGTCGGCGTAAGGGCCGGCGCTTAGGAAACTCTCAAGCGGGTAGGGAATATTAAGCTGCCTGTTGGTGGCGGCCTGCTGCTCAGCCTGATCTTAGTAGTGCGCTCGTCAATCTACGAACTGGCCGGGAGTAAGGATGGCGTGGGCCATCGAGAACCAGTCGTAGGGAAGATTAAGGTGACCAGACAGATCATCTACCAACTGTTGAGCGTATGGGCTATTCAGACCGTCCTCCTTAATAGCCTTCCGGAGGCATTTAATATCATTGGCGTCATGCTGGTACCAGGCAAGAGGTCGTTGCAGAGAGGGGGCAAGATTAAGTGGGTATAACTGGGGGGTTGTGCCAGGCGCGGGGGCTCCGCGAGAGATCTGCCGGCATTGCATGCGAATGAGGGCGACTGAGAGGTCGGTAGGAGGGGCCAGGAGGGAACTAGCCGGGGGGGTGGGGTGCGAAGTCCAAGGGGCACTAGGTAGTCCCCAGGCCAAGCCTGTGTTGGCAGTTGCAGCGTTATATGCCGGAGGAGGAGGAGGAGGAAGGCCAGGAGGCCCAAATCCGGGCCAGGGGGCGGGCTCACGCCCAGCAGCCAGGGGCGCGGCAGCGGCGGAAGGCGGAAGCTCACCATTTTTGGCAGCGGTCTGCTCGGGCCAAGAGGAAGGCGGAAATCCGCCATTTCGGGGTGCAGGAGCAGACCATGAAGAAGGCGGAAGTCTGCCATCTTGAGTAGCAGGGGCAGATGGCATGGAAGGCATGGAAGGAGGGGAGCTAGGAGCTGGCGGGGGCGACCGGGTGGGAGGCATCTCTTCTAAGA